>NC_047671.1:36687152-37043402 GCF_011762505.2 Arvicanthis niloticus
ACAGGAATTTTCAAAAGGCAAACCATGAGCATTTTAAGGTTTGTCTCACTGTTTTGCTCATTCTTTGCTCCACATTGGAATTGCTAAAGAAAAGACAGTTTGCATATGTATTGATTTTTAAACCACAGCACACTGTTTTCAGATTTGCCATTGACACAACTCAAATGACCGTGAACTGGAATAAATAGCAATGAAAAGTTTGCAAAGAAAAGTGTCTCTCTTTCCAGGTCTTTTTTTTCTGAACATACATTCCCTTTTTAAAGTTGTGCAGTTCTAGTGCATTTACCTTCTCTTTCTACAACAACAGTAAATTCCTCTTAAACCAAAGAATAGCACATTGTCAACTTTCCATGTCAGGCATGTCAATTTTGTGTCTCTAGCTGAGTCACTGATCCATTAAGAAGCACTCATTACTACCAATAAAACCATGTTATCTCATGCAGAAATCACAAAAAGCTCTATGGATTTCAACAGTGATAAATTTCTAGACATTTTAAGTCTTAGAAGTTCGAATGTGCTACTGAATAGTCAGTTGAGTGTAGGTGAGGATAACGAAAGGTGCATTTCAGAAGGGCAAGAGAAATAAAATTTGGATATTTATAATGAAGAAACAATCACTTGAAGACAGATTTAATATTCACATCTGATTTCAGCATTACACAATATATATAATTTCTGTGGTACTCAAGAAAATTGTACAACTATTTGTATATAGACTGGAGTGAATCAACAACCCAAGCTACAAAATTTCAATCAGTAGTTTTCTGAACGTTTGATAACTATGATAAATTACATATTTCAGGATCAAAACTTTTGCAAACTACTCATGGAAAATGCAACTCAAAAATAAGGCAATAGAGAACCATATTAGACCAGGAGCCAAAATAAAATAATATTGATCCTATTTTGAGTCAATTTTCATTTTCCATGCCCCATTACATTTTGATCCCAGATATATCTTTCATCTCATTCTTCTCCTGGCTCTGTATTTGTCAAGTTAATTGAGCTGGTGAATAAATGGAAAAGTCTACTTTTAAGTAGCTGAATCTCACAGATTAAGAGCCATTTAGAAGGCAATAGCAGCTATTGTTCATGCTTACAGTGTCAACCCAAGAGATCATATGTTCCTTCTTTGTGCTGTCTTCCTGTATGGTTTCTCTCCTTTCTTTGAGTTTCTTTGACATTGCTTTCATCAAGAAGACCTGAATAGTTGGTTGTGTGCTTCAGGCTACCTGATCTCTCTCAAATAAATATTTAGTCTAAATAGATTTCAGGGACAAAAGAATCTACATGCCATCATTTACCCAGTTTATTCATCCTTTACTTAATGAGCAGACAAAGAACTTGGAGACAGCAATTCATACAACACTATTTAATAGATTGCATTCCAGGTCCTCTGAGCCACTGTTCAACTGTGTATAGAGGACCACAGTCAGGCCATCCTCATCTGAGTGACAGACAAAGAGGATATTTAATAAGCTCCCCTTCAGAGTTACTGAGTGCTTTTGAGACACAGGATAGCCTTAAATTTCCCTTTTCTTGATCAAGCCCCAGACAAATATTTTTAAAACTATAAAAAGTAACTTTGTTTCTTCTGAATATTTACTTTAAAAATGATAATGTTCTGGATTAAACCCAGGGCTTCTTGCATTCTAAGAAAGAGCTCTACCATTAAGCCAGATCTCAGCCTTTTTTAAAAATTTGGTTGATTTTATTTATTGGCTAATTTTATTTTGAGACAGATCTTAATAAGCCTTCTAGGTTGGGATACTCCCATTTATACACATTGCTTTGTAAACTTCAGTATAGAAATAACTTTTAATTAATAAATTCTTTCGGGGGGGTTCACTACCCCACCTAAATGGCTTATGGTTCTGAATGACACACACAACCTTTATATTTTAATATGCCTTAAACACGCAATAGCTGAGCCACTGCCTAACCTCCATACTGTTAATCTATCTCCTGCTGCCAATAATCCCTAGTTATCACTTATTAAATTCTAAATTCTACCTTGGCTGCCCTGGATTAAGCTAGGCAGCCCTCTGAGCCACACTACCCCTGCTTCTTCACTAGGTGGCTATACATCCCTGTCCTTCAGTCTTCTCAGGCATGGTACACTTTCCCAGCACAGTAGACCTCCTCTCTGCCAGTCCCACACCCAGGAAATACTAAAATCATGTTCCTGTCTGTCCTCCCTAACTATTGCCTGTTGGTCTCTTTACTTAGCAGTCAGAACCAACTAGGAACAGGTTCCCAGAAGCTACATGCAGACATTCTCCTGCAAACAGTTTTTTTGGGGGAACATAATTATCATTAGAACACAAGCAGCTATGTGTTGGGGTCCACACTAGCCCCATGTTGGGGCGGCCAAAAAATGTCGCGGCCCAAGCAAAATGTTGAGGCCCCGGCCGACCCACATTTGGGCGGCCACTGGGTGGCCACTGTATCTCGGCCCAAGCTGCTGCTCCGGTCCGCCGGTCGGGGTTCAGCAAGAGTGAGAGTGAGGATGGACTCGAAGAATGCAGACCAGACAGAGTGTAATTCAATCCCGTTTATTCTTCAGTCTAAGTCCTAAGTCTTGAGTTCCTAGTCCCTAGTTCCTAGTCCCTAGTGCCTCCAGGTTCCAAGTTACTTCTTCCAAGTTCTCTTCCAAGTGCCCTTCTACCTGTCTTCTCTCTGCTGTGTCTGGTTCTCTCCTCTGTGTCTCCCTAATGTCTGATGTGTCTGATTCTCTGATCTCAGTCTGATTCTCTCCATCTGCCTCTGCCTTTTATATGTCTCACTTCTAAGCCACACCTCTAAGTTACACCTTTAATCATGCCCTTAGGTCTTGTCTCTAACTCTGATCTCTATACTTCTAAGTCATACTCTTAAGTCACACACCTTTAATCTCACACACCTTTAATCTCACGCACCTTTAATCTCAAGGTATCTAAACCAAGATTATCGGAGTGTGCTCAGCTGTTGTAGGCTATTGTAATCCAAGTCTCATGTCAGGGTATATGGCTCAAGATGGCTGCAAAGCTGATAGCCTCTTTCTGCTAAAAGTCGGCCCCCAAGAGCTGTGTTTCAGTTCTTAGGTTAATTTCCTATGAGATAAGTAACTGTATGTAAATATTTTCATCTAAGGATTCATAAAATAGTGAGCATTCTCTTTTGAAAAAAAAAAAACTTTGCTTAATAATAGTAATTTTTTTCCAAATGACTGCCTAGCAACGTGAGCAAAAGTCCCATTGAGTGATCTGTGCTTAGAAATAAAAGAATTAGGCGAATGATTTTTAACCAATTTCCCTTTGTCTTTAGAGGTGCTCTCCAGACTAGCTATCCACAAAACTCATTTACAAAACTGTCTTCAAATACATTCTTTACAGAGCAGACAATGCTGGAAAAAAAATGAAAATATAAAATCCCAAGAGACAAAATGGAAAGTGGAAAAAATGAGTGCTGAAGACACAGCCTCTTGTGCCCACAGCCCACATAAGCAAAATATGATCCTGAGCATAGAAACTTATAATTATTAAGTCAATTTACATCCTTATTGTTTGTGGTTATATGTAGAAAATGACTGTGTTTAAATACATTTTCTGAGTCTCCTTATCTTTGTTGAATATAAGTTCAATATGTTTGAGAATAAAGAGAGATGCTTCAATTCCAAAGCAACTGTGTATGGTCACACTGCACACGCACACACACACAAATGAGTGACAAATTTAATAGTGATACCAGTCACCCGGAAATGATGTAAATGAGGGAAGTGTTTGAGTCATTGCTTTTGTGAATAGCCCTAACAGTTTCATTAACTTCCACATGCAAAATAATAACATTTCAGGACAATTATTACACTTAGAGATAGATTTTAAGGTGAAAGTTATTCCCTAAGCCCAGCTCTACAGCTATTGCTATAACAGAATCTCCCAGCTTGTGATAGCACTGCGCTGACCCATGCATCTCACACCTTAAACATCACATAGCCAAAGACTATCGAACTTATAATTCTGTTTCTGGTGGGTGCAGGGACTTTCTTCTCTGTATAAAAAGAAAAATGTATGGAATGTGTGCATTCGTTTATCAGTTTTCTGCTTTTCAGTTCTATTTATTTTGCTCTCTTCTCTTGAGTCAATGCTATATCAACTCAGATGCATGAGTTTGAAAATGAGTACCTCCTTTTGTTTAAATGTAGGTTATTTTATTGGGCAATATCATGTTTGCTTATTCATATCTCGGCTGCCCAGCTATAGCACAGAAAACACTGACAATAGAGTCTCTCTTTTATTAGCTTTCTTTCAGAAGAGATATAGGAAACAATGAATAATGCTACCAAGAATCGTAGATTATATAGTTTTTTTTTTTCTTTATTTATTATGCCCAAAGCACCTAGTTTCCTGAACATCTTATCTTTGGTCAGTAAGTACCTAGGATAGGAGAAGTGGGTGACATAATATTCATAGTCTGAATATATTTTTATAGCTTCCTGATCTCTGGAATTAATAGTAACCTTTCATTTCATTGAGGCTTCTTGTCACCAATGGTAAATTTGTGTTTCTCGGGATCTTACTCCATTTCCCATGCCCTTGGGTGGGCTTTTCTAAATCTTTCATAGTACAAAATGTAGAGGAGGTCAAGGCACATGCTCTTAGTCCTGCCAATCAGCAATTACAGAAACCAAGGGAACTAGTCGTAGTTATCGATGGAGTCAACTTTGCCCTGTCAAATTCCTTGTTTTTTTAAATGTTTGTTGTTGTTTTGTTTCATTTGAGTTTTTGTTTTTTAAAAAACCAATCTGCTATCCAATATTGCTAGTTTTTCAATAATTTCTTTACTACATGTCTGGGCCTGGACTAGTAATTATGACCTAATGATATGTAGGTGTCAATGATGACAATAAAGAAGTCATATCAGTTAATAACTGGTCCTCAGTTGTTCTGGATTACTTCATGATTAATGGCAAATGATGTTTAATTATAGTTAAAAGACAAATAAATGTCAGGTGGTAAAAACCTCTCAGTTTAAAAAGAAAAATAATTCACAAAAGGCAGATGCTGATCACCCACTCATTTGTATCAGCTCTGGATGCATCTCGGTCTTATCTGGAATCTTTTCGTCTAGGGACTTGTTAATGAGTAGTTGACTCTGCTTGAAAGGACTAGGAAGTGACTCAGTCCTCTGTGTGTAGTAACACTTAAATGGTGCTACATAACATGTGGGTATTACACCAATAAATAGGAGCTGCTGGTCAGAACTGGCTTCCAGCCCCATGATGGGGTTGGAGGGGAAAAGCAAATTATAACACCTTGATCTACACAGAATCTGAAGTTCAAAGAGTTGTTACAAGACCTGTGTTTGCACACATCACTGGGATTGTGTACTTTTTACAAAGTGTCCTCATGTCAAAGTTGCCTTTGATAAGCCTATCGCATAAATTTTCTGTATTTTATTCTGTATTTTATTGGATGGAAGCATGGGAAACTCACATAAGGTAATGAACATTTTCACAATACATTCTCCCTACTCAATCAGTATGACTTTAAACCTATGTATATTGTCAAAGAGAAGATACTGCTCATATGCCAGTCATTACTGTACACAGTAATTGTAGAAGAATTATCTGTAGTTTTAGAAAGATGTGATTTTGTTAAGTGTGTGTGTGTGTGTTATACACACATGAGTTTATAGATTATCTTGCCAACCTGCTACATACAACAGTCAGAGCATGACATCAGTTAGCTTTCCTTATCACTCTGTATTTTATTGCCTTTAGACAGGGTCTTCACTGAGCCTAGCATTTTATACAGATGTTACAGATTCTCTATTGGGACACTGGGTTCCCTTGCTGGGAAGGCAGTTCTCTGACCACTGAGCAATCTCTCTAGTACTTCTCAGTTTCAAGAAACAACAGTGACAAGCCAATCCTTTCTTCCCAATAGAAACTTTTTTTTTATTTTAGTATTAGAAAATCTCTAGAACCTAAAACCCCATTGAACAGTATGCAGGAATGTTCTTACATTGAGCAGGAACGTGTGCAGACATTCCTGTCTATCTGTCTTCCTCCTCCTCCTCCTCCTCTTCTTCTTCATCTTGTTCTTCTCTTTCATCTTCCTTATCCTTTTACCTTTTGTTTTCTGTTGCGCTATGTGGTTACATTTGAAATGTTGACAGGGACTCTGTTTTGAAAATGAGAGCAAAGAGAAAATTTGCTGTCTTATAGTAATGAAAGCTAAGAAATAAAAACTGTTATATTGCTAAATGTGCTAAATGGAGCAACCCAGAAAAATAAACTAACAAAGCCAAATTGGACATATTCAAAATGCATCTTTAGAACCATGATTCAGCAACCATCAAGGAGTAAAATCCTATAATCTCTGTGTGCACATTATGACTTCTAGTTAATAGGGATTAATTTTAAACTCAAGTATGAAAAATTATTCTATAGTTACTCATATTTTGAAATTTAATGAAAAGTTTTCTTTGTGAAGATTAAAAATGACATTCAGCTTATCAAGGGGAAAATAAGGGACTAAAACTTTTGTATTTCTTTTAGTGGAGTTGTAGACTTTTATGTCTAGCTGGTAAAATAAAATACAGCATAAAGGATATTTAGCCATTACCAAAATGAGTAAATTTTTTATTAGAAAATATAAGACTTTTCTAATTGTCCATGTATTTAAACAACATGCAGAATCTAGGCATTTTGTATTCATTTAATGAATATCAATCATTTTATATTCGTTTTTATCTAAAATTTTTAGTGTTGCTCCTGATAAAATACATGACATACAAAACATGTCAGAAAGAAACATCCCAAAGCCATGCTACTAATGGCAGAAATGAGGTGCAGATATCTCATGAATGACATTATAAAGCACATATATCAAGTGAAATCCAGTACTCCGGTTTCACCACAACTTTGAAAACACATCCTTTTTAAAGAGATGGTTTATGTTCTGAATGAAATGATTTTAGACATGAAGCTATCATCTTGTAAAATATTCAACTGTCAAATGATAACATCATGGGGGGACAAATGTTAAAATACTAAAATCGTATTTGTTAAGCAAAGTGAAAGAGACCATCCTTTAGTGCTCTGGAGAAGATTTAGCTTCTTTAGCAATATCCCATATATAAACTCCAATAGCATGTTATCCTGTGTTTATGCTCATTTTCCTGAACCTCGGCACTGTGTTGGAAGTTTTGTTTTTATAATGTATCCTTCTCTCATATACTATACACTTACCACACCTCCATCCTTTCCTCCCTGTCCCTCACCCCCATCAACTCATTCTCTATTTCTTTTTAGATAAGACAGTGTTCCCATGGATATCAACAAAATATGGCATACCAATATGAAATAAGACAGGGTACCTCCCCTTGTATTAAGACTGGGCAGGGCAACCCAGTAGGAGGAAAAGGCTTAAAAGCAAACAAAGAGTCAGAGACATGCTTCCCAACTCCCAGTGTTGGAAGTCTAACAAAAGAACACGCTACATAAGCTTGTTGCTGTTGTTTATTTTTTAAAAGGAAAACTAGAAATTTATGTAACAAGTTAGTACATCATAATGGAAAAATATATCTGTAAGACTGAGTAGTCTGTATAACCACTGATAGAAATCTCATCCTAATTATCAAGTTAGGAGTGGCACTGAAATGAACACCATTATTTCTACAAGTTTTAACTCTGTGATATTTTGGAATAATGCACTCCGGATCTTGACAATTCTATTTAATTAAATCAATGTGATCTCAGTCAATCAGTATGATCATGTAGGGTTGCACACACAAGCAAAAGCCTGTATGAGGACAAGTAGTTCATAACAAACTCACAATTCACTTGCTGGGTTTGATAATCCAATTTTAAAGTTCTCATTTCTCATTAATAAAGTATATAGTCAATTAAATGCCCTCAATTCTGTGTCCTAAGTTTATAAAATGGACCTTACTAAGTAAAAGGTCTTCCCAAGATTTCAAATTCAAAAAAAGTGAGGAGTTGAAGGTAAGCAATGTTTCTGAAGTACAGATTTTCCCACTCTGTCTTGAATAGCTAACAGAATAACTCTTCTTCACATGAAGAGCAATCAGAGGCATTTTTTTTTTCTTCTTAGAAAACTGAACTTGAGTAAAATAGAAGTGAGAAACGTGTGGCTGCCGCTTAGGATATAAGAACTATATCGACAAACGAATTAGAGAGAATTCTTCCTATTGATGTCTGAAATGAAACATCCTTATACAGCTTATTCTGACAACATTGGCAGCCAGAGTCCTGCTCCTATATCACTACAGGGGATTAGTTCTCTCAGTGATATCTGACTGACCCCAGTGAAAAATCCAGTAGCACCAATAGGTATGTCAGTTAAGAAAAAAAAAGAAAGAAATGGAAAGAAAAGAAAAAAAAAGAAAAGAAAAAGAAATTTAGTTCAGTCCAGTCATCTCTTGGACCAAACATTAATCCATGAGTTACCTTAGTGGGCAGAATCTTCTGATCTGTTGTTTAAATGTTCCATGAATTTTTCTAATGAGGAAAACAGGCATCTGGGGACTGGTACAAAGAAAAGCTCAGAAGAAAGTGTTAAATAGCCTTCAGGTCTGGGCCTGATCCTGGGAGGCAGTTCTGCCCCCAATCTCACAGAATCCAGAGGAAGCAGGCTTCCTAGGAGCTCTAACCCTGGTAGTATCTTAGGTAAGGAGACAGCCATACCTGCCCCAAACAGAAAGTAACTGGGACCCACTAGGACCCAGAAAGTTACCCCTGGCCCAGAGCACTGGTTCCTTCTGGTCTGGGCCCAAGCACTGAGCAGATCCCAGCTAGCAGCTCTGCCCCCAATCTCACAGAACCCAGAGGAAGCAGGCCTCCCAGGAGCTCTAACCCAGGCAGAATCTCAGGTAAGGAGATAGCAATACCAGCCCCAAACAGGGAGTAACTGGGATCCACTAGGACCCAGGAAGTCACTCCCAGCCTGGAGCACAGAATCCTTCCTGTCTGCACCTGAGCACTGAGCAGGTCTTGGGGCCCAGCTGTAACTCCAGTAGTAACACCCAACCCACACAGTTCTGATACAACCAAAATAATAGGAAAAACAGGCTCCAGTCAGAGACAGGGCAGGTAGCGTTAAGGCGATCCAGATGGTGAAAGGCAAGTGCAAGAACATAAGCATCAGCAACCCAGGGTACTTGGCATCTTTAGAACCTATTCTCCCACACAAGAAAGTCCTGAATTCACCATATCACTAGGAAAGCAAGATTCAGATTTAAAATAATTTCTAATGATAATGATAGAGGACTTTAAGAAGGACATAAATAACACTCTCAAAGAATTTGTGAAGAACATGGGTAAACAGGTAGAAGCCTTTAAAGTGGCAACACAAAAATCCCTTAAAGAATTACAAGAGAACACAACTAAACAGGTGAAGACAAAACCATCCAGGACATAAAAATAGAAGTAGAAACAATAAAGAAATCACAAAGGGAGACTACCCTGGAGATAGAAAACCTAGAAAAGAAATCAGGAGTCACATATGCAAGCATCACCAACAGAATACAAGAGATAGAAGAGAGAATCTCGGGTGCAGAAGATACCATAGAAAATATTGATACAACTGTCAAAGAAAACACAAAATGCAAAAGGTTCTTAACACAAAACATCCAGGAAATCCAGGACACAATGTGAAGACCAAACCTAAGGATAATAGGTATAGATGAGAATGAAGATTCCCAACTTAAAGGGCCAATAAATATCTTCAACAAAATTAGAGAAGAAAACTTCCCTAATCTAAAGAACAACTTGCCCATAAATATACAAGAAGCCTATAGAACGCCAAATAGACTAGACCAGAACAGAAATAGCTCCCGTCACATAATAATCAAAACACCAAGTGCACAAAACAAAGAATATTAAATGCAGTAAGGGAAAAAGGCCAAGTAACATATAAAGGCAGACCTATCAGAATTACACCAGACTTCTCACCAGATACTATGAAAGTGAGAAGATCCTGGACAGATGTCATACAGACCCTAAGAGATCACCAATGCCAGCCCAAGCTACTATCCCCACCAAAATTTTCAATTACCATAGATGGAGAAACCAAGGTATTCCATGACAAAACCAAATTTACACAACATCTTTCCAAAAACACAGCATTAAAAAGGATAATAGCAGGAAAGCTCCAATACAGGAGGGAAATTATACCCTAGAAAGAGCGAGAAAGTAATCTTCTTCCAACAAATCCATAGGAAGATAGGCACAAAAAGATAATTCCACCTCTAATAACAAACTAACAGGAAGCAACAATTACAGTTCCTTAATATCTCTTAACATCAATGGACTCAATTCCCCAATTAAAAGACATAGGCTAAAGGACTGGTTATATATACAGGACCCAGCATTTTGCTGCATACAGGAAACCCACCTCAGTGCAAAGACAGACTCTACCTTAGAGTAAAAGGCTGGAAAACAATTTTTCAAGCAAATGGTCCTAAGAAACAAGCTGGAGTAGCCATCCAAAAATCTTCAGCCTGAGAACACAAAGGGAGGGACTCATGACTCCACCTGTATATGTAGTTGAGGGTGGCCTTGCCAGGCATCAGTGGAAGTGGACAGCCTTGGTGCCTGAAAGTTTGGATTCCCTAGTGTTGGGGGATTCCAGAACAGGGAGGTGGGAATGGGAGGATGATGGTTCACACCCTCATAGAAACTACTAGAATTATATGGATTAGACATGACAGAGGCAGGGCACAAGAAGACTAGAATCCAGAATTCAAACAAAATATTATCTTGATACTAAAATTTGTTTAGAAATTGTATATTGCAGAATACACAGCCTTGGTGTATCTACTCATCAAGCAAGCTGAGCAGACCTGCTCGAACCTCTGATGTCCTGGGATTTCAGCTGAATACAGTGAAGACACAGTGTTAGAGGCCTATCAATTTACTTTTCCCCCTGCCCCTCTTCTAATATCTCAACACTCATAATCAGCTTGAAGAAGTTAATGAAGAGTCAGCACCCCTATTCCTTGGGCTTGGGAACTGAGATGGTTAATATTGGGCTGTCTTTCTAGGGAAAGTAGTGGTTTTGTTGGAACAGGAAGGATTAGCTAGGATTTATTGCATAGCCATAACCTATTGGTAGAAATATGTATAATTGTTATTAAGATGAAGTTATAATTTCTTAAATGGTACAAAATTTACTTTGATTTCAAATTTAAGGTTTTCATTGGTATGACGTTTTTATTGATATAAAAGTGAGATTAATATTGTTACTCTCATAGACATTGTGCCTATAACACATTTAGGAATACAAGGCTTAGACCCAGTCCTTCTTTAACTTTTCTAACTGATTTGAGTTGGTTAGTCTGTGAGTTAAGGGCCTATAGAAAATTCATGGCTCTGAGTTTATTGTTAGGGTGTTTTCTATATTTTATTTAGATATAAGTGAGAGGAGTTAACAGACAACAGTCCAGGTTGCCTTACATGGATTTCAAAATGTCAGAAGTCCACAGAAGTGATGTTACTAACATTTCTGTATTAATGTTCATTTTGATTAGAGACCTGTCTGCTCCTGACACTTTCCCTGTCTTAGATTCTAAAAAGAAATTGAGCATCTTTGGTTACTCCAGTTGTGATGAGACAGCCACTAGACAAGAATTGCCTCTTTCCATCTACAGACAAATTACTGTCCAGAAAAGGACACACTTGCAGAATAGTCGACTGATTATATCTGGGAAGTCAGAGTAATCAGCCCTTAATAATACTGTATCACTAGGTCTATCAGATGATCCTGGGCCAGAAGGCTGAAGATCAGATGCTCCAACGTTCTGTAGTATAGGGACTGTCTAGGTGTTTAGTGTTCTCTATAAATTGGCTAAGTTTTAGGAGCTATGCTTTGTGCTTACCATAATTTCAGTTAACTCAGTCATTCTGGATTTCTGACGGGGTTGAAGACTTATAGTCTCATAGCCAATCCTGGCTATTTACTTTGAGAAAAAAAATTTGAGAGGATGGTTTTCAGCTGACATTCATTCTAAAGCCAAGAAAAAATAAGGTTCAGAACTAAGCCTTTTAGTTAGGAGAGATGACAGAGGTTCTGGTTACTCAACAAAATGATGAAATGAGTATTAGGTCTATCTTGTATCTTACTGACACAAATTTGTATATTTATGCTCTAATTGTATTTTGAGAGAAAAGTTTTATTTTAAAAGGAAGGGTGATATGTAGGAGGAGCTAAGGTGGGAGGAGTAAGGAGAGGAAGAGGAAGAATAAGTAGAAGAGGAGAAGAAGGAGAGGAGGAGCTAGGTGATGATATTGGGTCACACTTCTGATTGTATGGGCACCTTGTTATTGAGCATTACCAAACTTATAAAGCCTTTGAGTAACATTAAAAAAAAATGTATAAAAGCAAAAAGGAGAAGGGGTAATGGAATAGGGTTTTTCTAGGGAGGGGAAATGGGGAAAGGGGATGGCATCTGAAATGTAAATAAAATATCCAATAAAAATAAATTAAAAAAGAAAGTGTTAAATGGTTTAATGCCTTTTGAAAAATAAGAAAAAGCCTGATATCAGTAAATTTAAGTGATGTTGAAAGCAATAAAACAATCTGGCCATGCAATGGTGGCGCACACCTTTAATCCCAGCACTTGGGAGGCAGAGGCAGGCAGATTTCTGAGTTTGAAGTCAGCCTGGTTTACAGAGTGAGTTCCAAGACAGCCAAGGTTATACAGAGAAACCCTGTCTCAAAAACAAACAAACAAACAAACAAACAAATAAACAACAAAACAAAAAAACAATCTGAAAATGGAGGAGCTCAGTTGGCAGAGGTCTTGTCTACTGTTCAAAGGCCTTAGATTTACATAAGAGAATACTCATGCGATCCTGGAGCAGTGAACATCCTAGCATCTGAAAGATGAGACTGGATGGTCAGATATCCAAGGTATTTATTGTGCAAAGTGAAAGTAAAATGAAATAATTTAACAGTAAATCATTATAAAGATAATTATAAACAATGGAGATGTGACATAAAAATTTGGATTCCTTTCTCTAAAAACAAAATCAAATTAACTAACAACAATTATTTGGTTTTGTTTGTTTTTTTAATATTAACTAAACTATATACCCTGGAGAGAGAGGATTAAGGTTACAGATGACTAAACGTAATGTGTCAAAACATTAGGAGTATATTACATAATCCTTCCTTTCTAACAAGGTATAAGGTGAGTCTAATATTCTGTAATTTTAGATAAATTTTAAATCTAATGTGTGTGAATATATTTTATAGCAAGATCTTTTATCTATCCCTTCAATTTTCCAAGAATAATAATGAAACAGGGCCTTCTATGCACACTTCATTAGCTATTTTTATGAGTAGAAAAGGAATAAGGCAAAGTTTCGTTAGAGAGTCCCAGAAAAGACCAGCATTGATGATTCTTTTGGAAAATTCCATAAATGGTCAATTTTATATGATTGTTAGAAAAGTAGCTGAGGCCAGTTAGTAACAATAGCCCAAGATTGAATGGGGTGTGCTAAAGGCACGCAGCCAAACCTCCCAATCTAAGAGAAACAACCCCCCCAACCCCCAGCCACTTCATCCCCAAGATTGATGGTCTCATCCTTTCAGCCTCTGGTGAGTATAACACATTCTTTTGAAGTGGCTATATGGTAAAGGAAGGTACTCCACCCTGGTCCAGGAAGCAAAGAGAAATTGAGAAGTGCAAAGATTCTATAATTCCATTAGGACCTGTTGCCATGGCCTAAGGCTTCTTATTTCCATAAAGCCCTGTCTCCTACAGGACCCTGGCATTTCCTGATAGCACGATCCTGGAGAACAAACCTTGTGCATGGACCTTAGGAGGACACTCTTCCTGGGGACCAAAGCATAGGATTAAATTGGGAGACTAATGGAAAACAAAGCAGAAATTATTATAGGAACTGGTAAGAAGTCAGAACACAACCCAAAGGCCTCACAACCAGGCAGTAAATGACCATTCCTTAAACACCCTCCTCTCCAAACAAAGTTTTCAGGCTGAGACAAAAATTTACATAGAAGGGACCACTACCTCCAGCATTGAACTTTACTGTACTGTAATGAAATATCTGAGGCAAATCCTTTAATGGGAAAATTCAGTCTTGGGAGTGGAGACAGGTGGGATGGGAAGAAAGAAAAGCCAATACAAATTTTAGTGAATAGGTTATAACTATAGACAATTCAAGATGGTCTACTTAAACTGAAAATGCAGTCCTAATTTTCTGAGCTAGGTAAGGATTCCTTAATACTGCTCAGGTGCTTCTCGGATTTCACAGGACAAGTTGTTGGAGCTGTGGTGAGGAGCTTAGCTGAGATTCAAGAAAAACACAAGCATAGGCATTGGCCTTCAGGTGTGCGATGTAGCTTGAGGTGAAGGGGAAGGACTGTGTACTATAATTTCAAAACAACTCAAAGATAAACATAAACTACTCTCTTTGTTTTCTCTTTTTTAACCCTCTGAACTACTGAAGTTGCTGCCCTACCTGTTGATAATGTTTCCTTCCATTGGTCAACCAAAATCTGTGGTAATTAGTAAACCCAGGTATATTTTTACTGCAGCATTAATTTCAAAAGCTGATAGAATCTTACATAATGTATTATTTTTCAATGTTTATTATTTTATATATCTACATTACCATCATTGCCACCCTTGGTCCCCCTCCCACAGTTTCTCATCACATTCCTCCTTCCCCTTGACTCCAAGAGGGTACTTCCCACCAAAAAGTCTTCTTCCTTCCCTGGGGGTCTCAGTTCTCTCAAGAATATTTATTATTACAATTTTATTTTTGAATACTTTGTCAGTTCACATAGACTAAGACACATAAGCTGTTATCTTGAACGGAAAGATGCTCTAACAATGCAGTAGTTATTTTCATCTGGCAGACATAACAAATACCTCAGAGAACTCTGTAATTTCCTTTTGATTGATGGCTACTATGATTACAGCATCTTTTTAATTACCTCTCTTCTAGATCTATCAATATTGCTGACCTCCACAGTGTAGAAGAAAGGCCACAGGCAGAAACCACCAGAAACCTGATGAGACAATCTGTCAGCACGTACATCTACTGTCTATTGTGTTTATACAAAAAGTAAGACTGAGTTTTACAGAGCAGATGCCAAATTGTCTATTGTAAAGAATCATCCTTCTTCCAAAGACAACACTTCAAAACTTCTCAACTATTTTCAGAAAAATGTATATATAAATGAATCATTATTTTTAACATTCTTTTTGTTTTGGTTCTTAATTTTTTAAATGAAATAATAGTACTGGGTTCTTTTTAGTCTTGATTCTGAAACTATAGTTTCTAACTAGCAAAAGTGCCAAACAGACATTCTAGTCTCCTGCAACAAAGAGGTGGGGGCTTGGCCTGCTCCAGTGCTGGTTGTCTACATCTAGCTGTAGCTCTTGCAGACTCCCTTGATTTATTTTTGAATTTATATTTTAATTACTTATTCACTTTACATCCCTCTTGCTCTCCCCTCCCAAGGTACACACACACACACACACACACACACACACACACACACACACACACACACTCCTTCCGTCCATCTCACTTTCCCTTGGACTAAGGGAATGAGGAATGGCCAACCAACACCTGGCACCACCTGAGACCCATCCAATGGGCAAGCACCAATCTCTGACACTATTAATGATACTTTGTTAGGCTTGCAGACAGGAGTCTAGCATGACTGTTCTCTGAGAGTCTTCACTTAGCAGCCAATGAAAAGAGATGCAGAGTGCCAGAGCCAAACACTGAATGGAGCTCAAGGATTCTTATAGAAGAGTAGGGGGGAAGAACTGAGGAACCTCAAGACCAACGAAGTCAACTAACCTAGACCCTGGAGGACTCTCAGGGACTGACCCACCAAACAAGGGCTGGACCTAGGCCCTCTGCACCTCTCTAGCAAATGTGTAGCTCTGTCTACATATAGAATTCCCTACAACAAGAGCAGGGGCTATCCTTATAGTTAACTTTTCCTTAATATTTTATTTTTTGTAGTTGAGCAGAAGCTTATTAAGAAAAGTGGTCATATAGATTTAAACCTCTGGATTAGGAAAGGTGTGTGTGTTTGGGGGAGGGGGGGAGAATATAACACACGTCCATGAGTAAGAACAGTCTGGGATTATTGAACATGTTTTTATGCCTACTGTCATTATCGATCTGATACAGGGAGGCATGTTTACTCAGGCAGTAAAGTACAAATGCAGTAGAAAATCATATTTCTTAGATAGTTTGGTACAATTTTATTGGATTAAACTTTTTATTTGTTTTAATTTTTTGAGACTAGGATCAACTATGCACAAAGACTCTCTCAATCTTTCTGCCTCAAACCACTTGAATGTTTGGATATTTGCCATGTATCATGCCTTGTTTAGCTCCTATTGTAAATTTTGAATATATTGTATAGCCTAAATTAATTTTTGTAAAATGTCCTTTGTTTTAAAATGTGTGTACATATTTAAAAATATAATGTCAAGGTATGTGATAGTAAACAGTTTGTTTGATTATGGCAGCCCTAATAGAACTTTTCTAAAATTGAACAAAGTAAAAACCAGAGGGAAAACCTGAGTGAAAACTGGCAAACTTCAGCAGAGCACTGAGGAAGCTGAGCAGTGAGTAGAGACATCTGTTCTCAGGCACTAAGCTAAACATGAATTGTTTGTCCTCAAATTCTAGTTTCTTTTTTAAGATTGTGGAGAAAATAAAGGATTCCAAGATTAGTGAGCAAGCAAAGGTCAAACTTACCAAGGAAATATAGATACATTTATAAAAATTATAATTTTACTTATAATGTTCTCATCAGAAACATGCATTTTAATATATAATCAGTGTTATTTACTAAACTAAAATTTTCATAATCTTAAGTAGTGAAAAGAAAGCTCAATGGTCGCTATTAATGCTTTCTTGTCAGTGGTTTCTTATTAGGATGGAAAAAAATGTATATCTAAAGCCTCAAATGGTATTTTGTTTGAAAAGAAAGACTCCCATTATGACTAACAAAAAACATGCCTATAGAGTTTGTTTTATAAAGCAATATTTAAAAATATAAATGAAAGCTTTTTACATCTTATCCAATCAGCAGCTTAAAATTTAAGTGGTAGAATTAAAACTTAATGATTTAAAGTGAAAAGGAAATTCACTAGTGCTCAATAAAAACAAAGCCCTGTTTCTTAAAAACCATCATTTTCCTGCTAATGTGAAATATCCAAGTTTATTCCATCACATTGTGCCATTTCTTTCATATTATTTCCTTCTGATTTCCATAGAAACAGAGTATTTCACGCTGCATCGATTGTCTCCAGCATGCTTTCCTCACTTGTTGACTTTCTCATTGATTTTTCCATCTGCTTCAAACACAATGCCATACAATTTCAAGAAAAGACAAAGAAGTATTACATTTTTAAAATCATATTTTAACTGAAGGTATTTGAATGCATTTATGATATATACTGGGTATTTCAACATAAGGATACATTACAGAATGCACTGAGCTGGATAATTAGTCTCTATAACTCTATCACTTGTTTGATGTATTATTACGAAATATATTCTGTACAATAAAACAACATAGGTTCATCCTCTTATGCAACTATAGTTTTATAGCTATTGGCCAATATGTCTTCTTTTCTGGGTCTCCTGCATACTGTGTTTGAAAATTTTAATAGTACCCCAGATTCAGTTAATTTCTAAAAACCCATGTCTGTGTTTAAAGAAGAAATATCTATGCATCTGAGATGACTTGTGAAATCTATGAGCATACTTAAATGTAATCAGCTGATAAAAGACTGTGAAACTACTTCAAAATTTCAATTCTCTTATTACCTTATCTATAGCCAGTTGCACTCAACCTTTTCATATACATCCTTATAGACCTAGGTATAAGATAACATAACAGACTATTTCAGTGAGAGTGATATTAATGTTTAAATAAAATGACTTTATTGGTATGTGCAAATGACTATCAAATCATCACAGCAAATTAATTTTTTTGTTCTACTGACAAAATGTTGAAGAATGAAAAAACATTGCAGAGGAATTTTAATCCAGCAAAAAGGCTGCAGTGGCAAGGGATCACATCCAGGGATATAGTCTAGCTGATCTAGCTGTAATGAAAACACACCCTGAATTACAATATGATCTGGCTGAAATAAGACACACTCTTAGTATACACCTTTTAAATCACTAAAAGTGAAGGTAAGGTAAGTTTGTAGAAAGAAGCATCACTTTTGAAAGCAACATCTAATTGAGGGACAGACAAAGTGACTAGTCAGAGAAAGATCTGAAAGAATAAGTTAGAGATGGATATGTCCAACTCACAGGTAATAAGCTACTTAAGAACACACACACACACACACACACACACACACACAGAGACAGAGACAGACAGAGAGATAGAGAGAGAGAGAGAGAGAGAGAGAGAGAGAGAGAGAGAGAGAGAGAGAGAATAACAGAGACAGAGCAAAAGGTGTATGTGCTGTGTGGTGGGTAGTGTGTGCATGTGTGTGTGTGTGTGCATGCGTGTGTGTGTGTGTGTGTATGTGTGTGTGTGTGGCACTTTTATGGGGACAGTTTTACAGAGACAGGTTACAGAAAGAATAAGCTAGACACAAGTAAAGACAGAACAAGGCAGAGAATGAGGAGGATGCAGAAGACTAGAACACATTTTCAAAGTTCATATGAGACCAGACAGAGCAATTTTTAGAACAAAGACATTCTCTGGTTTCAGTCCAAGCAGTCTATTCCCACAGCTTGAGTACTGTTCTTGTCTCATCTCTTCAATAGAGGAAATAAAAGTAACATTTACACACTCTGGAGTCCAAAAGAGGATGGTTTATCCCCTGAAACTGGAGCTGCAGGTAGTGAGCCAGTGTGTGTACATGGACATGGACAGAACCTAGACCTTTGGAAGACCAGTAAGTGTTCATAACCATTGATCCACCTCTCCAGTCCCTCAAATGCTACCATTAATCTCAGTGTTTTGTTTTCCTCATCATCCATTTGAAAGTCTCTGTCTCAGCACTGCATTGCTTTTGATAATGCATACTCCATGATGGGTAAGGAAGGCATTTTTATCAGATTGACCTAAGACAGGTTTAGTCTTGTTTATGAAATAAAAAAGTGGGAGAGGTGGAGAGCTTTTGGGGCTGCTTGGCAAGAATATGACATGGGCCAAAAACAAGGAAATAGGCTGCTTGGCAGGAATATGACATTGACCAAGGAGAAGAAAGTAGGCTTCAGGCAGGAATCTGACATTAGGCTAGAACAAAGAAGTAATTTCAAGCAGGAATCTAAATCTCAGGCTAGATGAAAGAAGTATTTTCAGTCAGGAATCTAAATCTTAGGCTAGGACAAAGAAGTAGGCTTCAGACATGAAAATGACTTTGGGCTAGGACAAGAAAGTAGGCTCAGATATTTTTGTCATCTTGATAACCCCTTAGAAATAGTGATCATGGGAGTGATCAGGGAACTTTGTTTATTGCCTTGCTTGTTCTTTGACTATTTGTGTTTATTGTCTTGCTTGTTCCTTGACTATTTGCACCTATTGTATTGGTAGTTCCCCAACCTAGAAGTGACCTTAATACTTGTATGTAATTAAAATGATAACAAAGCAAAGGAGGAGGGGGGAAAGAATGGGAGTTTCTGGGGGAGGGGAATGGGGAAAAGGATGACATCTGAAATTTAAGTAAATAAAATTTCCAATAAAAAATTTTTTAAAAAGTCTCTGTCTCAAGGATCCATAGACCTTATGTGTCTCCCATCCTTTTTCTAGCACATACCCATAGTTATCTGCAGAGTTGTTCTTTTCAGAACATAGCCTTTGACATACAGATTTTCTGTAAGGGGAAACACATGAAACTCAGTTTGATTAACTCCCCCCTTCTGTCTCTCTCTCTTTCTTTCTTCCTTCCTTCTTTCCTTTTGTATTAATTTTTAAAAAACTTTATAAAGATAAATATGCAAGCCTTTTAAAGTAGTCCTAATATGATTGTTAAGTCTACTAAAATTTATGAAAATTTCCTTTCTAAAGGATTTTATAAGCCATTGAGACTTAGTATAGGTTTCTTGCCATTTAAGACAATATATATAAAGTATTTTGTGGATTTAAACTATACATTTGTGCTCCAATTCCTGCTAAATATTACAGTTTTAAAGATTTTTTTCAACTGTTATCAACAATGTGCATTTGCTTTATATTAAAATTCGACATGAAATGATTCCTTTAATATAAAGCATTAGCCCAAAATTTGACTAAAAATACATTCAGAGTAAGAGACTAGAGTGCTTGGATCATCTGCCATTTTAACTTCATACGTATCACTAACAAAAATTATTTACAATTTAATAGAGACATATAAAAATAAAATTCTAAAACATTTTGTCCTATAATGATAGAAAACCAGAAAAAGAAACCATTGATCTTTAGCCAAAAAAAAAAAAAAAAAAAAAAAAAAACTGATATGAATCACTTCCAAATAAATACTTGTAAAAGTGTTAATAGTGTCTTCAAAGAAAAAGGTCAATGCTATGTAGACTTCACATTTCTATATTACAGAAATATTGGTATTTTTGAGAAAACAAACTAATATATGAATGTTAAATGCAGAGTTATATGAAAAGTTGATTTGTGTCATTTTGATCTCATGGGTTGTCATTGTATTTATGAAATGTTTGGTTGATGTCTCTAGGATCCCTGCTCTTGTCTAAGGGGAGAAAGAGGTGGGGGAATGGAGGTAAGGACAAGTAAGAGGGATGTGGGAGTAGAGCCTGGGGGAAGGAGAGAGAGCTAAGATGTTGAGCTAAGGATCTGCTGCTATGAAGCTTAAAACATTGTACTGCTTCAAACATCACATCTTTGTATTTTATGGTTTTAACTACCAAATAGATAGACATTGATAAAAATATATTTTAAATATTATCAAAATAAATTCATCTGAAAATTACTATATGTGAAAAATATTTTAGCCCAGGAAGTACATAAGTAACAAGGCATATATAAATGTAACTCCTTGATTCAAACAAATCTCAGCAGATGTTATTTATCCTGATTTTTGTTTTTCTTTCCCTATAGCTGTTACAAATTAACAAAAACAACAAAAAACACAATTTCGTTTAGCAGTACAATTAATCTTGTTTATGGTTTTGATAATATTTTTATGAAAGCAGAACATTACTGGTATATTTTAAGTAGATTTTTTTTCTATACATCTATCAAAAGTACATAAGTTCATACTTAAATACTATGATTCTTGACAGGGAATATATAGGGATATAAATATTTTAAAAGTTAATTGTAATTTTTTCTCTTATTTAATTATTAAAAGATATGGATTGTGTTAGGAACCTTGCATTGGCTTTAACAAGGTCATACTAAGTCCTAGCTTTGATGATGCCGCTTCATAAAAGAGATTTTAAAGTGAGAACGTATGAATTTTATGTAAATGGGTTTATTCAATTTCAATAATGTCAAATTTTCCTTTATGACACTTCTCAAAAATAACCAGATTTTTCTGGGACTACAGTTCACTTTCTGGAGATGGTGGCTTGACAGTGATGATGATAAACAGGAATAATGATCCTGAAAATACCAACTAAATTCAGAGATATGAGCAGCAAATTTTAGAGATGAAAGAGCTTTAAAATTATTTTAGTAGTTTTTGGTCTCACATTTCCAAGGGGGAAAAAAAGCTCTTGCTTTTCCATAAACATTTTCAAACCTGTATTTCCAGTGCCAGTGACTCTAACCCAATCAGTTCTGTTTTTATATAGATTTGTTAGTGTCTCTAAATTATACATATCTATTTCAATTTAAGAAACTTCAATAACTATTCATATATGTCATGATATGAATTTTTCTATTGTTATTTTCACTAGGATTAGAAATTTTAAAAACAATGAAAGGAAGTTTTATTTTGAAATTATATTAGTTTGGCCTGACTTCTGAGGGTGGGACCTAAGTGTCTTTCATATGCTAGGGAGTGTCTTATATCTTTTGACATAGCTGTCAAGTAAAATTTAGTTTGGATTTCCTATATTTTACTATTCAAAATGTATGCAGTTTGTTTAAATGTCCTTAGACAATTTATTGGTTTATGCTGTTTGTTGTCTTTCTGAGGGAATAGATGATAGGCATATCTATCTTGGTGACAAGCATGGTTCCAGGCATTTTCTCCACTCACAAATGCCAGATGAAATATGACAAAATAAAGTATCTTTACTGTGTCTTAGTCATGCTTTAGAATCATGTACACATGGTCATCAGAAAGCACAGAAGAGTTTTATAAATTTGAACCTGATGTTGAAGCTTCCTTTCTCATTATTTCACCTTAAAAGAAAATTCGTCTGGGCATGATGTAAATAAACAATGATAGAGTGTCTAGTGTAAAACCTCTTAATATCAGCAAGTGAAAGAATGAAAGCAAACTCTTGTCAAGAAATTCTGCTGAGCTCTCTCTCCTCTTCGTTGAAAACAACCCTGATATTACTAATTACCTTACTAAAAAATTTACTTACTATTTTCCTATCCTCTGTTGCTATTCCAGATGGAACACAAATATCTGAAGATGTAAAGATAACATACACAGATAAGAGAAAATGTGATATTTCTCTTTCTGAACCTGTTACCTTGATTAGAATTATTTTTTAGCTCCATCCATTTACATTCAAATCACACTGTTTCATTATTCTTCACAGCTATTCAGCATTCCATTATGTAAATATGCCATGCATTTATTTTTCCATCCATCAGCTGATGGACCTCTAGGTTGTTTTTATTCCTTGTATGTTTTGAATAGAACAGCAATGAATATGGATGAGCAGGTATCCTTCTGTAGAATACAGAGTCCTTTAGGTATATGCCAAAAAGTGGTATGGTCACCTGGGTCATGTGACTAACACGTTTTTAGTTACATTTACTGAAAATATTTTTCTAGACCTTTTTTGTATATAATATGAAATGTGGCTTCCCATCCCTTATCTCTTTCCATCATAGCCTACCACTTCCCTACTCTTCGAATTTCATGCCTTCTTTCTTGAATAGTCTCCACCATAAAGCTTGAAGGCAACATACAGATATGACTTTTAAACATTAAGGTTTGTAATTCTGTTTGCTAACAGGGTCAGTTCGAGTCAGTGACTTAAAGCCTTGTAAAATTTTGTTAATGCTTTCTGTAAAGTATCCCCCATTTTTTTCTCATGTGATGTTTTCTGTGCTATACAATAAAAGAGATAAAAATACCCAGTGAAAGATACACTCAGGGACAGACACCAAGAACAAATTTGCAAGATAGCCTTCAGACAGGCACAAATTCAAATTCATACAACAAACAAGAGAAGTGGGAGGAAGAAAAACACAGGGAGAGAGAAGTAGAGAATTCAAGTTTGGGTTTGTTCTTAGCTAAATGACACCAAGGGAAAATGCTTTGATTTTTTTCCCTTCATATGACACTAATACAGCATTGGTGATGACTCAATGTTTATTTTTAGTGTGATAAAAAACAACCTTACCTTTGCTCTTAATATGAGGAATTTTTAATCTGTTAAATTCACATGCTAAGGTCCATGGCAAGAATTAGTGATGAAGGTGTTCCATCACACATTTCATTTAATGGTAGCATCAGTTGTTCAAGGTTTTATTGTGAAGAAGTTTTTCTTAAAGCACTCTTAATTAACTTTTTGAGATAACTAAAAATATATAACCCTTTGGAGAAAAGTATGGATATCAGTATAAATTTTTAGCATACATGAAAAAGTTCAGAGAAACTTTACTTTCATTGTAATATCTCATGCAGACGAAATCACTAGCTGTTTAACTGATTCTGTCTTTAAGGTTCTTAAGTAGACACTAGGAAGATCAGCTCTTTGCTTCTTGAATAAAGCTGTGCTGGAGAAGCAGAAGTCATGTTATTTATATGCCCCCACCACATCCCCTACTGCTCTCATAGACACAACTACATGTATCACTGTTTTAAAGTGTTATTCTGAAAATTAAGTGAGATTGTTTTCATATGCAGTCTGACATCAAATTTCAACACTTTTACATTACAATAATGTCCCTGTAATTGCTACTACCCTAATGTGTAGAGGTTACAATGGTCCGTCCTCAGCTACCTATTAATTTCCCTTTAGTCTCCAATAAGAAACTCTCTGCTCTGTACCTAAATACTGTGCAAGTTAAAAATTTGCCAATGATTACAGAATCCCATGATTGGTCCTACAGCGTAGCACTGAGTTTAAGCCAGTTCTCATACCAATAATTCATTTGCTCTGCATCTATTTCCTAGACAGATCACAACTCGGGTGATTCTTACAGTTTTCTATAAACTACATTTTACTTCAGGTTATTTATCACTCATATGCTTTCCAAATTTAAATCAGACACACATCTAGGAATGCTAAAATAACAACTACATTTCACCTATATATCATGTTAGATGGAAATGGATTTAGGTGCTGGGAACACAAAATGTGGGGAACAGACAATTCTTCATTTTAAGAAATTGCTCATGTAAATTCAGGCTATTGGCACACTCTTTTTATTATAACACTTGGGAAACTGAGGCAGGAGGATCATGAGTTTCAGGTAAGCCTATTATATAACAAGGTATTGTCTCAAAGACAAAACTATTATTATGGTTACTATCTGGAAATATGATATGAAGCAAAATTCCAGGTTTGGAGTAAAAGATGTCAAACTGTACCTACCTGCTCTCTACTTTGATACGTAACGTTTTTCTGTGACTCAGCCAAGATCCTGTATAAATCAAGAGCTGATTTTGCATATATCTAAGTCAAATATATTTGTTACAGTGAACATGGAGCCAGAAAATCCTAAAATCTTTATTACCTGACTGTAGAGATAAAATGTATAATGATATCTCCTTTACTGTTCAAATGAAGAAAGGGTTGTACATTTCCCACTGGTCAGGCCAGACAACTTGAGAGAATGAAAGCTGACCTAAGCATCTCCCAGATTCTCAAATAATACAACTTGCCCTTGGTTCTTCTGCCAATAAAACTATACTAGCTTCTCTTGAGCATGCATTTGCTTGGTGTCACTGGAGACACACTGTACCTATTGCTTGCTTTGAAAGAAAACAGTTCTTAGATTATTTTCCCAGATATAGTTACCCTTGTTCTTAAAGATAGCAGTCTTTTCTGTTTTCAATGCCACTTTCAGAAATCTTCATAATTTTATATCTAAATAATTTGACAGTGAAATATTAACAAGCATTTGATCAAAATTATTATATTTTTCTTTACACACACATATACACATACACACACACACAGAATAAACTTCCATCTTTTCTAGAGAAGAGAAGATATCTTATATGTTAAGTAATTCTGATGTAGACAGAGTAGAGTTAGATAGCAAAATCAAATATAAAAATTTATTGAACAAAGACATGCTAATCCCTATGGTCTTTTCTTGCATGCTTCATTGGAAATACATTTAAATTTAAAACATTTCTTTTCCAGTTCATGCATTACACTGCTCTGTATAATATAATAAAATAAGTATGAACATGGAATTTATGATGTCTTCTTCAATTGATAGCTTAGAAAATTAAGTTAGACTGTCTGGATTTTTATTGTCTAATGGTCTTTGTAATTTCCTTAAACATGATGTTATGTTCTTGCCTGAAGCAATACCAATAAAAGGTATGAGATAGAACTAGGGAATTATAACATTTGCATATTGTGTCTTTTTTTTACTTTTCTTTTCTTTTCTTTTTTAACTTTTCAAAGAGCATACCATAAATCTGACTAGTTGAGTTGGTAACTCTTTAAGGACATTGCTATTTAAATGATAGAGTTTGTACATATCACAAAAATGTGTTGAGTAGAGGAGAGAACTCCAGAACATAACAATTTTCTTTGGGACCAGATATTTTTCTTTGCTTCATGGACAAAGTATGAAGATGAAGTAAAAAAAAAAATGAGTTGATCAGTTGATCAGGGTGTGGAGATTTCACAAATAGTGACTACTACTTTTGGCTCTACCACTCACAGCTATGTCTACCAAAGACAGAGAGAAGCATGTATACTCATAAAGAACCACTTACAATTTTTTAGGAAATAAATTCAAATATTGTGTTGGATCTTACTGTATAAGAGCCACATGTTTTCTTCCTTGTTGCTTACATAGCCCCAGCCATGATAAAAGTAAAGGCAGCCCTATTTCCATAAAGTGCTTTGACAATTTATTGAACTCTTGGAATGTGACAAGTAGGAGACCTAATGCTGATGGAAATACTGTTCACACAACATTGTAATTAGTCCTGTGCTGTTCTTCTTGGGGTGGGAAGAATAATATTGAATGAACATTTAAACCATATTCATTCCTATGTGCAAACATTGTTCTATTTTTAAAACATCCCTGTATCTGTAGAAACAAAATTAATTAAAGCATTCTTTGCCAAGCATGCTTTCCTTAGCTATACCTTCAGCCACACCAGGTGTGGCTGGTGCAAAATGAGTTATACATTCAATGACTATACCAAGAGTCAGACAAGGTCAAGGAACTGTCAGCAGACGCATGATTTATTTACGTTTGATATTTATTCTACTATTCTCTGGGTCCTGTCCCTAGGGACAACCTCTTCTTTCCTCCCCTCAAAAGTCTCAACTGCACTCCAACTGCTGCACTTCGAGGAATCAGTTTGCAGAGAAGAGCAGTAGAGACTAAAGCCATGCTCTTAAATATGAGCAGTGAAGCACATGGGACAAAAATGAGAGTTGTTAAAATTGATCGGTAAATAGTATTCTATCTTGGCCTCATTGTGCTACTGTTTGGTCAGTTTTAAAGAATGAATTAACAAGTTGACTAATGCATGGCATGACTTGATCAGTCACACAATTTTCTCAAGAAGTGACATTTTGTTCCTATAGGATGATGTAACCTAGATAGAAGTATATGTGTTATAGAAAATGATAATTTTTCAAGATCAAATTAGAACTTCATTTGGCAAGTAGGGTAGGCTGACTTAACGGTGACCCCAGGAAATCTTCCTGTTTTTACCTCCCTAGAAGTTAAGATTACAAGGGTGCACCATACTCCAATCCATAGGTGCTTATGCCAAACTCGTCAGCATCTGTTCTATCTCCTCAGGACTGTGGTCAGGAGTTAAGGAGGAGTAAGATAAGAAAAATATCAATTGTGCCCAGCATAATTGGTTATAAAACAACCTGGTCAGGATTTAGCATTAATGTTTATTTAGAAGGAGAAAGTACAACTTCAGTAATCTAGGTCATAAGGAGCAGGCCAGGAAGCACAAATGGGTGGGGACTTTTTACCATAAGCCTCCTGACATCATGATGGTTCCTGGTTCATCACGATCTCTCAACAACAATGCTCTGTGAAGATTTTTAGAGGGGAAATGGTGAGATAATGTTTAGAAGCACAGCTTTGAGAAAGAGAGAATGGACTTGATTTTTACTTTGGTGAAACTTAATCCAAAAAAAAAAAGGTTTTGTTTTTGTTTTTTGGGCTTTTTTTTTTTTTGTTTTGTTTTGTTTTTTAAATATAGGAGCTTAAATTTGGATGGTTAAACTCCAGAAAAGTTACTGTAAAAACTTAGGATAAACAAAACAACAGTTTCAGTTCTTCTTTGGTCCCAACTTCTCTTCCATGCAGCTATGGTTCTCCTGTTAGTCTTTCTAGAAATGGGGAAATATCCTAATGAAATATCCTAAATTGGTCTCAAATTTAGTGGAGAAAATAATGGCTCAATTAAGAACTTGAGAAGAACTGGATTTTAAATGTTTTTGCAGAGTTGTTGAGGTAAGGTCTTACAAAGACAGTTTTGCTTGTCTGCTCCAGAGAACACTTGGGAAGGAGTGACTTACTGATCCACAATCTGGGCACCAAGCCCATCAGGCTTGGAGCTACAGATGGGGGGGACAATGGTAGCTATCATCCAGCAATGAGAAGGAAGCGATTAAGCTAGATCTCTCTCTCTCTCTCTCTCTCTCTCTCTCTCTCTCTCTCTCTCTCTCTCTCTCTCTCTCTCTCTCTCTCTCTGTCCCTCTCTCCCTCTCTCCCCCTCCTTCTTCCCTCTCCCTCTCCTCCTCCCCCTCCACTCCCCCTCCTTTCCCCTTTCTCTCCCTCCACTTGCCTTCTTGCTCTTGCTCTGTCCTCTCCCTCCTGCCTCCCTCCCCACTCCCCCCCTCTATGTGTTCATGGCTGGCTTCCACTTCACTACTCTCTCTCTACCTTTCTCTGTCCCTACTACCCTCTCAGCTCCCCTCCCCATGCCCTAAGTAAACGCTATTCTATACTATTAAACACACACACAGAGAGAGAGACAGAGAGACAGAGAGACAGGGAGAGAGACAGAGAAAGAGAGAAGCTATTAAGATGTACGGAGTTGACTACTGCCTACGAGGGTTACCTGGGACAATGAAAAGCTACGCAGTAACCACGTGGACTGAGCAACAGCTCCCTCTCATCTATGTTACTTAATTCTATGGTTTGTGTCAGGAAAGGAGGTCTGAAAAGCCACTAATACTGGGTTTTCTACCAAATATGATGCACTGTGTTATTATGTGAGCTAGAAAGGTAAGCAGCGGTGTTAACAACAAAGTATCACTTCATTTCAGTTCCACTCTGAGCTCACAGCAGCTTTAAATTAAGATAGAAAATTATGGGAGAAACAGGACTGAACCTCACATCTAACCTTTTACTCGGCTTTCGAGACTGGAATTTAGATTTAAATATAATTTTATAGGAGGTCATTTTCCTGTAGAAGTAAGCAGTATTTTCTGTATGAAAATCTATGTGATCACAGTTTGAAGGGTGAAAGTGTTGTAATACAATTCTCTAGCGGTTCCACAGCAAGTTTCTTAATGTCAGTCGGTGCCACCTTATAACTAAGGAACAGTCTCTTACTCCATTTTCAAAGCTAATACAGATTCATTTTTAGAAATGTGCCCATTTCACAATTCTTAAACAGAGCAAGAAATATAAAGTCTACAAAAGCTCATGGTTAGATGATCTCATGTAAATAAGCCTTACAACAAGTCTGGTAGTGTCAACACTGCAGGACCCACACTGGATTTACACAGAATTAAGGGGCCTCTTCTCTTCTCTTCTCTTCTCTTCTCTTCTCTTCTCTTCTCTTCTCTTCTCTTCTCTTCTCTTCTCTTCTCTTCTCTCCTCTCTCTCTCTCTCTCTCTCTCTGTCTCTCTCTCTCCATATATATATATATATATATATATATATATATATATATATATATATATGTATATATATGTAATCATGGGTCCTTTGACTGGCATACTTCCCTATACAGCACATAAGAACACAAAGTGTCTATGGGTTCATCTGACTTTCAGGAGGGTATGTGTGTAACATAAAGTGGTTAGTACATTGTTTCTTCTTAACTCATCTAAAAGTACTTCTTTTAATTTTAAACCGTTACTGAAAATATTAAAATTCTGTCAATACCATGTCTTAAGTATTATTACATTTCTATCTACAAAGAAGTGATCAAACTTACTTGCCTCAGTAAAGACCTTCCATTTTAATTATAGTGAAATATATTAACAAATACAGATCTACCTGAAAAATATGTATTTTAATGTTACAGTGAAATTTTTTGAAAAAATTTATTGGCTATTTTATTTATTTACATTTCAAATGTTATCCCCTTCCTAGTTCCCCTCCACAAACCTCCCATACCATACTCCCTCCCCCTGTATCTATGAGGGTGCTCCCGCCACTCCTGCCTCACCCCACTAGCAAATATTGATCTAGTTGCTTGTATCTGATCTCCTTTCCCTCATTAAATCAAAGCAGGAAAATATCATTAAATCAGAAACCTGTATTTATTTGCCTTTTATTTGTGTACATAAGATTTTGTAAATACACCATGAAATATTCTTTCCATAATATCATGATAGAAAAACATCCTCTTTATGATGTACATGTTATATTATATATGTGATTGTATTTGCAAAGGGCTAACAAAGGGAAGGGGACTTCATTTATAATTTTACTTGTTTATATTTTTTGCTATCCAAGGCTCTTAAGTACACATCAAAGGAATCATAATAACCCTGTGAATATAGAAATTTTTGTTTTAAAAAAGAAACAATTAGCATGATTTCACCATGAAAGAATCATTTAACATACCTATGACAAAGAAGAGATGTTTATGTAGTAGTGGGGGTGAAATCAGAAAACTTCAAGTGACAAAATACTTATTCTTTGCTTCTAAAATCTGTTGTATGTAGTATATCTATTACATTTTCTAAACATTCATAGTAAATATTGTGAATGTCTGACAGATTCTGAGCTGTGTGAAAGGTTGCTTTGTAGATACTTACAAAAGTTACTGGTAGATGTTTATATTCTCTTGGTTATGTGCATACATTTTGGAAGCTGCTCTTATTTGAAGAAAAAAATTCTACTCATTTACTATTCTTCAAGAAAAGTCTAATATGATAATGGATGATATTTGCTGATATTTTATAATATATAGTTTACTTAATATATTTTAATAATATATAATATGATAATATATTAATCTTTTCATTATAATACTTACTTTCTTTGCTATACTCCTCAGCTTTATTTCTAGTCTTCCCAAACCATCCCCTACCTGACATGCCTTACAAATATATACACTCACTGGCTGAATAATTTATATATTTGTGAAAAAGAAAGGCATAGTTCTAGTGAATAAAATTTATATTTATCTTTATAGCCATGATCCCAGTTTTCATGAGCACTATCTATGTAAGTCCTCGTAATTTAGTGCCACGGACCAAAATATGGAGCATTTTGTCTTCTTGTGACTTTTTCTAATTCTAGTTCTGTGTGTGTCTTCCCTAAGAGTTCCTAAGAGAAATTCTGCAAATGTCATGTCCTGCTCTTTAAAATTTATGATCAGTCACATGTCAATTGGGTCCATTCTCTCATGTAGGAAAAATGGATGAATCCTTTAGCAAAATCAAGCTTATAGTTTACTGCTTGGGAAGTATAGTAAGCTGTTGCATAAGGCGAACCATCTAGGTTAGATACTAGGAGAAAACAGAAAAAACCTTTTCTGTATCATCTATGTCAAGGGATTAAGGTAGATGCATTGCAAGGTTTCACAGATCCACCATCCTCACATGGATCTCTTTGTCTCATGTGAGGATGGTCTCATCATTTCCTGTGATGTATATTTCATCACAACAGCAGGAACCTAAGACAACACTATAGGAAACTGAAATATTTAAGAGATATTTTGAATTAAAGTAATTATCATGAAGCTTATGTTACATAAGATATTTATGCAACAGTTACATATCATAAAGTTTGTGTTTGCTTATTAGAAATTAAATTTTTATATAATATGATTTCCATATATTTCATGATTAATCTTGATTTTTAATTTTATGTAGTTAACAATCACTATGGAGTAAACTTTTGGGAATGTCTTTGGATGATTTTCTAGATTAAGTTTGAAATGGGAAGAAGGCTTGTCTTAATTTTAGATAGTACTTAATATTCTTACAGATGTCCCAGGTTCAATACCCAGCAGCTGCATAAAAGCTCACAAACTTCTCTTACTACAGTTCCATCCAGTGTCCTCTTCTGGCTTCCTTGGACACCAGGTTTCCATTTGGTGACTATACATAACAAGCAGGGGCATATATACATAAAACAAATATTAAAAATAAATAAAAAAGACATGTTACAGATTTAGACTTCCTGAGTTTTGTGATGTCTTAGGATAAGGTCATCCATTGTGGGTATCTCTGAGAAATTTTCATCATTTTGGAATCATAATGCTTTTTCCTGGATGGTTATAAACTTTCGCAACCTGATACAAGGTCAAATTGAGGAAAGTGCACATGGAGGAGAACTTGCAACCTCAGACTAGTGAGCTCTATCCCAGCTATAGCTTATTTTGCTACTTTCATTAAACTGGACTTCCTTGAGTCCTTTCTATTCTGACTTTCAGTGGCATCAGGCTCCATGAGTAATGCTTATTAGCTATTCCCATTGAAAGAGTGATCCTACGTGATTTGGTGCCATTAGATTTCCTAGGTTATATCCTCACACCATGTTACATTCAACGTTTTCTAATTAACTTTCAGATGAAATGGACATGAATCTAAATGTGTGTGTTGCAGAAATCTTCTCTGTCATCTGAATTGAATACCAGTAGGAAAAACAATAGTAAGTATTACTAGAAGATAGGTAACCCTGCTAGGACAATAAAAGTGTACACCTTCCCAATTATGGAAGGAATTGTGCTATGAATTCTAGGTATAACCTTATGGCCAATATGGTGACTGTAAGAGGAATTCACTGCCTTTCCAGAGTAAGACCAGTGCCTGTACTCATCATCCTTTACAATTTTCAATGCTATCATTTAAAATGAAAACCAGGACATGCTGTTCATGCTTATAAATGCTTGAAGTGGAGCAAGGGCTGTCATGAACTTGAAATTTGTAATAAAGATTCTTTTAAATAAATTCAGTATTTCCTTAAAACATATTCTACATTCTCTCTATTTGAGTACAGATACAGAGACAGAGAGAGACAGAAAGAATGTGTGTGTACATGTCTGTATTTGTGTGTGTGTGAGTGTGTGGGTGTACATGTATACATATGTTAGTATATTATAATAACTATATGCATGTATATGTAAATACAGTAGATTTTCACTGTTATCATAGTTGTCTTTTGGCATCTGTGATACACAGCTAAACTTCTTAATTATCATCCTATTTTATCAACACCCATTTTTCCTTCCAAGTATTTATCATGAAATCATATTTTCACACATTTATTTCAGTGGATTTTTCCTCCACTAGAGCTGTCAGTTGCAATTGTACTGTGCATTAAAATTACCTGGAGAATTTGACAAGGCCATCTGCCAGAACTTACCATCAGAATTTTTGATCAGTGTATGTAGATTGGAGATCGAGATTCACATTTCTGACAAGTCCCCAGTTGATTCAAATGCTAGTGGCAAAAGAAGTGAGAACTTCTGGTGTATTAGTCAGATGCTATTGTTTTTGTATTAAACTAGGTGTTTATTTCACAATATATACACATATTTGAACATCACAAAACACATTAATTTTAAAGTAGGTGTTTCAATCTTCTTTCACTCTTTCACGCTTCCAGAAAAATAATATTTAAAATGAAATTAATATGAATTTATACTTAAACTGAGAATAGATTAGCAAAGAAATAGCTAATGTTTACAAAGGCCATTTATTTTCAGAGAGTCCTAGTCATGAGACTGCAAAGCTCTAAAACAACATTATATCCACTTGTTTGCCTCAGTGACACATATAGACTGTCACTTTGGTGACAAAATGTGGCTCTTCATAGGTATTGTCCTCTTTCTCTTGGAAAGCAATGCAAAACATCTTCTAACTACAAAGCCACCAGGGACACTGTTTTTTGAATGGTATTAAAGACAGATGTATAATTAGAGTTAAAGTAGCCTGACAAACACAAAAAAAATGTGTCACATTGAGCCCTTTACATTCCTTTGCTATAGGTACATCTATATATGACAATATGCACATGTGTACTCACTACTTGTCTTGTTTTTTGCTCTAGTAGATTATCTAAGAACAAAGACAAATCATAACATGGATAATGAAAGCAATTATACTAAAATATTATTCTTATGATTTCAACTTTTTTATAAATAATATTTTATGAATTAAAAGTATGTGTATATATATTTACTTTATAATTTTTTCATGATTACTTCATAAGTAAATAGCAGTTATTAAGCCCTATATAGAAATGTCATCTGTTAAATGACAATTTCTCTCAATCAATTCCTTTAGAAAGCATTCAAAGTATCTAAAACTATCAAACATGATTGTGAACTTATTGAAAGGTACACAGCTACTATTTCAATGATCACTGAGTGTTTTAAATACATTCTAGAACTTAATAATGATAGTAGTCATTTAATGAAAAATGTTATTAATATATTCTACAACTGGCAACTTTTTAATCAAGAGAATTGTCTTCTGTTTTTAGACCAGAGTATAACTTTAAGATTCAATAAAAATTCTCCTAGGTGAAATTTACCAAGATGCAGGCCTAGGCATTTTTCCTACTCTGTGTTAAAGCCTTATAACCTTTGTAATAAATCTCCAAGGAAGGTTCTCATTCTTATGTAGTGTGCGGGGTAAGAGGTCACACAACTAATAAAAGCCCACAGTCTAGTGAACTAGGTATATCTCGAGCTAACGCATTATTCAAATAAATAATGAAAAATAGCTCTGGGATTGATGTCCAATATCCTAGCACATAACAAAATAGGGTGACTAATTTAAGATTAAAAGAATTTATTTTTGTGCATGAGCAAATGACTAAATGGGCTCTATATTCATTCTTTTTCTGGTATAAACATGTAAATATACTTTTTATAATGAAATATGTTATTAAACACAGTCACTATGTGAGGTTTAGAAATCTTGATTTTATTTGTGCCAATTAAAATCTGTATTCATTAGAAAGTGTCTTCTCAATTAGAGAAGCATGAGGAGACCCCTTCATGGTATCTATCATTCAATTACTTCTGTAAGGTTCCCTATTTAAGTGACATCACACACATTTAATAATCAATGGCTGATACATTTCACTTAGCATAATCCCATCAAGGTTTATCTTATTCAAAATCACCCTCATGACATTGTCATAAACAATGATTTTTTATCTGAGCGCTATAACATAAACAATATAAGAACAAAGGAACAGATATGATTACAATGCATTGAAAAGTTTCTATGCTAAGATATGGTGGCATCTCACCATAATTTCAGTATCTGAGAGACTGTGGCAAATTCCACAAATTCCAGCCTAGTTTGTGTTATAAACCAAGACTCCATCTCAAACTAAATTAAAAAATTGATACATTTTCTGCATTACGGATGAAGCAGAAGGTAAAGAAACAACCTACCTTTGAAAGAAAGTACTTAAAGACAGTACTTATATGATAGGACATATACTAAAATATAAAGATGTCAATAACCAGGGAGAAGTGATACAATGAAGAAAAATGGAAAATTTATGTTCTATATTTGGGCTCCTTCCTCTCTTTGTAAAAATGTAAACTCTTTTAAATTTTCATACATTTTTATGTAATACTGATTTATGTCATCTTGCTCTAATTCTGTTTGATTAGGAATTTTTAATAATCTGACCTTTGTCAGAAATAAACAATGCCTTTAAAACTGTCTGAATCTGTAACTCTTTTTTGTATGTAACAATTCATGACCAATTAATATGACCTTGAAAGAAACTAGTTTCTCCTGGAAAACACTTTTATTTTCACCAAATCTTAGATTGACATTTGCTAAAATAAATATATTTATATCCATTTGTCTATAAAATGTGAAATTATTTTGGTTACTTTTCAACTGCTTCTTCAGTGCCCTCAGTCAGCCTAAAAATTGACATGGAAATCAGTAAGGAAATTCAGATTTTATTGAGATTTTTCCATTTAGTTCTTTTCTAAAACATCTCTGCATGGACTCACTTGTCCTACTTAAATTTGACTGAACTGTCCATCCTCATTTTTAGAAAAAAAAAAAATCCCAGAACATTTATTCAGCTGACAGACAACTTGGGTTTTACTTTGTTACTTTATATCCTCATGAAAATAAAGACAATACATGAGATAATATTTTTATCTATATATGAATGCTTAATTTTCCCAGAGGTCAACAATGACTAGACTTCATGGACCATGGACAATTAAATCATGATACCATATGGAAGTCTTTATTTCATTTTAGTTCATTTTGAAACTTTACAAGTCCACTTAATTTTATTTCTGGTGTTTAGACCCTTGAGTGCCACCTCACTAATTTCCCTCTGTCCTTAATGGCTCTAGTTATGTTGGAAAAATCAATTACAGTTGACTCATTTAGGTTTGCAATGCCTGCCTACCTATTCTACCTTGTTCACTCAGCCATTTCTCTGTCTGAATAAGCCAAGCTATAATAAGCTGGATACTGTCTTGAAAACCACTCCATAAATTAAATTCCACTTAAATCAACAGTTTAGTTCCTTTAAATTCTAAGCAGTCTTTCAACAGTGCAAATGACAGCACAGTTAAATAAATCTGCCCAAAGCAGAAAGTAAGAAAACTCGATTTTTTCCTAAGGAGTAGTGGTGTCAGCATCAAGCTTCTCTGTTTGTAATATTTCTTTGTTTGATTTTGTGCATGTGTGTACCTGCGTGAGTTTATATGTACCATCTGAAAGGAGTTCCCTGTGGAGGCTAAGAGGACAACAGAGCAGAGCTAGAATGTTGAGTCATGTGATACAGATTCTAGGAAAGGAGCCCAGGTTCTCTGCAATAGAAGCAGGTCTTCTTAATCTCTGAGCTCTCTGCCTCCAAACCCTCATATTTCTTTTCACTGAAACTGTAGAGGTATTTGGTGAGTAAAGCTGTGGATTAAAAAAGGGAAGAACACAAAGAATTAAAAAAAAATAGCAATTAGTATTTCTCCCCCTTTGCTATTCTGCCTGTCTTCAGATGATTCCCTTTCTTCTTGATTTTACTTTTTGTGCTTTATGGCTAGAATTCTAAGGAGATGTAACTCAAGGCAAGAGAGCAGGAGGAGCTGTCAAGAGAAGAATGGAACCTAATGACATGAGTTGAGACACGGTGAGTAGCAAAATGAACAATCCCTGAGGATATTTCCAGACTTCCTGTATACCACCATTAAGCCTTTTCACTAACAAGCTCTTTGAGTTTTCCTGTAGCCAGGCAACTCAACACCGACAAACCATGTTTCTAGAACTATGACCAACTGGCCAGTTTGCTTTGCTCATATCTATAATGTCTATACAAAACTCCCAATACCAATAAATAGAGTGAAAATGTTTTAAACAAACAAACAAACAAACAAAAAGACCAACTGACACATATTTTGTTATCTCTTAAAATTTTTAATAATTTTGCCGGTAACTATATTAATAAAATTCTAATATCAAATTCTCCGTACCTTTGTTGAGGAACAAAACAAACTGGAATTTCAGGTGATAATGACTTGAAGAGACAACTGACTAGATGAAAGAATGGGAACTGTTTTATAAATTTTATAATTATTTGCATTCATTTAAAAGTAAATATTCAGAGTAAATATTTGGAGACATGTGGGTGGCTAGGAAGGAGCTGCAATGCTCCTTCTGCAGAAGCAAATTAGGTATTCTCTTTCTAAACATTACAACTGTATAAATGGTGAAAAGTGTATTTCTTAACAACCTTTCAGATATATCATTAATATGTTATTGAGATCTAGTTGCACCCCACTCTTAGTTACTGTATCATGTATAAAACATTGGATACACATCCTGGACCTTGCCCTTGGTGAATTACAAGCAGATTTTAACTGTATTTTGAATACAAATGCAGAGTTATCTATGTGGTAATATAAAGTACTTCATCTGTCTATACCACTAATGAAGCAGACTGATAAGTAGCATCATAAAAATACTCCATTGAAGTAAAAAGGGCACCTACTGATAGATTTATCAAAGTAAATCAAGGTCATGTGAGCATATGGTATTCTAAAATATACTAGGCCTAAGAAATTACCAGGCATTCTAATATAAGGAAAGGAGACATCATCTACCTGGATCAGATAAAAGGAATAAAACAGAGTTGCATTGTCCATGAGCCCCACTGATCATCCAATGTATGTGTTAAGAAACTGGCATTTGAGGTACCCTATTTGAACTGTAATCTATCCATCCATAATTCATATATCTCCAGTTATTAGATTTTACTTGTACTTTAGCTAGAAAATGAGTTACAAATAATGTTATTACATACCCATTTCTGTGGGGCATGGATGTGTTTCATGTGGAGGGAGCAGGTTCGGGAAGAAGAGAGGACTCTACTAAAGTGAGAAAAAGAAGCTGAATCTTCAGAGTTGACTACTTCCAAAGTTGATTGAAAACATAAGTAGTATTCATAATTAAACTACAAAATCATCTCTTCATGTAAAAACTGACAAGTTGAAGTTACAAAAATACTTCATTGAAAAAAATTAATATGTCAGTATCTTAGATCTCTAGCTGTGAAGAGATGCCATGACCAAGGCAACTTTTATAAAGGACATCCTTTAACTGGGGAGGTTGCTTACAGTTTTAGAGAGCTAGCTTGTGATTATCATAGTAGGAAGCAGGCAGGCACCATGCTCATTCGGTAGCTGAAGGTTTTACATGCTGATATGGAATCAGCAGGCAGACAGAATGACAGAAGCCCTGATGTAAGGCCCATACCCAGTGACATAGATATCCCAACAAGAACAAAGCTCCTAGTCCTTTCCAAACAGTTCACTAACTGGAGAATAAGCATGCAAATACAGGAGCCTATGGAGGCCACTCTCATTTGACAATCAACTACTTGAAATTTCACATGAATGGGAGTAGTAGAAAAGTATAATATATTGTGCATGTTTAGGGAATTTAAAGATTTTGAGTGCTATGAACATATGTTTGCAATAATCTTGAAGTCATTTTTTCCATAAAGGTGATAGGTTTACTTTTAAAATTGTGGTACTATAGTCTGTTATTTCCATTGTCCTTTAGGCCAGATGGCACACACCTTACAAGCATTGTTTTATATTTTTACAAGATTTTGGTCTCAGTGTTTAGCTTACAGGAAATTTGTAATTTGAATAGCTTTCCAAATGTAAGATGTTATTTAAGCAGAAAAGTGTATGACAGTCTGAATCATTCACCGATTATTTTGAAGTCCTTTATGTTTAAATGAGCAAGCTGTCAAACAAAACCTTTACTTGCAGCTGTGAGGTCAATTCTGCTCTGTTTCTGCAACACAAGACAGGATTTTAGAGACTGAGTTGCCTTCATCTCAAAGCTTTTCTAATTTTTCATTAAAATCCCAGGAGTTATTCCTTCCCTTACATTGTGTTGAGTTTATTATTAAAAATAAAATAAGTAAGGGAATTTGTCTACTCACACTCCTCTGTCTTTTTTTTTTGTTTGTTTGATCTTTGTACATGTAATATATTTTAATACTAAGGTGCATAGAGATTTAGCTAAGAAACTTAGAGGTCATTAAAATCACACACTGAAGGGAAGCAAAACTTGGGCTGTGTGAAAACCATTAAAAATGTGTTTCATTGCCTTGCTTATTTTATTAATTTTTATTTTTTATTGTGTTGATGCTGAAACACATTATAATTTATTTGTTTGTTTGTTTGTTTTAATTAATTATGTTACAACCAAATATCAGCCTTTCATTTCCTCCCAGTACCCCTTCACACAGGTCTCCCCACTCTGGGTGTTACCCCTACTACCTACACACACGCCTCGTATATCAAATCACTGGAGGACTAGGCACATCCTTTTCCATTGAGGCCAGATAAGGTGGTCCATTTAGGGGTACATGATCCACAGATAGGCAGGCAACAGGCTCAGGAACAGTTCTTGCTCCAGTTGTTGAGGACCCACGGGAAGACCAAGCTGTTCATCTGTTACATATGTGCAGAGGCGTAGGTCCAATTCACTCTTTGGTTGGTGATTCAGCCCCTAAGGGTCCAGGTTAGTTGGGTGTGAGTATCTGTATCTCTTTCCATTGGCTGCTGGGGAAATCTCTCAGAGGACAGTTATGCTAGCTTCTTGTCTGCAAGCATAACATTAAAAGTGTCAGGGATTGGTGCTTGCCCATCGAATAGGTATCAAAGTTAGGCCAGTTATTAGTTGGCCATTCCCTAAGTCTCTGCTCTGTCTTTGACCCTGCATATCTTGTATGCAGCCTACATTTTGGGCCAAAGGTTTTGTTGGTGGGTTGCTGTGCTTATCCCTACACTGAGAGTCCTGCCTGGCTACAGAAAGTGGCCATTTCAGGATCCATATCCCCTACTACTTAGAGTCTTAGCTAGAGTTGCCCCCATAGGTCCTTTTGGGTCTCCCCACATCCCTGGTCTCTAGCAAGTCCTAGAGATTGCCGACCCCCAAGCCCACACCACCAATCTCCATCAATTCTCCCTAAATATGATCTACCTCCATCCCCATCCCCTCTTCCACCCAGTTCTCTCCTTCCATTGGGCTCTGATATCTACTTCATTTTCCCTTCTGAGAAAGATTCAACCATCCTGCCTTGGGACCTCCCTGTTTTATATAATCACAGTAGATCTGTTGAGGTAAAGACATGACATTCATGTGCTAAGAACCAGGTGTGACATTCATTTACTTATGCTCTTTTTATTGAATTCCCTGATCTTTTCACATAATTATATGACCATAGTCCTTAGTGCTAGGCAATTAAAAATGACCAAGGTTAAACATCATTACACAGGAATATCAAAATGTTTCAGCTTTACTTCCTGTGTCTTTGTTAACACACTAAATTTGTAAGTAAAAAGGTGTTACTGGGATTCCTTTCATGAGTTCTTAGTCTCCTTAATTAAAAAATAAATCAGAGGTAAGTTTGAAGACAATTTTATTAAAACTTGAGAGAAACCAATAGAGCAGGTAAGCTGTAAATTTTGGAAGAGAAGGAGAGAAGAAGCCATGCCTTGTACAATGGAAGGTTGGTGAGCAGCACAAGGTGGAAGATGGGAGACTGAACTTCAGAGCAGGAGAAGGCCCAGCATGTAAAGGAAAGCATGCCCAGATTTGTTAGTATCTTAAAGAAAAAGAAATAAAAGGAAGCTGAAGAAGGGGCTCCGCAGCTTGAAATTCTTGATGCTTCTGACGATGGTAAATAGTGAACCTTAAAAAAGAAAAGAAGGAGGACGAGGAGGAGGAGAGGAAGGGAGGAAAGAGAGAAACAGATGGAGGAAGAAAGGAAGGAAGAAAGGAAGCAAAGAAGGAAGGAAGGATATGAAATACTTAGAAATCAGAAAAAAACTGCTAGTCTGTATTTTGCAGTCTTTGCCCCACTTCCTTTAGAAATTTGCAAACTGCTGCAAGGAAGGGAGGGGCTTCTCAGAGGCAAACTAAATCATCTCATCAAGTAATGGGTAATACCTTTCCCATCTACCCGTAAATGTTTAAAGGTGAATCATTCTCCTGAAGGAGGGGGCTCAAAATGTACTACTGGTAAGGCTATTGACAAGCTCAGACTGAGTAACATTTAAAAGCAGACAACAGTATATAAACTTCTATGTATGTTGGAATTCAGATCCATGGGCAGAGCACAGATTCTTTTCTTTTGATCTTGAGTAAATACATTTACCTTAATAATCCTAAGCCAAGGCCAGCAACTTCTTGCTATTCAGATGGTCATTTAAATCCTAAGCAGAAATTTATCTTTCCAGGCAATCAAAGAAAAGGTACGTAGGGTCCCAAATTCAGGAGGGAGAAAAATGTCCTCAATTTTCACCAACCTTGATAGCAGGCATGAAAGGCAGGAACTAAAGGAAGGGGAAAATGGTGCAACTGACCTAACTTAGAGTTTATAATACCATGTGATAAATGAAAGTATCTCAATTTACTTTCCTTAAAATATAATATACTACATGAAAATATAGCTAATGAATAGAAGGAGGAGGAGGAAGAACAGGAGGAGGAGATGGAGGAAAAGGGGGATGAGGAGAGAAGAAGGAAGAAGAGGGAGAAGAAGAAGAAGAAGAAGAAGAAGAAGAAGAAGAAGAAGAAGAAGAAGAAGAAGAAGAAGAAGAAGAAGAAGGACATTTGAGATTACAGAATGAAGAAGTTTGAGGTTACAGAACTTTGTTAAAACCCAGAAAGAGAAAAATGCTTCCTTCTTGAAAATCATGGCTATTTGTATATATTTATGTGCTTATAAAAACATTTTATAACTTGCTGTTATATGATTTTTTAAGTTGAAAGGATGGATATCATGTTCACCTGGTCCTGATTTGCGTCATAACTTTCTATGGATTTCTGACTAACCAAGAAGATACTATAATAAGAATTTTTTTGTGTGTGGAAAATTATCTAGGAATTGAAGAGAAGTCCTAGTGGTTACGGCTACTTGCTGCTCTTACAGGGGAATTGGGTTCAATTCCCAGCAATCATATATCGGCTCATAATTGTTCATAACTCATGCTCCTGAGAACCCTCCTAAAAGTGTCAGGCACACATATGATAGTATCACATACACACATGCAGGCAAAAGACTCAAATGCATTTTAAAAAGAAAAAGCAGTTTTTTTTTTTTTAATAAAGGAAACATTTAGGTAAACAATAAAGACACATCATTAGCCTATTCAGTAAGGGTTAATTCAAAGGACATTTCAGTCACTTTGATGGGAAAAACAGCCCAGAAAAGCAATGTGTTCTAGAAACTAAGATTACTATAAAACCTATGTAAACATGTAGGTTGGCATTAGAGTCTCTTGGGACACTTTTAGAGTCTCCCTCCTGTGCACTGCGTTTGGATCTATTTGTGGTATTCACACCAGGAAACAAAAACTTGCTTCACATCTGTCTTTTCATTTCTTTCTCCGTAAACTACTTCCCATTGCAGGTGCCTCAGAAAATTTCTTCTCTCACCTGGGTCCCTTACTCCTTCCTTATGTTCATGATAAACATCACTTTTCCATAACAGTGTTTCCTAATGTCCATAATTACTTGAGATACTTGTTTTATGCTTCAATTGAAAATTATGATTTTATTATTTAATACTTATGGTAACGATAATTAATTATTGTTATAATAATATATTTTAATGTCATTTCACAATCTAATTTACTAGGAGTTCATAATTATGACCCTCATTTCTTATGACACATATTACTGGATAAGTTTACCACACTCTCTTCTCATTCTTCTTGTTCTTGTACTTGTTCTTCTTGTTCTTCTTGTTCTTGTTCTTCTTCTTCTTGTTCTTCTTCTTCTTGTTCTTCTTGTTCTTCTTGTTCTTCTTCTTCTTGTTGTTCTTGTTCTTCTTCTTGTTCTTGTTCTTCTTGTTCTTGTTCTTCTTGTTCTTGTTTCTTGTTCTTGTTCTTGTTCTTCTTGTTCTTGTTCTTCTTGTTCTTGTTCTTCTTGTTCTTGTTCTTCTTCTTGTTCTTCTTCTTCTTCTTCTTCTTCTTCTTCTTCTTCTTCTTCTTCTTCTTCTTCTTCTTCTTGTTCTTGTTCTTCTTGTTCTTCTTGTTCTTCTTGTTCTTCTTGTTCTTCTTGTTTTTGTTCTTGTTCTTCTTCTTGTTCTTCTTCTTGTCCTTCTTCTTCTTGTCCTTCTTGTTGTTCTTCTTGTTGTTCTTCTTGTTGTTCTTCTTGTTGTTCTTCTTCTTGTTGTTGTTGTTGTTGTTCTTCTTCTTCTTCTTCTTCTTCTTCTTCTTCTTCTTCTTCTTCTTCTTCTTCTTCTTCTTCTTCTTCTTCATTTTCAATTCTCTTATTATTATTGTCATCATTATCATCCTACTAATACTACTTCTTCTTGCTGTACTTGAAAAATACTGAGTTCATACCAGACATAAATTCTTAAAGGTCAAACTTCTATGTTGTCCATGATTTATATAAATACTTGAATAAATCTAAAAATATATATTTATATGTGTGTAATCAATAGCATTGGTATACCTTTAACCAGAAGAAACATACATACAAGGGATAAAATAGTTCTTATAGCTTCTTAGCTAATACTTATGAGGTATCAGGCAGTGAGTTTACATACATTTGGTTTAGAAAAGAGGCCCCTTGAAGAAGAAAATAAATTCAAAGTTAAGGAAAAGACTACCCAAAGAGAGAGCTCTAGAATTAAGATCCTACAGCTAAACTTATACATCTGTGAGATTTTGCTTTTAGCCAAGATTGACAAATACAATAGATACACAAACAAACTTTGACTATTCATGGTTGTGGGACCAACTGTTTCCACATGAAAATAAAAAGTAAAACAATATGTTTATCATTTGTCATATAAGTGGATCAGAATTAAAATAATAAATCACATCAGTTCATATTCATGCCTTAAAATAGATTCTTATATATGACATTGAAAATAGTTATTAAAATAGGTAATTTAAACTTCACAAAAATTAAAACTCTCTGTAGTTTAAAGACATCATGATGAAATTTAAAAATTCCATTTGCAAGATAGGAGACTATGTTTACAAACTACACACCTGATGATGACTTAATATATAGGATATAAAAATACATATAAAATCAAAATTAAATGAGAATTCAATGTATATGAATGGAGAGCAGGCTTTAATAAATATTTCTCAAAACCAAATAACCAATGAACAATCACAGAATGCCTCTACATTATCAGTCAAAACAACAACAGCAAAACCAATACAATAACAGAGGCCATGAAAATAAAGCAGAAGAAAATAGAACACCACCTAGAAAATTAAAAACAGCAAAACAAAGCAACAACAACAAAAATGCCACCAAATTGTAACCAAATAAAAGCACACAGAAACTATGAACTTGGTTATATATTGACCAACTACACCTGAACATGTTATACCCAGAAATACCATAATACTATTAAACTCAAAATGCTAACAAGGACAGAAAAGTCAGTGCTGACCTGTGCAGGCACTACTGGGCATGTTGCTTTAGTCTCTGTGAGTTCATATACACTTTGCTCTTGTTGATTTAAAGGACCTTGTTTTCTGGGTTTTCTCAGTCTCCTTAGGGTCTTACATCTTTTCCTTCTCCTCTTCTACAGAGTTCACAGAGGTTTGAGGAAAGATGTTTAATGGAAACAACCCATTTAGGGTTGAGTATTCCAAGGTCTTGCACTCTCCAATTATAACTAATGGAATATATAACGGCATTGTAACTATTAAATAGTTAAAAGGGAAAAAAACGAAGGCTGGAGCTCTAGCTTTCTGACAGAACCTTTTCCTAGCATTTGATTTCCCAGTTTGAAAGAAAAGAGAAAAATGATTCAAGAACACAGTCACATATGAAAAGAGTGAAAATCACAACTACACACATACATATACAGACACAAAACACAAAAACAAAACAAACATACAAACAAACAAAAATATCATTCATTAGTCCTATAAAAGACTAATAATGTATACTACAACATAAATTAACCTTGTAAGCACTTTGCTAAGTTGAATAATATGGAAAAATAACCACACCAGTTCACATGCATAAAATATTGCAAAGAAATGAAATTATAGACACAGAGTTACGTTAAAGGTTAGGATGGAGAGGGTGAGATCTTCCTTAGTGTGTACAGACTTTCTCTTTTACTGAGGAGAAACTTGAGAATGGACCCTGATGGTGGCCAAACAATTTTGTGAATGTGATTACTATTATTGCACACCAGCAATCCCTAAAATGTTGCTGTTTTTGCTACATATTTTGCAAAAGCAAATGTGTGAAAAGATAGACAAACATTTAACATTGTATCAAAGTATTAATAACAGAGATTCATTAAAATGTTTCTCCTGGCTGGAAAAAGCCAGATAGGAAGAAATGCCATTGCTTACACTTCATCTCAGGAAAAGTAACTGGCTTCCTTATTCTGAGCCCATAGCCTCATAGAGTTTGAACAACTAGTTATATTCATAATTTTCTTTCCCAAAAAAGCCAAGTAGTAGAGGGTATATATTAACTCAAAATGAGGTAATACATAAAATTTATTATAATTTGATAACATAAAAATTATCAAAATACCTTAAAAGTAGATATATTTTTATTGATTGACTAATACACCTACTGTGTGCTTTATCCACATTTGTTTTTTATTTCCTGAAAGTCAATTGATAAACTACCATTTATGGAAAAAATAACTAGATGATTTAGCATTTTGTTTGACATAATTTTGGCTGAAAAGCTAATTCTGTTACCACTTCTCAAGAGCCTCAAAATCATGTCAATGACTCTTCATCAGTTGCCATTGTTCATTTTAACACAACTTGAAAACTTGAGTCTACTTGCCTTGCTGAAGTTCATATGTGTCCTAAGAGTCACATTTATGATTCCAGGGGACTTAATTGCATGTTAGGAAAAGTTCTGAACCTTCTTAGTTGTTCTTACTGGAGATTTTGTGGCCATGCTTTGCCTCTGTGCATGCTCTCTGGGGTTTAAATTTCTCCCAAGAGGATGGAGAATGTAAAAGCATTTTACGGTGGAAACAGAAATGAGAGGACCAACAGCATACATGTGTACAGGATTTATAAGCATCAGTGTTTGGATATCACTGTTATGGTTTGTATATGATCACCCCAGGGAGTGGCACTATTAGAAGGTGTAGCCCTTTTGGAATAGATGTGGCCTTGTTGGAGTAGGTCACTCTGGGTCTGGGCTTTAAGATCCTCATCCTAGCTGCCTGGAAGTTAGGATTCTGCTAGCAGCCTTCAGATGACAATGTAGAACTCTCAGCTCAGCCTGTACCAAGTCTACCTGGACGCTGCCATGTTTCCACCTTAATGAAAATGGATTGAACATTGGAACCTGTAAGCCAGCACCAATTAAATGTTGTCCTTATAAGAGTTGCCTTGGTCATGGTGTCTGTTCACAGCAGCAAAACCCTAACTAAAACATTCACGTTCAAAGCTTTGCCATTTTCATATACTCCTTGTTGATATTGCTCATTTCAGGTTGTGTATTTAGTACACATTATTCTATGTACTTGACACAGTTTTATTTATCAGATAACATCTTAAATTGCCACTCATTTTTCTTCCTGATATACATTAACATTAGCTAGAAAAATAATGCCCAAGGCTTCATCTTCAACTGTCTCATGTGCTGCAAGCTACTGCAGGAAATGCTGAGCACAGTAAATACCAGCAACTGAGGAAGAATGTTGTACCAGCAGAGTTAGTGATACAGGTACAAGAGGTCACCATGATAAAAACTACATGGAAGTTCCATTGTTTTCAAGGACCAAATCAATCATAATTTTATATCAAAGGGAAATGCTTAAACAGCTATGAATGCATTTGGTGTTTTTTGTTTGTACCCAGAAGTCTCTTAAAACCAGCAAAAAAGAATGACGCTGTTCCCTGGAATACAGCCATGCTTAGTACATCCAAAGTCATTTTAGTTGAATGAGGATAAAAGAGTAAAATTGAGTAATAAAGAAACAGTGGAGCTATGGCTGGGGTTAATGAGGAGCAAAATAAGATGTGGTTTTGGTCATTTCCTCTATCAATCTGTGAAAACTTTCTCGTGCCTCTCTATAGCTAAATTCTGCTTCATATGCAAGCCTGCCTGTATGCCTTTCCAATTTACTATTTACCGTCACCCCACCCTAGAGTCGACAAGTTCCTGAGACCACAGAATAGGTTTTAGTCTAATGAATTTTCCTCACCTGGGATTGTATTTAGTACCTGGGAGATGTTAATGTCTATTGAAAAAGTGACTTAAATGTATTAAAAACATGATCCTACATGCAAATCATTTTATGACTTAGTATTGATGATGTGGATAAATAATAATAGCAATGGAATACACAGAATTTCTTATATAATAGACATGAGACACCTGAATTAATAAAGATTTAAGAAAGGGCAGAGAAAATACTCTATAAACATATATAAGACTATAGTTCTTTTTGCTAAAGTGCTTTTAATAATAAAAACCTCACTAAACATATCTAACTCTGAGGTACTGCATACCTCAGAGACCTGATACAAGGAAATAATCACCTAATCTATCCCTAGAAATAAGCTTTTATCTTCTCATCAGTGAGGGTTTCTTTACAGTGTGATATTTTGTCCAATGGGATTTTTCCTGATACAAGATTTCTAAAAGGATACACATAGTCAGTTTCTTTTAATAAAACCCTACTTGTCTTGGTGCTTTAATCATATTTGAAACAATGACTTGTTATCCCGATTAATCACAATTAATTGAAAATTAATTAATTAATTGTTATCACAATTAATAAGAAAAGCTAGTTTAGTCCTGTTACTATGTTTGTTTTGGCTAATAGAAGACATAGTAAACAAAAAATCTTAACGTACACAGGTAAATGTTTTTGGTAAGTACCCAAAACGAAGCAGGCACTGATGGAAAATATCTGGGGAAATATCTCAGACAGAAAAGCCAAGGAAAGGATTTTTGAGACTAAAGATAAACCCCAGGGCTAAAAAACAATACATGTAGTAAGTCAATTCTAGGCAAAATAAAAAGTAGTTTAAAAGCCTTTGGATTGAAAAACTCCTTAAATTTGTCTAAAATGTTGCAGAAGACCAGAAAAACTGCAGGCTTATGGTAATAATTGCTGTCTGCTCTCTCTGCTGATTTGTTTTGTTGTTGTTTGAGGCTGTTTGTTCTGTTTATGACTCTCAAAGGAAGACAAAAGATATTTGAGATGAGTTTAGAGAAGGAATTCAGGGCCAGACTTTTCAGGGTTATTATAGGAAGTAAGAAGTTTGGCTTTCACAGTAGCTCTAATACACAACACTGAAATGATCAGTGATCACAACAGAAGCATGCAGGTGTAGTCTGGATAAAGCCCTGTGCTCTAAGGCACAGCATGATGCTTACAGTTAAGATTATTTAACACTGAAAATATTCTGAGGGGATTGAGTTTCTATGTTATTCACACATGCATAACAGACAGTGAGATGATCATTAAAAATCATTCTCCAACATATTCCTGTGTCTTTACTGAAGCTTTATATTGCATAGCTTAAATAAATAAAGATTTCATCTGTCGATTACACCATGGTAATGGGGGGAAAAGAAAGGAAGGAAAGGCAACCAGAGACGTTGTTAATTAAAACTGTGTCAGGTACTGGAAATGAATGGGTTGAAAAAGAGATAAAAGGGGCAGTATAAATTCATTAAATTAGGAAAGTAATGGCATTCTATACAAGGATGAAAGCAGAAGTAGCACTGCTTTAAAAACTAGACATATTTATGAAGTCAAAATTAGATAAAGTTGATGTTGACAATAACGTCAGGTTTCTGGCTTAATTAGTTCCATATGCATCACATACTAAAAAAAGAGAAAAATAAAAAAGAACAGGGATATTTTCTGGATAAACAAAGCTTATTTTTGCCCATATTAAGACAAAGATGTTCCTAAAATCTTCATGTTGTAGATGAGATGTGGTACTTGGGTGTAGATTCAAAATTTAAAAGAAAAATGGGACACAAATGCAGATAATGTGAATCACAATCACTTGAAAGGATGAGAAGTGGTTGATATAGTAGTGACTCATAACACAAAGGAGAGAGTCTGCAGAGGAGGACATGTCATGTTACAGCTAGTGTTATATCAGGGTGATTAAGCAATACAAACTACAAAACACAAGTCTGGGAAATTGAACAGAACATGGAACCATGCTGGTCATTCTAGTATTCAGACTATTGACAGAAGCAGATCCTACAATAGAAAAACACATTTGGGAAACAGGAAGATATTGTATTTCAGGTGATCTGAATAAAAAGGATGCTATGTGAGTTACATTCTACTTTAAGAATATGAGGAGTCCAGAAGGAAAACACTGGGTTATTGAGGTGCATGAAATTAGACATCTCAGTACGAGTAATTCTAGAGAATTCCTTTGTAATAGTCAAAGTCTAGAGAAAAAAAAATGCTTGGTCTGGAGGTTTAGTATTTGCAAGGAAGAGTGTTCTGTTCTGTTTGGAGTGTCTGTTTGAAAGACACTAGTGCCATGTGGAGAGGGGAATTCAATGATATAGGAAAGAATTGGGGGCAGTGATATAAAGTAAAATATTCTTAGGAGAACAATAGCAATTTTGTTTCCAAATAAACTATTCCCAGATGGAAGTTCATCATTTTGCCTCTTTGAAAACTAATAAATAAGTAGCAAGTTATTATAAAATATATGGCTCATCATTATAAAGATTTCTGCTTGGATGTTCAGTGATGCGTCAAGCCTGTTTTTGTTTGTTTGTTTGTTTAAATTTGGGGGTTTGTTTGCTTGTTTTGTTTTCATGATATGGATAATTCTTTAACTGAGGTTTTTTTGGCCCAGGCGGGTCAATATGGTAACCAGGATAAGTCATTACACATGAAAACCTCCAAGTACAGGTTTTACATAGTGAAAACAGAAGAGAATTTGCAGGTAGGGTTTTAGTGAATGGGTATGGGAGTATTAACAAATAACTGAGATAAAGGAAAACTGTATCCATATGTTAATGAAGGTTTGCTTTACATGGATATGTATATTTGTCTGATCCAATAGTCACTGTATTTCATTCTTACTATTGTCAGACACTATTTGTTAAACTTATTTTAAGAAGGGTGTATTTAGACTTTTAAAAGGCTTTTATAGCTTTGTAATACATGCAAGTATTTGGGTCAGTTCTAGGTTGAGGGTCTAGCAAAAAAAAGCCAGACAATAAACAAAGTTCCGTGATCACTCCCATGATCAATATTTCTAAGGGCTTATCAGGATGACCAAAATATCTGAGCCTACTTCTCCATCCTAGCCCAAAGTCATTTTCATGTCTTTATTATATTAATAGTACCTAAATACATAACTTAAAGTTTGTAATTAGAGATTATTAGACAAAAGCCAAAAATTTGCTTCTAGCAATAAATTTAACAAATTATTTCTTTTAAAATGACAACTACTTTTGTAATTAACATTAAAAATAAATATCACATTATAAATTATACAATCTAGGAATGTTTTTTTTCACATTTATCCATCAAAATATTTAAATCTCATTGGTCTGGTGAGATGACTCAGTGGATAAAGGCACTTGCTAGGAAGCCTGGAGGCTTGAGTCTAGACCGCATACAGGTGACAAGAAAGTTTCTATTTGTGCAAATTTTGCTCTGATTGACATATGTACACCACAGTAAGTATGTACATATACACAGAACATACACTAAATAAATGTAATAGAAATTAAAAATTAAGAAACATAAATCACAATGAGTATTTACAAAACCAGTAGAGAATACATTGTACACTGAACATATAAGCTACACAAAGATTGCTAAGGAAGTTGATAGTGAGCTGTTCACCTCTTCTTACCTATGAACAATAGTCAGGATGAATGGGAACTATAAATAACTTCATAAAAAAGAACAATCAAATTATTAAATCATTCTTGATTCTAGTTTTTTGTTCTTTTTGATTTTCACCTGCATAATAAATATCAAATTTGAATATATTTTGCACTATTTTGATACATCTGATCTGTCAGTCAATAAGGCATAGCTTGTTACTAACATTTCCTCCTTGTAAAAGATGCTTTGACATTGTCCACACTAGCAGTTGACATTCACAATAGGATGGTTATGACAGGAAGAAATATGCTAAAGTTTACTTAAGCTCAAATGTTTTACTTTGCAGGAGGGGCTTAGAACATCAACAGCACTGTGGGCATGTTTTGCCATCTTACACTGCCTATCCTCGAACTTTCATTTTTATGCAGAAAACACATAGTTAAGTTAGGACATTGTTTCCAAGTTCTGCATAGGCATTCACAAAGTCCAATGTCAGATTCAGGAAACTTTCATTTACCTGGAAGAACACAGAATGTATTAGGATCTGCATTTTGATCATTTAAAAGGTAAACAATAATATAAGCATCCAAATACCATCAGCAACCAGAGAATAGTTCTCTGTCATGCTGTTCCTCTGTGCCTTGGTACTCTTTGAAAGCGTGCATTCAGTGTGCAATGGTTCTGCTCTACCACTTCTTTCCCATAACCACGAAACATAACTCAGACATCTTCTTCTCATTATGGCAAACCTCTATTCATACTATTCATACTAAGTGCTTCAGGCTCTTCATCTCTCTTTAATTGTATTTTCCTGCATTTTCTTAAAGGATTTATTTGTTTCCACTTTAAAGGGCTCTACCTGTTTGAATTTATTTCCTGCATTTCTTTAGTGGATTTATTCACTTCATCTTTAAAGGCCTCTATCATCATTGCAAGATTAGATTAAAGAACAAGCATTTTTCTTATGCTTTAGTAGTGTAAGGATATCCAGAGCTGGTTGTAGTAGGTTAGCTGTGCTATGAAGGTATCATATAGCCCTCACTTTTGTTGACTGTGTTCTTTTGAAGTCTCTTAGCCCTCTGGATGGCTTTAGTCCCTGGATGTTTCTATTGTAGTAGGTATTGGGAGAGGCCTAACCTCTATTATGGTGGTGTAGCAGACCTCTGATGGGTAACCTTAGGTTGTATGGTTCCGGATCAGCAGGATTAATGAAGGTGGGCTGAGAGGTGAAAGAAAGATGGGGGTCCAGCATGAATAGAAGATTGCTCAGGGCAGCTGAGGATGTCCCACCTTCCCAGTGAGTAGGGAAGATGGATGTGGAAAGGAAATTTCGGCTCTTCATGTCTGAGTCATTCATATTGCCTTTCTCTCGTTCTTTGAAGAGTGGCACAACCTCTTTTCATGCACACAATTATTGCTAAGTGTACACTTAATCATTACGCTAAGGCCCTAAGTGGAAGGCAATTGTCAGAGAAACTCAAATTTATATTAGTTGTATGGATGATGGCTAATATTACTGAGTGAGGATAAATATGGAATCCTCAATATTACAGATCTTACATATGAAATAGTTCCTTTAATCCTACAGATACATTGATTAATTCAATATTATAAGCATCCTTAATAGATACATATATTAGGGCAGTAATATTATAAAAATATATGTTCCAAGTTAATAAAATTACTCTCTCTTTCCATTACCATGAATTACAGATAGTTGTACTGATCAGGTCTTTGCAGAAACATTGGACTCTTTTCTTCACATTCAAAGTTGTCTCTGACTGCTACACCATTGGTTTCTGAAAAACTTAGGCTGCCAAAAGATCATGTGTCTCTTTGTAGTCCTATGAACCACATTGTCACTAGGCTTCTATTTAATTCGTCATGTAAATGTTTTAAATGGTATGTCACAAACTGCTATGCCATTCCTCTGCCTTTCTAATCATTGTATCTGTAACTGAGGGGCCCTATTTATCTTTGCAGAAGGCTTAAGAGTTATCCAGCACAAAAGTTCTTCATAGATTGATTGCCTCACTAATGCCTTAATGAGTACTTTCTCAATCCATTTGAACAACATCCACCTTTCAAGAGATCCAGTTTTATACCTAACGGCATTACTTTTCAGTTTAGCTACAATGTATTACCAAGTTATTTCTGTCTTAGGTGTATTGGGGCTACTGGTTTTCTTTCAGCTCATAACTGCTCAACAACTTTAAGGTAGGTATCATACCTAACAATTTCTGCTCTTTGTTTAGCCAATATACTGCTGTTTTGTAATCATTCTTCAGATGGCTCTTACTTGCCATTGAAGAAACTGTAAAATGTTCTGTGGCCAATATCATACTTCCATTTTCACCTGCCTTGCTTGATCATGTCTTCCACCTGTTGACTCTGGGTATTTACATTAACCTTCCTCCATATGTGGTCTGCAGAGACACACCTAGCATGTATCAGGCACTGCACAAATAACTGTATCTACTATTATGATAAATTAGTGAAATTAGGAATGAAAAGTCCCTGCAGGAAATGTAAACCACAACCAGTGAATTGATTTGACAGCATTAAACTAATTACAAGGTAGATTATACTTTTAAGATCAATTTATTTGTAAGGCTCACCATGGTTTCTAAAGAACTGATTTAGTCTGTATTGTTAGTTTGTTTAAGGAGACAAGTAATTAAAGGATCTGAACTTCAGTGTGCTGCTAGAGGTTTCTCACTAACAACTTCTCAGACAGTATTATTTATGTTTACATCAGATTGTGAAGGGAATGCTCAAGAGCTTTCAATGAATCTAAAGATGTGAAGAAATGGCTCAGTGTTTAAGTGTATTTGCCACATTTTCAGAAGACCCAAGCTTGGTTGCCAGCACCTAATGGAATCATTTTTTGTTTGGTTGGTTTGGTTTGTTATTTGTTTTTGTTTTATGTTACTTTGTTGGTTTGTTTGCTTTCTGACACAGGGTATTTCTGTATAACCCTGGCTGTCCTGGAACTTACTCTGTAGACCAGGCTGGCCTCAAACTCAGAAATCTGCCTGTCTCTGCCTCCCAAGTACTGGAATTAAAGGCATGCACCACCACTGCCTGGCTAATGGGATCATTTAACAACTGCTTATAATTCTATCTATATAGGATCGGACATATTTTTCAGGCTGCTACAGGTATCCATTCACATACAAATAAATAAAAATACATATAAAGAATGTTTTTAAAGGAACACAGACAAAGATCATGATTAACTATTAGTGAATCTCATTCAATTCATTCAAAAGTAAGTTTTACTGAGAATGGGAAATTAATTTAGACATAATTGATACATTGTTACTTATTCCATGTTAGATGACAGTCTTATGTGTAAAACTTAAAGTGGAATGTTTGTATATTTTTGGTTAAACTAACCATTAAATGCGTTGTGATTTTGTTTTATCAGTTTTAAGGCTGCTTTATTATCATTTATAGTTATTTCTTACTGGTATAAAATGGACAGTACTGATAAGTTCATATGTTAATCTTCTTTAGTCACAATTTTACTGTTTATGATTCAGTCCTTACTTTTTGTTTGCTTGGTCTTGGGAAGCATCAGTATATGATGAAGCAGTTCTGATCATGCACTTCCTAACCTTGGCACTGTCTGAGAGGGATTATCTCCACAGGTTTAATAAATTCATTGTATATTATTAGATATCATTTTTCTTGTGGGTATAGGATCATGTTTTTTAAAATGTTATTTAGCTCTTGCATTATTTCATAGTTTTATCCAAGGCTGAAGAGACCAGAACTTTTGACATTTTTTGAAATGTAAATTGTGCTTGCTTCTGGAAATGTGTTTGGGCATTTGTCTTTACCAGTCTCTGTCAGTAGTTTACTTGTTATTAAAAAATATTTTTGCTTTATTATATCTGTTCTTATTGAATTCCCAACTTGTCCCTATATAAACTATATATGAAAGCCAACTCATTCTGGACATTTTGAATTTTTACTATGGCTTTTGTTATTATACTTCTAATCATATCACATTGTGATTGAAAATTTACTGTATAAGTTATTGATTCTATGGACTCACTTGTGCATTTTAGTATACAAATCTGTGGTCATGTTTATAAGAACTCTGTTTATTAATTGGAGATACTTTTTTATCAATTGTAGCTGAAATTTTATCCATTATCTTATTTGTTTCTCAGGAACATGAAGATTATTTCTCTGCACTTCACAGTCTTTGAGAAGCGCACATCAACACAGCTGATTCCTCATCTGTTCTCTGCCATCTGCCTTTTGTTTCATAAAGTGTGTGAGGTTCTCTGTTTACATGCATGCATGCATTTCACAGCTACTCTGCCATTTTGTGTTTCTCCTTTTTGGCATATGACAGAATTATAACTACTTGTTCTTTAGACAAATTAATTGCTATGGCATGAACAGCAGGTAGTAGAAATTTGGCCTTGATCGTACTGAGGTTTGAGGCTAGGTCCTTGAACATTCTGGGCAAGCATTCTACTACAGGACTAAATCCTTGGACTCCTTTTTACTTTTTATTTGAGATAAATTATCATTAAATTTCCAGGCTATCAATGAAGTCACTCGGTGGCCTGATGTGTCCTTAAATTTTCAGTCACATGTCTCAGTCTCTCAAGTGGCAGGGGAAAAATTATGGGCCTATATGTCAACTTGGAATAAAATATCTCTAGTGACACCAAGAAACAGTTAAGTTAGATAATACATAGTTCTGTGTTGTTTACATTTTTGCTTATTTCATATATGCAATCAGTATATTTTGATAAAATCCACCTCTGATTCCCTCCTTTCTAATATCTCTCCAAATTTATATGTTTTCCTTAAGTACCAGTTTGATTTTTAACAAGGCCAAAAATCTAGACATATTCCCATTATACAACTCAGTTTTATTTCCAAATAATACTTAATAATACTATAAAAATGCCAGTTTATTTATGTTCATAGGTGCTGTATTCACAATAACCTGTAAATGGAAACAGACCTCATGATGTAGTCCATCACCTGATGAGAAGACACAGAAACATGGCTATGCACATGTTATAACACAATTCAGCTATAAAGAAAAAATGAAATTCATAGGGAGACTGATAGATCTGGAAATTTTTATTCTGGATGGGGTAGCCAGGTCCAGGAGTACAAATGTTTTATGCTTTCACACATATGAGTGCTAGAGAACCTTTAGATAATTCTGTTTAAATCAGAGTGTCATTTGAAGTCAGTCAGAAAATTAGTTAAGGATCCATGGAGGAAATTCAAAGGGAATGAGCTAGACTGGATAAGATGGGAGGGAAAGGACAATAAAGCAGGAAGGATTAAATTAAATAGAGTTGGGAGGGAGATGGCCAGTTAGAAGAGGGAGGATTGGGAGTGCTAATACTAAAGACCTTTGAAAACACCACAAGGAAGCCTACCACTGTAGTAGTTCCTTAACGTTTACATGTAAAAGGGGTACAAAAGTGTTACCCTATAACAGATGGAAAAGAAGAAAAGAAGATTGTGAAATTAAAAAGTTCAGTAATAGGTTTATATTATCTTTTCTGAGTTGTTGAACAATGGGAATCCATAGACCCCCCTCCATGAAACTGTACAGGCCATTGCAAGTGTTCCTGGTTACCTCTTGGAACTCATTGCTAAGATCTTGTTGCTGATTACCTACTTGAGCAATGGAACATGGAGAAACATATATTGTTGCTAAGAGCAGAAAAACAGAGAAAGCTTAAAGTTATACATATGAACTGAAATTATTGATACTACTGTACTCTGCATTCAAGCTTACTCCCAAACTGAATTTCTAAAAGAGTTTGAAAAGCTAATTTATGTTGAGGAGCAGCTTAACTTGTTTCTGTACATTGAACATGGGTCTTTGACATTTACTTTGAAAGGCAGGAAAATAAAGAAGAACATTACACTCCTAGGGACACATGAGAAATGAAGAGTGGTGGGGGCATGAGCAAAGAAGAGAGAAAGAGAAAATACCAGAGCAGTTATTTGAGTAATACTTATGTTAAGCCCTGTGGTATATACTTTTTTATGAAAAATTTTCTTAAAGTAAAAGTGTACACACCTTCCACAGAATGGTGTTCCAGTGTACCGTACCTGTTACCAAAGTCTCACTGCAAATGCTCATAAGTTTTGATAGTCAACTTAAAATAAAAATGGGGAGTTGATTTTCTGTAACTGACAAGCTATGTTCATTTAAAGCTGATTTCATCAGAATCCTTCAACACATTTTAGGAGGCATAATGAAACCAAAATGGGTCATAGAGTAGCGTGTATTAAAAGCTGTGCCAGTCAGATAATTTCTCCAAATCTCATTGCTCGATCATCTCTAAGTATGTAACTAATGACTACATCTGCAAGAATTGCATTGTGGCAGCAGAATTCATATCCAACTATTGTCTTAGGATTTCTATTGATGTGATAAAAAGCCATGTCTATTTCCATGACAAAAAGATACTCAGGGAAGAAAGAGTTTATTTTGTCTTACACTTCCAAGTAACACTCCATTACTGGGGGAAGTCGGGGCAGAAAATCAATGAACAAGGAGGCAGTGGCTGAAGCAGAAACTAGGAAGAAACTATGCTTACTGTCTTGATTGCTTGACTTGCTCTGCCTGCCCTCCCAAACAACCCAGAAACACGAGCCACAGGGTGGACCCACCTCCATCTGATCATTCCACATCATTCATAATCATGCAAATGCCCTAGAGTTACTGACAAGCATTATGAGAAAGGCATTCTCTTAACTGATGTTCCTCTTTCCAAATAACTCACCAAAAGCTACCTTCCACAACTGAAAATAAAATAAGGTTTGACATTTTATAATATGATAGTCTATGATAGGAGTCATAGAATAATGGCTACATAAGACATAAATGATGCTGAGAATGTATTCAATATTTTCCACTTTCTTTGATCCCCAGGGTCTTATGTAAGAGCAGTGGCTCTTGGTCTTAATACCAGTTTTGTCTGTCACTGTCACCAACTCCCATAAGTTATTTTTCTGGTGCCAGCTCAACTTTCCATTCATATGGCACATATTTCTCTACCCTCATTGACTCTAAGAATGGATCAATAACTTGCACTTGAACAGCAGAACATCCCATACTACCTGATTACAGTAATAGCAGTGAAGATATTAACACCTGAGTTGAACAACTTTAATAAGACAAATTTTCCTATGAAAGAGAAGCACTGTATCTAAGAGCATAGTACAGGTAAAAGAGAAGTCAAAAATAACAAAAAGACATTTTGAAAGTCCAGGAGAATAAAATGTATGCACAGGTGGCATTGGCAGCAAATTCCACAAGATAATATTTGCTATGAGATATAAGCTAGACAAAACTTTACTTCTAATACATATTTAAATTATTTAGAGATTAATATTTTCAAATGTTTGTTGTCTATAAATTAATTCACAAATTTTGTATGAAGATGAAGGTTGGGAAATTTGGTTCTTTAGCAGTCAGTATTCATAGGTGAATAGAAATATTACTATTGCTTTATTTTTATTGTAGGGAGTATATTGCAACCTTAAAATTTTAATCTGTGGTAGTCAAATATGTCTTAGTTTCAAGTAGTTTATGGGATAAAAAGAAATTCCACCAAAGTAATCTTAAAATTATGGATTTGTTTATAAAACTTGTTCTGATAGTTTGTAAATTGGACTCATTTTCTAAGATTTTCTGTAAAAAAAAAGAAATTATTAGCACTGTTAAGAAAAATAAATTGTTCTAATTATTTCTCAAGAAGTTGGCTTACAAAAGGTACTCAATAAAACTTAATTGCATTGCTTACTGGAATTTCAACTAATTATTGTATGCACAAGAGATATATATTGAAGTAAGCATTGTATCTTGAAGAATAATTGTTTAAAACTTTTCAGGACTTTGAAAAATCTATGAAGTAATTTGTTTATATGAAATCATAGATATGAATTATATGTCATGAGAATTTGGCTTGCTGTTGTTTGTTACTCAAGACACAAAGATCACTTAGTTTTAAATCATTTATTTTATGAATTTTATAATAAGGTATGAATAAAACTTTCATTTGTAGCCTAAATTGATAATTTTGAGAATGAAAGGTAGTATATACCACAGTCATTCTAGGATTAGTGTACAGGTACCCAAGCAGTAAAAACTTTGAATACTTCATATTTACCATTTAAAATTTTCATAGTAACCTATTTCAGTTTTGAGAATATCTTCTAAGCTTAGTGTGGCAGATTTTCCCATGATTGTTGGCAATGGTACTGAGTTAAGTGAGAAGCCTTGTTGGTCTAAGGGGGGAGTCGCTTCACGATTAATTTTTTATGGGAGAGAGTATTTCATGTGTGTAATAATTTGATGGAGGGTATGTATTTGTTTTATTTTTCATATTTATCCTGCTTCTCGCTGTTTCTTAATTAAAACAATAATAAAATGCACTAATCAGTTGTCCCCATGATAAACATTATCATCCAATCTTCAGACTTGCTCTGTCTGATGGACTATGATGATTATTTCCACTTATCAGTATGACAACTCAGATACCATTACTTTTAGAAGCTATCTGAGGTTGCACATAGCTAATGATAAGAGATGGGATTTGAACCCAGGTTGTCTTATTCCAGATTTTTGAACTTAAGGTGAGAACTAGATAATTTTTGAATTGTGCTTAAGATGTCTCAACCTCTGGTTTATTAAAACCCTTAAGAAATAAAAACTTTAAACTGAATGTTACAGTACTGTAATATACAAATATATTGCTTTAAAAGTTATAGCACCTATGACCATAAAAAATAGAAATATTTAATTATGGATAAGAACAAATTTTAAATTTATATAGAAAGAGGGATTTAAAATTTTTATAGTGTTTTCGGTTTTTTTTTTTTTCATTTTTACTATTCTATCTCATAAATTACATGTTTCAAGCTGAAGAAATAGTTGTAATATTAGCACATGTTATATATTTTCATAGCTAAGCATCTGGTATTATTAAACTTTTTTCCAAGAAACACCTTAATCAATGATACAGGCAACCTTAGAACAGGTGAAAAAGATGTATTCAGAGTGAATGGAAATATATGGGTATAATTGTCTAAAAACATAGCTCTCAAACCCAACTAATCAGAGGATATAAAGAAAGTCGCTGTATACTGACTGAAGGAATCATAGTGAAGAGGACATTACCATTCAGAACAGACACTAACTGAACCTAGGGACACTCAATTTTATAAAACAACTACTACTAGATATAATCACAGGTTAACTTTTGCACAATGAAGTTGTGAAACTCAATACCAAATTCTCTCTTTATGTTCACCAATGCCATAAAAAGCAAAAGAATTAGGTGTAAAAATGGATAGTAATGTTCCACAAGCCATTGAAAATCAAAGCTTGTTTATGAGTTTGCTATTTTATATCCATTATATCAAAGCATAAGAAATGTTTTAATAAGTAGAAATATGGCGCCTACTATATATTACTAATAATTGTCAGAGTAATGAATGGGAAATATATAGATGAACCTCTTAGCCATTTTTTCTTTTAAAATTATTTCCCATAATCGAACATTCCTATATATTTTTGTTTGAAGATTTTTTGACAATTTGCCAAAAAATAAAAATTAAACTCATTCTTGAATATATAACCCATACCCTGGAGTTATTCATGATATTTATACATATGCATTATAAATTATTTTATTCTTACCAAATCCAAAGGTAAAAACAAACTCTGATTCTTCAAAGCTCCATTTTATTTATTTTATTTTTATTGAGGCTCAAAATGTCTTCAAGTGTCTCTTGGCTATTCATAATTTATTCTGAAGCAACAATTTCAAAGGAAAATAGCACAAAAGGACAAAGATAAAGGCAGAATTTTAAAATTTGACAGTGATGAATTTATCTTTGTGACTGTGTTGTTTGCTAACAGAATAGAGTGAAATTTCATAATTGACCTGGGAATTATATTACTAAAACATAACACCTACACATTTTAGTTATTATTGTTGGCTGTGGGAAGTTAACTGAAACTTGAAAACAAAAATTGCCTTAATTAAATTTGTACATTTCAGTGCAAATACATACATTTTAACTTTCATTAAGAAACCAGCAAAGAAAGAATATCTTGACTCTCTATTTTTCTCTAACTTTTCTAATACTTAAGTTTAGATTCTAATCCCATCTCTGGAGAATTCTCACTGTGGGAAAGTTACTTAACTGTCAGTGGCTGAATCTTCTCATTTACAGATCAGAGTAAGCATACTACCTATTTTCTGTGACTGAAATTACAGAGGAAGATAATGCTTTCAAAATGTGTGTCACATTAAATATTCTTAATAGAACTGATATGAATAAATTAGACCAACCAATTTACGTCTACAGAAGAATATAATGAATCACTTATATGCAGATAAACATATGAGAGCCAGAATCTATTGAAATTGAAAGAAACATAATTTGAATTTACATGCAAATGTAGTATAATGTTTCTCTTGAAATCATCTTTACTCATTTTAGGCCAAGCACTGTGTCTGAATCAAAGATTAGATCGGAATGAAAAATCCCGTGAACAATGTATTTCCACTTTTTCTGAGGCAGAGTTTGACAAGTTTGACCTATATGATTGATTTGGAACTTGAAGTGACATTTCCTCCATTGCTTCCCAAATGGGTTATGATTGTAGGAATGCAGCAATATGCATGGCTTTGAAGGATGTTTTTCATCTTTTAGTGAAGTATTATAGTACAAGATAAATTAATTAGAGGCAAGAAAGAAATTAGGAGCTAGAGATGTGGTAAAGTGGTTAAACACACACCATACACTGCTCTTGCAGGTTGCCTAAGTTGAGTTTCCATTATCCACACTGGATGGCTGACAACTGCCTATAGCTTGGGCTTCAGAGGATCTGATGTCCCCTTCTATATTACACACACACACACACACACACACACACACACACACACACACACAAGTTCATGAATTTAACAGAAGGGCACTTGAGGAGCTAGAGTGAGAAAGGGCAGGAGTAATATAGATATAGCACGTGTGTATAAAACGTCCTCAAACAAAACCTCTAGAAAATCCCAGAGACCTGAGATGGGAAAGGCTCCCAGGACTTAAGGGAGATGACCTTAGCCAAAATGTCCAACAGTAGGGAGATGCAACCTGAAGAGACTACTTCCCTTGGTTAGACAGGCATTTGAGTGGAGGGATAGAGACACCAACCCACCTTTAAATTTTTTGACCCAGCAATGTTCCCATCTAAAGTAATGCAGGTACAAAAATGGAGCAGAGTTTGAAAGACAGGCTGACCAATGACAAACCCAACTTGGGCAGCTACCAAACCCCGACACTATTACTGATGCTATGTTGTGCTTGAAGATGAGAGCCTAGTATAGCTGTCTTCTAAGATGACTGAGATAAATACAGATATGCGCAGCCAACCATTGGATGGAGGTCGGAGACCCCTAAGCAAGAGTCAGGGGAAGAACTAAAGGTGCTGAAGGAAATGGTCACCCCAGAGGAAGACCAACAGTGTTAACTAACCTGGATCCCTTGAAGTTCCCAGGGACTAAGCCACCAACTAAAGAGTATGCCTGGACTGTTCCAAGTCCCCAGGCACATATGTAGTAGATGACTACTGCCTTGTCTGACATCAGTGGGAAGGATGAGCCTAATCCTGTAGAGACTTGGTGCCTTAGGGAAGAGGGTCGGGGAAGTACCCTCTCAGAGGAAAGGAGAAGAGGAATAGGTGGAAGAATTCTGGGAGAAGGAACTTGGAGGGCCAGAACATTTGAGATGTATATAAATGAAAAAATTAAATACAAAATTCTCAAACAAAATTTCAAAAAATTGACATCTCACCAGTAATATTTTAAATCTATTACATTTCTATGCTTTCATGTAAACATATTGCTAGTTTTAATGATCCCTTTAATATTAGCATAATTGATCATGTGTGATTCAATACCAGGTGTCTCAGTTAGGATTTCACTGCTGTGAAGAGACACCATGACCAAGGCAACTCTTACAAATGGACAACATTTAATTAGAGCTGGCTTACAGATTCAGAGGTTCAGTCCAGTATCATCATTGGAGAAAGCATTGCAGCATACAGATAGACATGATGCTGGAGAAGGAGCTAAGAGTTCTACATCCAAAGGCAACCAGAAGGAGATTCCATTCTGAAGGCAGCCAAGAGGGAACTCTTCCACTCTTGGCAGACCTTGAGAATTAGAAAACCTCAAAACCTGCCTACACAGTGAAACACTTCCTTCAACCTGCCCACAGCTACTCCAATAAGGACCTACATCTTAATAGTGCTACTTCCCATGGGTCAAGTATGTCTAAACCACCAAATTCCACTCACTGGCCCCCATAGACTTTTGTTCATTCACTTGAGTCTATGGGAGCCATACTTATTTATAACATAATACAAAATTTACTTAGTTCGACTTCAAAATTCCCCATAGTATATCACAATCTTAACAATGTTTAAAAGTTCAAAGTCTCTTCTGAGATTCATGAAATCTCTTAACTGTAATCCCCTATAAAAATCACAAAACAGACCACATACTTCCAACATCACAAGATATACATAACCATTCCAAAAATGTCATAGTATGGAAATACTGTACCAAAATAACACAGAAAACCAGCTGGGCAAAATCTAAACTGAATCTCCATGTCTGATGATAACACACTCTTCAGATCTCTAACTTCTTTCATCTTTGCTGAATGCAACACAATTCTTTCTCTCTGGCTGGTTCCACACCCTTTTAACAGCTTTCCTCAGCTCTGGTATTTCTAACATCTTGAAGTACCCAATGTCTAGTATCCACAAATGATGTTCTGGATCCTCCAAAGGGCTTACGTTGGTTCTCCATCTCTGACTCTCTAGCACTGTAGATATTGGCTGACCTAACTCCACTGATTCTGCTTCTCTTGTTGGTGATCCCATGGTACTGGAATTTCTAAAATGCTGGGGTCTTCCACTGCAACTAGGCTTTACCAATAGCCTCTCATAGACTCTCTTCATGGTCCTAAGCCTCAACTTCTTTGCATGACCCCTTTAGTTCTGAACTGTCAACTGCAATTGAGGCTACACCTTCACCAATAACTATTCCTGATCTCCCATATTGCCAAGCCTTATTTGCACTCTTTCACCCATTAATGCTTTCAAAACCAGTACAACCTGGGTGATTCTTATATATTACCAGGTCTGACTGCCAGCACGATATTTATCTTCTTTGTTTTCTCATAAACACTTCACAGAAGATTTCAGCTCATTGATTCTGGTTTCTTATTAATCACCTTAATTTCCGAGTTCCAAATAACTAGCATCATTTGTCTCATTAACCATTTCTACTCTTGACTCTAAATCCAGAGCCACATGACTGAAGCTGCTGATGTCTGCTGCTTACTGGGGCTGGAGCATGGCCCACCTGTTCTATTACCTCTTTACCAGCTTTCTGTTTTTAATCACTTCATTCACTGTCTAAGCTTGGCTGTCCAGCAACTTGCCCTGTAGACTAACCTTAAAATCAGAGATCTGCATTGCTCTGTTTCCTGAATGCTAACATTAAAAACATGGACTGCCATGTCTGGACCTAAGACTTTCTTTTTCCTTTTCACAAGATTTTTATAAGCTCTGGAGTGTAGTCGATTCCAGATAGAGTGAAGTTGACAATGGAGACAATAGCTATCAGAACTGATCTTTTGTCAATTTGGCACATAATCCTTTCTCCTTATATCCAAATGAAAACAATAACCAGGTCATAATAACTCCTAACATGATATAAGTATCTCTTGTTCAACTGCAAGCAATTAACTTAGCTGAGTGGGACCTTGCATGGAGGTCAACACTTCCTCAATTCCATTTAATATCCTAAAGCACTGAATTTAGCTTCATTCCACTTCCAGGTGCTGCTTTACTCTCGGAACCATACATTTTGTGTTTTTGCTTTTTAAGCTTGTTGTGCTTGATCAAAAGTCTCCTCATAAATGTGAACTATAGAACATTTTGTCTTAGTTACTTTTTTCTTGTTATGTTAAAACACTGAGACCAAATCAAATTATAAACTAATGCATTCAATTTTGGGTTTCTAGTTGCAGAGGATTAAGTCTATGACCTCATGGCAGGGAGCATGGGTAGTGGACAGGCATGTAGTGTGATGCTAAAACAGTATCTGAGAGCTGAAATCTTCATCCACAAACAACAGGGAGAAAGAGCTAACTGGCAATTGAGTGGCTTTTAAATCCTAAAAACAGGCCCCAGTGACAGAACTCCTCCAACAAGGCAATACCACTTAATCCTTACCAAATAGTTTACACTGGGGACCAAGTATTTAAACATATAAGCCTATGGGAGCCATTTTCTCCATTTATACAGATTTCCAGTAATTAAAACTTACTAACAGCCATAGTCCTGCCAGGCAGCCCATTTCCTTGTCCTATGCTCATGTTAGATTCTTGCAGCCCCAAAGGCTCTCTGCTTCTCCCCCTTTTATTATTTCATTAACAAGACTAAGCCTATCTTAGGTCTTTCTGGCAGGAATGCCTTCCTTACCTGTCATGGAATATGCATTATCAAAAGCAATGCACTTCTGAGACAGAGAGTTTTAAATGGATGATGAGCAAAACAAAACACTCTGAGATTAATGGTAACATTCAGGGACTGGAGACGTGGATCAATGGTTATGAATACTTACTGGTCTTCTAGAAGTCTAGGTTCTATCCATGTACACACACTGGCTTACTACCTGCAGTGATACAGCTCATCCTTCTTACATTTTCATATAAAATGTGCTGTGTTTACAGATCGCAGTATTAGGATGATGTTTCACAGGCTTATCATGTTGACTATTGAGTATATTTTTGGAGCTTGTAACATTTATAATGTTCCTCTCCATGTGCTTTGTTTCTCACCATGTTGCTATTGGGTGTGGAAATATGAAATCAATAATATGATGGAGATGATAAGGGTCAACACACAAACAAAGCTCACATATCAATGGAAGTAAATGACAGTTTCCCTGAAGCCAAAAATGAGTGATCATGGATCAGTAAGCAAGATTTAGATTACCAAAATTCTGTGTTTCAAGGCATTAATAGTTTTGGGAGAGATTGTAGTAAGAGAACGAATAAAATAATAACTAAAGGAATTTACATTGGTAAAACATTAGGTAGTTAGAGGCAATCAAAGAAATCCTTGTTAATTTGGATCTGGACTTGTAATATCTTAAATTCTTATCTTAGCCTTTTTAACAGTAACACCTTAATGGTAACTATAACCATAACTGTAACCCTAACCCTAATCTTACCTCTAACCCTAAAACTAACCATAACATTAACCATAATCCTAACCCTGAACATTCCTGAACCTGTCCTAACCCTAACCCTAGCCCTAGCCCCAGCCCCAGCCCCAGCCCCAGCCCCAGCCCCAGCCCCAGCCCCAGCCCCAGCCCCAGCCCCAGCCCCAGCCCTAGTTCTAGCCCTAACACTAACACTAACACTAACTCTTACAATGAGGTGATTTTTTTCCATATTTTTTTGCTCAGAAAAACAATATATAAATATTTCAGAGGAAATCACATGTACTTTGCTTCTTCCTATCAAATAAATGTTAACTATTTCTGCTGATGGAAAAAAAAAAACATATCATGTATGAAATTATAGGGTCTATAGGGTCTGGACTGTTTGAAACTTTAAATGTTTCCAATAGACCCATAATTTAAAATTTACCACAATTTAAAAATGAGAAATACAATAATAATAGAATAAAGCATATTTAGCTAGATTTTTCTCTCCTTTAACTTCTAGACAGCATGTTCTATTATGTTATTACATTTAATCTTAATTACATTTAATGTCAATTACATTTAATCTTAACTGCTGTCTTAAAATAGAACACACACACACACAATGCTAAAACATAATTTCCAAATCAAATAAATACACTTTTCTCCATTGACATGTCTATGATGGTTTAATAAATGGTGTACAGAATATAGTTAAATGTCGACTCCTTATTTACTAGTTATGAACAACAGACTATTTTGAGATGGTAACAACCCCTGACAAGCATTGACTTCACAATTGTTAATACTAATTTTAAGAACTGTAGAATAAGCTGGGATCTGTTAATGAAACTGAAAAATCTTGGCAAGAAAAATACACTACTATAAGTGAGAGTATACATATTTATAAACATACCTGGTACACAGCATCATTGATCTCCCTTATTACCAGTGTTCTAAATCTATTTTTCAGGGTCTCTTGACTATGTAAACAGAAAGTAATATACTGTCCACTTATGGTATGTATTATCTGTGTGGTTTTTTATAAGCTGATTTTGAAACTTTAAATCTTTGATTTTCTCCTATTATACACAAGGCTGCCTGCAAGACTTTCTATTTATAATTATCATATTTGATACACATAAAACACATTTTTCATTTATTTCTGAATATAGCTCAAAGTCTTTATTGTAAGTAATGTGAATCACTGAGTGCATATTGAACAGATACCACTGACTATATATGTATATGTAATATATATATATATATATATATATATATATATATATATATATATATAAATTATTGGCTTTCATGTATATGTGAACACTTGTGGATATAGTATATAAACATGGTTTCAGGTGTATATGAGGTCCACATACCCAACGTCTTATAAAAACTCAAGGCCAATGGCTACTGTCTAAATTCTATAGGGTACTGTTTTGAGACAGAGTTTTTTTTATGAAAGACGTCATTTATATGGATCCCCATGTTTTGGCTAGACTAGCTGTCTTATGCACATTGAGGATCTCTTTTTCTCTATCTCCAAACACCTTTGTTACATGGATACACCAAATTTTTCACATGAGTCTGGAAATCTGAATTCAAGTCCTGATACCTTTACCCACTGAGTTAACTTCCCTTTATTTTATTTAAGACAAAAATAAGCCCCTTTTAATGGGAGAAATATATAGCTAGGAATTAACAAATACATAGATGATATTGATCATCGACCTGCTTTGTTAAGACTTAAGAAGGTGCTTAATTTTAATTTCTACACATTTGATTTTAGGTATTATTCCTTAAATATTTCCTATTATAAATTTTTGTATCACTCAGAGATTTTTAGCAAAACAGTCTGCAGTATATGGCCAGATCATCCTTAAGTAAGCCAGAGGGACAGATTTTTAACATCTATCTAGGCATACTTTAGTCTAGTCAAGTAGTAACACAAAATCAATAGAAAATCACTGTTGTGATGAGAAATGAAATAGATAAAATGCATTAAGCATCTGTAAATTGTTGTTAGACTTCCTTCAGCTTTTACATTCATCTCCAGCTTTCCATATTCTCATCTACCCATAAAGCTAAGTTTGGGCTCATTTTCTGGTTTTCAATTTGGAAGATTCAGTGCTTTAGGTGAGACTATTCAAAGTATTCCAGTTAATATCCTCAGAATACATATTTTTGGACATTATGCATCTCCTGGATATATATGAATGCAACTGAGTAAATAAATTAAAAAGTCCAGATTTGGGAAAAATGTTCAGTCTAATATGTGAAAATATTCTTAATGGCAAAAATTATTTGTTTAAAATGATTGGCAAACATCATCTGTAATCTATACAAATACATAAAAGGAAAGGAATTGACAGAGGGTGAGAGGAAAGATTACTTCCTCTTCAGAAGACATAATGAGTGAACTGACTAGCTCTGTTGTACAGACTAATGAAGTTTCACCAAAGGATTATGAGAAAAAAACAGAATATTAGGGGAAAATGAAGCTTAAAATGACATACCTTGTTTCTTACTTTCCAAGGGAGACAGATCATCTCCTTAGCTCCTTCCGTGCCTCCTGTACTCATGGTCACATTTCGGTCACCAGTTCCCTGAAAGAGAATGTAAAAGAAGCAGAAATTTCACACTTGAAATTACTGTCTTCCTGTTTAGAATGAAAGAAATATTAAATGTTAAATATTAAAATGACAAAATGTCCCATGAAAAGGTACACCTCATCAACATCATCTTCATCATCGTCACTGTCACTTTCCGAGTAGGAGATTCCTTGGAGTTTGATAGACATATGGAGAATTCTTAAAGAAAAAAATAAAAACCTCATTCATAAACTCTGCTTTATGTAATACCAAGTATGGAGAAAGTGGATTTTTTAAAAGAGGTACCACGGAGGGTCATTTAAATGTATACTTACTAAAAAGTATGAGAATAATCTCAACCTAGTTAAATACAGTGGTTGCCTTTAGATAAAGGCATAATAAAGAATTATCTAAAAGTAAAAACACACTCAAATTAAAGAAGTAAAGCAGATTATAAGTATAATAAACTCCACACAAAATTAAAACTGTAAAAATAAACATCCCAGTAACCAGTAAATTACTAGTTCTGTAAGCTGATCAGATGGACTGCACAGCCTGCACACAGAGAGAAACTTGATTCAACTTGTTAAATGACTAAATATAAGACCAGCAGTATAAAAAGAACCCATATCCTACAGGTGTCTTTCCTTAATTGCACTGAGAAACATACATACACAAATAAACGTAAAATACTCAAAAAGTGAGTATTTTCCTTCCAAATTGTCACCATTCCAAGGGAAATAACTGTACTGGTACCATCATTAAAATGTCAAGAGTGAAGAATGCAAGTCTCACCTGTGCCTTCTGGCTGCAATGGTATCAGTCGCACTTTGGTCTTTATTGCTTTTTAGGAAGTGCTCCCTGCCTTATGCAAACACTGATGTCAGCAACACTAACAGTCTCAGAGCTTCCAATCAGCTGCTCTTTCGCCTAAGTAGGGAACATTTACTTTTGTTTCATTTTCACAGAATTTTATGTCAACACATGAAAACAACTCTAAGACAGTGGATCCTTTCCTCACTGATAGTAAATGCTCAGCTTTTCCTAGAAATCTCTAACTCCAGTGCAGAAATCTCTAACTCTATGTGCACTAGACATTCACAGTTCCTCTTTCATGCAGAGTTGATCTCAGCCATTTTCACCAAGTAACTGGGGAAGACAGAAGTTCTTTGCTCTTGCCTACCCATTACATCACAGGTACGTCTGTAGCTTTTTATATAACAAATGGTTGAGATCGCACATGGGTGTTTGTGAAACTGAGAGGCCTTAATGTGTCTTCTGAAACATGACACAGAGCTCACTTTTAGAGTGTAAAATGGGCACCTGTCCTATTGAAGATACACATTGAATCACACTGGCATATTTAACTTCTATGTTTATAGGATGAAATCTATAAGCAGACTCATACAGATAAAAGAAGACCCATTTCATTTACAGTCTTTCTTTGTGGTTGTATGGTCCTAATGTCCTTTATATGAAGTATGATGAATATGACACTTGTTTATTTTCTCAGCATTGGGCCCCCACAGTGAATATCCAGTCCATTTATTAGAACCCCTTTGAGTAAATGTGATAAGACAAACTACTACAGAGGCAAGCCTAACAAGTCACTGATCCAAACCCACATTTAAACCCTAAGACTAGTGGCAAAGAGGACTGTGCTTACACAGGGTTTGCTTAGGATAAGGTATACTCTACAACATCTTCCCTTTCATTCCAGACTTTCCCCAGTGGAGCCAACCTGGTAGCCTCCTTTGTCATTTAGTCTCTGACAGTCACGGTAAAGAAGAAGAACGATTTTGAGTTCCAACTGTAAGTTTTGTAGTATATTACACTAGTGTATTGCAGAGCAAAGTGCACAAGTTCATAGGCTTGCATGCTTCTAAAGAATCAATAATATTTCTCAACATATCCTTTGTTCCTTGGGGTCTCCAAGATGGAATCAAGCAGAGAAACAAGGAGCAACATGATTTTGCAGAGAAGTCATCTATGAAACTATGAGTGGGGTCGGCGGAGAAAATTCAAAGTGTGGGGTTTTGCTTGGACAGTTTCTTTATCAAACTGATGCACCATGCTCTGAAAAGTGGAATTTCCTCACTCTCTACACTGGAATGACCATGTCTACTGAAGTCATTATTCCTTCTAAAGGCTGCTGAATCTTTCAGGATTGTTCTCAAAGTTCTAAAGAGTTTAAAACTGTTATTAAAATTTCTCTACTTTTCTCTCTCTTTTTTTTATTCACTTCTAGGTGCAATTGCAATTCCTTTCTTGTTGTTCTTTGTTATGATTGGTAAAGATAATTCAGAAATCTCTGTAAAACTTGCAATTTGAAGTAAAAGTAAACTATGTAAATGTTTCACACATTTCTTTCCTTGGTGGCAGGTACAGAAGGGGTTAAAGGGGCCAAATGATTTCACTTGTGTGGAAACTACTGCTTTCTAGAGCTTCCTTCTTCTAAGCCACACCCTCACTACCAACTGTGCTCACTCTCTTATATGTGGCAGAGCTGGCTATTGAGAATGTGCTTCAGGGTCTTCAACTTGTATATTTTTCTTTTGAGCAGTCCTAAGCCCTAACTCACCCTCTTCCATCTACTATCCACATCTATTCCCTCACCTTATACTGTGGCTTTCCTGATAAGTATTTCTCTGGAATGGGATACTGATATCAGATCTCTTTTTTATTCTTCGGCTTCCCAGGGATTCCCCTCATACTCCTCACTCCCTGAGCAGTGAAACCTAAGCCATAACTACTTCCTCTCATGCCTTCTTTATTCACTTTCCTAGTCTCTACTCTACCTGGTTGTGACAGGTCTAAGCATATTTTCAGAGTTGTATGGATCCTTTCAAAGCCTTAGTGCAGACAATTATTGGCTTCTTTATTTCCTCATTCTCTTTCTAGGAGGAAAATTACCAACTACCTATGTCTGATAAAAGGAGAATTTTTCTTAGTAATAATCTTGCTTTGTCAAAAGGTTTAAGAAATCTTACTTAATCTCTTTCCTCTACACACCAAGTCCTCTCCTCTTACAGAATAGCAGAATGGACAGACTAGCATTCAAGAAAACTTTCTACCGTCCTCAGTAACCAGCCCGTTTTCTAGCTACAGTGAGTTTAAAATGAAAGCAGGCATATTTCCTATGAAATTCTTTGTAAATAAATAAAGATATGTAGAGAAAATCCAGGTGCCTAGATCATAGATGTGGGAATATTTCCCCCCTTTGGCTGCATCCTCTAATTAATTTCAACAATGATTATAGCTGCTCTGCCCTCTGTCTTCATGAGTGAGCAACATGTAAAGATTCCCAAACCAGTTTTGAATGAAAATGTGTGTCAATGGAAGTAATTCGTGTTTTTCTGCTTAATTAAAACCCCTATTAAAATATTTTCTGGCTTGTTAAAAATCTGTTCTTCATCCTTTGAGAGTGATAGCCAGTGGGATCATTATGACACAGAATATCAGGCTTGAGTTTGGACATCAAGCTATGAATCGTGGCACTTGGTTTCTACTTGGAAAGCAAATTATCTTGCTGTGTTTTAGTATTATACAATGGATTACAATGGCCACCATTTGATGTGTTGGACTGACCCCTTGTCCCTATTATATCAGAAAGGAATACAGTCTTAAGTGCCATCATTCATCTCAAATGGTACAAACAAGACCACTCAAAGTATATTCAGGGGCTCTTTATAATAAATACAATCTTAGAACTGAATAAAACTTGCCCTTGGCATGAGTAAGTTTTCCTAATAAGCATAATAAACACTCTAAAAATAGAAAGCACTTATATTTTCAAGTATCATTAAGTCGAATTCTGTTAGAGACAAAATACTGATGGAAAACATAGTGTTGCTGAGTAGACACCGTGTGGGGAAACTGAGTTCAAGCATACTAATGAAGGGGAGGCTCATATGTCTCCAACCATCTACCTATATTACCACTTTGTCCAGAATCCTATATCTCAAAGAAAGTAGCGGTGTGTCTTTCGAATTTTGTAAAATTTATGTGTGTGTGTCGGGGGGGGGGGTGCACTACACACAAACACACACACATGGAGGGAGAGATAAAGAGAGAGAGACATAGAGGGAGGGAAGGAGAGAGGGAGGGAGGGAGAGTGAGACAGAGAGATGTAGAGAGCTGCTGTTTCAGTGGCTACACGTTTGCATTTCCAAGATTGGCCCTGGCCGCATGTTTCGCCAGATGTAAACATTTAGCTGCGCAGTTGCTAGGCAGATAGGCGTGCCTTAGCCACTGCCAATCCCGAGGCATATTGGGTGGTGAGCGAACAGCCAATCAAAAGTGAATACGTCACTCTAGACTGCACTTAAGCGGGGACCCCTTCCTCAGCTCAGTCTCTCTCTCTCTCTCTCTCTCTCTCTCTCTCTCTCTCTCTCTCTCTCTCTCTCTCTCTCCCTTCCGCCCTTCCGCCCTTCCGCGTCTCTCCACGTGGGTGATAAAGATTAAAAGCCTCGTTTACAGTAACTACCTGTTCTCTGCGTCTCGTGATTTCTCCGCGGACGCAAAAGCGCCAGGGGGGCGCGTTAGAGAGAGAGAGGGAGGCATTTTGTAGGAGTCCTTGCCACATCTCAGTCTTCACTGAGAAAAGGAAAGGATCTCAGCTTCCTTTGAGGAAATAACAATAGAAGAAACGTTCTAACAGTGACTGTTTCTTTGTTGTTCATTTTTCTTGTTGTTCATGTTTGAAGTTATTGTTATTTTTACCACCTAATTATTTTTTAATTTTATTTTTGTTTTCCTGTCATTTCATTTTATCTATTTATTTACACAAGCTTTCTTGTGAAGCTCATACCATCTTCCACCTCATTTACACTTCTGAGTGCTGGGGTTACAAACACATGCAACCAAAGCCTGGCTAGATTTTTCTCACCAGCTAAATAGTTTGCACAACTATTTTGTAAAAATAGTAGACCTCATTATAAAATCTCACAAATTAAAATATTTACTATTATACAGTATGAGCTATATTGTGGAGTATCTGAATTGACCTGATTGATAGATGTATTATTTCTCATGCTTACAGCTTAGTGCTGTGAAAAATCATGAAATCTGTCCTTAATATTTTCAGCAAAATATCTTTCTTACCTATTGTTAACATTCTGTATTTTAATAGATTGTTCAAACTTGTGTGACCTGCACAATTAAAATTTTATGTCCTATTACTGACATCCTCTTGGCACTCTCAAAATCCCAACACCTACAAACTACTTGAACCCTTGATAACCACTACACCATTCTTTATGTCCATTTGATCCAATTTAGATTCTATTTTGTCTTAGTTAGGGTTTTATTGCTGTGAACATACAACATGACCAAGGCAACTCCTATTAAGGACAACATTTATTTGGTGATGGTTTATGGGTTTAGAAGTTCAGTCTACTATAATCATGTAGGGAGCATGGCAGCATCTGTGCAGGCATGGTGATGGAGGAGCTCAGATTTCTACATCTTAATCCAAGACAGTGAGGAGAAGACTGACTTCTAGGCAGCTTGAAGGAGGGTCTCAGAGCCCACCCAACAGGAATACACTTCCTCCAACAAGGCCACACCTACTCCAATAAGGCTACACCTCCTAATAATGCCACTCCCTGGATCAAGCATATTCAAACCACTATGTATGTGTAAGTTAATTATATGGAAGTTAGCTTTTGAAAAGGCTTGTTTTTGGTTGTCGGCAAACATTCTTCAGATTTGTTCACGTCTGTGCAAAGAAAGAAAAAAGTTGATAATATTGAACTTGAGAAAGGTTTAAGGAAATTGAAAGAGTAAAATATTTCCCACTTGTCAAGGAACTAAATTGTTAGTGCTCCCAACACCACCTCTGCTCTTTCCTATTATTTATTTATCTGTTTGCTTGTTCATTTATTAGCAGAGTGTACAGAGGAGTTACCTGGAACTTATACTCCTACTAATCTCAGCCTCCAAAGAGCTAGGATTAGAAGAGTGTGCCAGATATCTCCCAACTCATTATTCTTGTTTACATGGCTCTTGCATGCAAAGTCATCGCATTCCTTAAAAACAAACAAGTTATGCATTAAGCAATATTATGGGTTACTGTGTATTCTAAGGGAAGACAGAGGAAGAGGTAAGGCCGTTTCTAGCCAGTAGGCTGACCCATCCTGTAAGACAATACTTACCTTTAAGGAGCATCTCTCACCATCCAATACAAATCTGGAGAACTCTGATGTTTACCACCAGCACTGACTCTGGGAAAATAAGGTCAGGCTTTGACACCTTCACTAAATTCATATATTAGTAAATATATGAATGATGAAAGAGAAGCACATATTGTTTGATTTTAAAATACTAAATAGAATAAATGAACCACAGGCTTTCAGCATGGAGTCCTTCTGGACCATAAGACCAACCCTCCCTGCATCTTCTTCATCCTCATTGTCACTAATTTTTCTTATTCTTGTGTGGGTCATTTCCTCTCACAGGAAGTTCAGACCTCTCCCACATTTCTCTACTTGTTATGATTCTGCTCCTCCTGTTTTTCTCCTCTTCCTGTTTTTCTTAAAAGATTCATTCCTATCCTATACTGATGTCCTTCTCTTCTGCATTTGAAAAACAACTACAGTTTGACATGCTTCCTTTTCTTGGCAAAGTCATCACTCATTTCAATATCAGTAAAATCTATGAATACTTTAAAAGTCTTGTCTATGCTGTCTACTATCATCAAGTTTTCTTAGCCCTGACTTTCCCAAATTGTCCCTGCTTCCCATTATTTTTGTGTTTTCTATGTTCACATAGAGAACAAAGACTTAGGACAGTGACAATTCTTCTTAGCTCCACAACTTGACTGAGGATAGGGGCTTAACCTATGATACCTATTTACAAGAGACTCTTCTTGGGCCTCACCATTAGGCTCATCAATTGGAGATGTGCCAAAATGCTACACATCAATCTGTCCATGTTTAAATTTATCACTCTCCATCACAATCTTACATTATTAATATTCTTATTCAGTTTTTCATTTACTCCTTAAATCTCAATACTGGCTATAAATATTTCAACAGATGAATTTCTAATGTTTAATGGGAATCAGTAATAGCACACATAAATTAATCATATGAACTAAAGTAATACATAATTTCACTCAAAATAGTCATGTTGGCTGATTGCATAATTAAAGTGATAAAACCCAATCTCAAGTGTGAAAGCTTCTTTGCTGGAAACTTTTTATGGCTTTGTGATTCTTTGTCACCTCTCTCTTATTGTCTACATGTATCTAGGAAAATGATGACTGTGTACTATCAATATAGTGCATAGAAAAGAGGAAGAGCTGACCATAGCATAAGTTTGCAGTATATATGTAGTTTTTACAATAATTTGGTCACCCTAACTTCTTCAAAATTCTAACCCATTTAGTTTCATTTGTGCCTGATATAGTTAAGCTTTAATATTTTGATAAGCAATGTGATATAGAAAATATTTTAAATGTAAGATTTAGTTTTCATTTTAAATAACTTTGTTAAGTTTTATCCAGTGATAATAACCTGGCCCTTTAAGCATGTTATTCATAGTTACTAAACTATTTTAATAGAAGACAGAAAGTGTAATAGTAGCTATTTAAGGATAACATCATGACTGATGAACAGAAGACTAATACATGTTGACATAAATGTTGAGACTGAGAAAGAAATTCACAAACGTTTAGATGTTTTATTGAATTTAACAGAGGAAGATGGCTGTGGTTATAATCAAAGTGTCATTGTCAGGAGGATGACACTTCATGAGGGAACATGTCCTCTCAGATGAATTACAGTCAAATTTATCAAAAGGAAAGAAGTGATATTCATTATGGAATATTGTTTTTATGGTCTCTTAAACAGGAAAAAATATGTTAGCTGTTATATAGAAATATCTCAAAAACCAATGTGATTAGTATTACTTTGATAGTATATAAAGATGTTGCACAAAGTAAAACTATTAGACAATATTTCAAATGAACAAAATTACTGGTCCAGTTTCAGACCCATGCCATGAGAAGAAACTCAACTCTGACACTGCCTGAAGAACCAAAATCCAGAGACTGGATGGCCCTAGGTTTGTTTGGTTGGTTGTTTTGTTTGTTTGTTTGATTGATTGATTGTTTTGCCTGACATACCTGGCCAAAGCAAATAAATAAAAATTTAAAAAGTGAAGAAAGTGATTCTTCCTTTCCTAATGAAATTTTGCTATACTCATAGATATGTGCCTGACACAATCACCATCACAGAAGCTCCATCCAGCAACTGATGAAAAGAGAACCCACAGGCAAATATTAGGCAGAACTCCGTGAATCCTGCAGAAGAGGAGGAAGGATTTTAGGAGTCAGAAGAGTCAAGATTAGCAATCCTGGACTCAACAGGGGCTAACTGAGACTAAACTGACACTCAGGAAACCTGCATGGGGCTAATCTAGGCCCTGTGCATATATGTTATAGTTATATAGCTTGGTAATTATGTGGGGCACAAAACAGTGAGCAGGGTTGTTTCTGATGCTTTTGTCTACTTTGAGGACCCTTGTCCTCCTGTGTTACTTGTCCATCCTCCTACTGGGTGGCTAGTCTTAATGCAACTTGATATGCCATGTTTGGTTGAGATCCTTGAGAGAACTACCTTTTTCTGACATGGAGGAGGCATGGACAGGGAGGGAGAAGGTGAGGAGAGGAAGCAGGAGGAGAGGATGGAGGGGAAACTGCAATGGTATGTATATGTGAGAAGATAAATTAATTTAAAAAGATTAAGAAGGTATCTAATTCAACAATGTTTCTTAAATAGATTCATATCCTGAAATTTTTAATTGTATCAAATTTCTGTTTGATTATTGATACCGGTAACTAGAATATTTCTGGCCATTTGTGTAATTTCATAGTCAAATCACAACTTAAATACATTTCAGGAATATACAGATTTATTGAACAGTTAGGCATACATTACCTGTTATATGTACAAAAAGAAAAAACTATATGATGATCAGTAAATAAAGATAAAATTTCATTATTTAAAAAAATGTTAACAGTATACTGTTAACAATCTTTATATTCCCCAGTCAAAATGATGATTGTTCATTTTTTTCAGAATGTTTCACTAGATTACACTAGCTAGGCCAAGTTACATTGAAGTCAAACCTATTTTATAAATATACATTTTCAGGCTGAGGATTAAGCAGTGGACTACCAAATGATGTGTTCTCCTCTAGGGAGAATAGCCTCTTCTGCTCCCTGGTCCCTTTAGTTGCCAGAAGTTCTTTGTGTAAGGATGAAGCCTTGTGGGCTTCTCTCTGTCATCATTGGCATGTCTGTTGGTGCTGTCCTTGTTCAGCTAATGTGTTGGGCAGCCATCTTTGTGAGATGTTATGGGTGTTGTTTGACATTACTAGGAGACACAGTCTCATAGCAAACTCCTTGATCCTCAGTGTTTTACATTCATTCTGCCCCTTCTTTCATAATGCTCCCTGAACTTTTAGGTGTGGTAGTATTTTATATATGCATCAATAAATACAAGTAACATTATATAGACTAAGCAGGTTTTATTCAGGAATATATATATATATATATATATATATATATATATACACACATATATATATACACAGACATTATATATTATATATGTATACATATATAATATATATAATATATATTATATAAAATACAAATATATATTATATATAATATATATTATATATAATACAAATAAATACAATATGTGTAAATATATGATATAGTATATATTAGTTTACATATAATATATATGTATTATATATAATATAACAATATTATATATAAATATATTTAATATATATTTGTATAATATATAATATTATATATATATTATAATATATATATTTAATATATATTATATAATGTTATATATAATATATATTATGTATTATATGTATACATATATATTATATGTAAACTAATATATACTATATTATATATTTACACATATTGTATTTTATTTGTATTTAAAATATATTATATACTATATATCACATTTATTATATAATGTATATGCATGCAAGAACAAGTAATAAAAGAAAAATAGATAAATTTGACGAAGAGTGGGGAGCCTTAGAAGAAAGAACCAGAAGAAAGAAGTGGTATAACTATATTTTAATCTAAAAAATTTTTAAAAAGAAACATTTCTGAAACTAAAAGTACTTGACAATCAATAATAAATATGTATATTTATGTATGTTCTATTTCTAAAAACAAGAGAAGAAAATAAATGTTTCTGGTGGATATGTTTGATAACATATTTAGTCCCTGTGTAAAGCTTTCACAAAATAAGCATTTATAATATGGGATATGGGACACACTTGCCATTCTATACGTTAGATATATGCAAAAATGGGAGTCACCCCTGCAAAGAAAGAACGCACTACATCTATCTTAGCTTTCATAGAGACTTTCACTGGATATAACTGCACCATTACCCAGTATGCATAAACAGTCTATTACCCAGCTGTGTCTGCCAAATTTTCATTTCCTACTGTCTAGACAGCCAGTCTAAACATGACTTTGTGGTCCCCACTGGGCATAATTCCCCCAAAGACTTCTTTAAATCCTTGGTAATATTAAGGCCACTACAATCTCAGTTTAATACCTTCCAATGCATTAGTTTATGTCCAGAAAAAAACAGAATGTGGGTTTCCTTTGAAGCAAAAAAGTAAAAAGAAGGAACGGTTATTCTTTAGCCTTTAAAAATCAATGATGTCTTAATGACCAATCACCTACTCTCAGACAATTCTCTTGGTGGCTTTTGAGCTGTTCTCGCAGTCAGGCTGAGTAAAGATTATCAGGAAGTACTGTGTTTTCACAAAAGGTACAGTGGTAAAATGCTTGCTGAAAAGGAAATCCGCAGTATTAGGAGGGAGGACTGCTCTTTTTATACAACTTCATATTCAATTTATTGAAAAGACTAAGCATGTGAGTTTTTAATAAAAATTGAATGAAATAAACCTTGTGTTCAGTCTTACCACCACAGGGATCAGTGAGTCTGAGTCAGTTTATACTCACAGTATTAGACATGGGTTAATGAAGTATGTAAATTCCACAAGATGATCTACAAGTTTCCACCGAATTCAAGTAGGGATTCCAAGAAGTGCCTTATATGAATATAACTTAGTAATTATATATATAAAATAACTTATTTGGATAAAAACTCAAAGAAATGTAATGTGTCAGTACAGATTTCAAGTAATGAGCACTATCCAGAAGAATTATTCACAGAAGAATAGGAGATGGATAAACAGGAAATCAGTTAGCCTGATACCACAATGACTTGCAATGATGCACTAAAAATGTTATGAATTAGTTTTGTTATGGGTTCCCAGTGAAACTATGGGTATTTTGTTTTTATATTGTTTGTTTTGTACTGGACTGGCTTGAACCATCCTGTAGAGCCAAGGATGACATAGAACTTCCCTTCTTCCAGTCTTCCCCTCCCAGATGCTTACATTGTATGTATACAACTATGTCTGATCTTGGAGTGCTGATGATGCACTGGACATCACCTATACTAGGCAAGCACCCTACAAATTGACTACATCCTCAGGCTAAAACCAATATGCTAGCACAGATTTCCCACCCCCTAAATTGTTATTAATTTCTTTGATATGTTCAAAAAAGTGTTGGTTTTATTAAAAGGAAGTTAAAGTGGGCAAAAATCAGATATGTAAGTGCCAAAAATGTTTTTGATTTATAAGTGATTCATCTGTCTTTTGAAAGGTATAGCTTACAAATAAATCTTAATTATAAGAAAGAGAATTAGGGATGTAGGCACTTGAGGCAAAGGGGAAAAGAAACATCAACTATTCACCAACAAATCCTGACAAAGTTGTTGTGAAAATGTAAGACAAACCACGTTTCTAACTTGCATTATCGCCACCATATTATCCCCAGCAATCACTGCATAGATTTAAATTTAATCCCCTATAGACTCTTCTTGTTGAAAGCTTCTGCATTCTGGTAGTGCTTATTTAATTTCACATTGAATTCTACTTTCTCATTAAAATATAAGCACAACGCCCTGCATTTAAAAATATTAATACAATGAGATGCGAAGTTAGCTCAGCAGTTAAGAGCACTGGATGCTCTCCCAGAGGGCTAAGATCTGATTCCTAGCAGCCACAAGAAGCTTATAACTGTTTGTAACTCCAGTCCCATGTAACTTGCCCTATTCTGGCCTCCATGGGCACCAGGCACATATATAATGACATACATACATGCAAGAAACACATATCTACATAAAATAAAACTAAATCTTATCAAATTGACATGAAGTTAGATTAACCTGATTCAAAGATTGTATATTTTTCTTAGAAACATACTTACACTTAGACTTTTATTCATGTTTATTTTTATTTTATTCAATTATTTAATCTGCACCACTTATATTTATAATATATACTAATATGGAAAATTTAAAGCTGCCATCTTACCATTAATTTTCTATACTTTTGTTCACAGCTTGCTCCATTTTGGTTTTTGGATTATTTGCATCTTTCTCTTCATTTTGATTTTTGATTATTTTGTGCCATTTGGTATTTCATCTAATAAATGTCTTTGGTTTATGAGATATGCTTACGTTAGATTTGTACCTAGAATACAGAACAGTAATATTTATTTATTATGCTGAGGGATTAAATTATGTTTATCAACATGACTATTTATGATTTCATAATACACATACTAAGTTACTAAAGTATATATTTTAAAATATTTCTCAATAAATTTCTTTTCAAAAAAAACAGAATGAATAGAATTAGAAAACCAGTACCAGTAATCTAAATATACAAGACCATTGTACATCGCAACAATGACCATATTATGTATTATGTACCAAGTAGTATTTACGATCTATTGAATAGTACCCTTGTTTTAAAACTCAAGCTAAATATTTGAAATGTCATGAGACATTTTGGAAGCTGTAGTTCCCTAGCTATATTAATCATATATACAATTTGAAATGAAGAAAAAAACACCAAAACTTCACCAAATAGATGGTTATGATTGTACAAGGGAAGTGAGAGGTGGGATAAAACAGAAATGTGAGGTTCAAATAGAGAAAAGGAGAAAGAAAGAAAGAAAGAAAGAAAGAAAGAAAGAAAGAAAGAAAGAAAGAAAGGAAGGAAGGAAGGAAGGAAGGAAGAGAGAGAGGCAGTTAACTAACTGCCATTTGAGAGGTTGTATGCAAATCTAATATAGTAGAAGTTTCCTGAAATCTATACATCTTTGAAGGTGATCTAAATAGAATTGCCAAATAACACGGGAGATGGGGGAGGAATAAAAACTCAATGTCATAACCTGTGAGTATCCTAAGTGCATCTTCTGATAACATAAATATTATCTGTTCTATATTTTCCTCAGCTTTTCTCAGTGGAACCTTAGAACACAGATTCTCAGACACTTTTCTATACAGAACCAAAGAATAAATATTTTAGGAATCATATCACAGAGTTTTCAGCTTATCTACCCCATCCCTCTCCCTTGCCCTCTCCTTTACCCACCACCTCTCTCTTTCTCTGTCTCTCTTGTCTATGCCTCTGTCTCTCTGTTTCTCTGTCTCTCTCTCTCTGCCTGTGTGTACATTAATAAACTGTCTCTTATGTTTTTACCTTTATACACATAAAGAGTGAATCTCATATCATAGAAACATCTTTTTCCAGTAAATAGTGATTATTATGGAAACCCACAATGGGTCATTTTGTAAATAATAAGAAACTGCAGGATGCTTATCTCTAAATGGGATATTTATATTTTATTCCCTCTTAGAGCTCTGGAACCAGTGCAGACGAGAAGACAAAACAAACAAACAAAACAAAACAAAACAACAACAAAAACCTAAGCAATGAATGTAGTGGATGTCTGGAGCAAAACACTATTTGCCTAACATGAGAGGGTGGTTATATCCTTGAGGGCTTGGTCATTAGCTTCTGAAACAATTTGCACATGCCATGAAACTTGAGAAGTTGCAAACTAGTTGAATAAAGTAGGTAATAAGGAGTTATCCTTGGTTTGTGGCCCTGCCCTTTGGATACCTTTCTGCCAACCAACATGAAAGCAGCCTCTGACACATGCTTCTGTTGCCATGATGCTCCTTTTTATGCTGGGCCCACAATCAAAGCAAACCAAGGACTAAAGACAGAATTCTCTGAACTATGAGCACCAATAAACCTGTCTTCTTTTATGTTTTCCTTATAAAGTATTTGCTCTGGGAACAGAAAGTCACTAATATGTGTCATTTTCAGTAGTAAATGAAAATGAGCATCAATTAATAAATGCATAATTGAACATTGAATTTGGAATGGTAAAACATCCATTTATCCTGCCCTGGCCAAAGTTGCATAAACTATAATTGATAATGAATAAAACTCAGAAACACTCAAATTATAAACATCATAGAAGAGAGGAAATGCCAGATACACGGGGGGGCGGGGGGGGCTGGCATGGCCTGTGATATGTTTAAAAACCAAAGTCAATAGAAGTAAAAGAAATGCTTTAAAATGCTTCCAAACTGAATTTGACCAACAAAATAATACAATTCACTGCAATGCTTGAGTCTGAATTAGAACCTCTCAATGATAAGAGGTTTCCATAGAAACCATTGGTGTAGCTTGAATAGGATTTGAGGATTAAATGTAGTAATGAATCAATATAAAATGTATTTATTTGGGTAGGTCATTGTGCTTACATGGATGTATTCTAAGATATTTGGAACTTTAACTCAGCAATTACTTCCAAGAGATGCAAAAATCAAATATTTTCTCATATGTATGTACATGCATGTATGCATGCTTTTATGTGTTAGGGTCACATGCATGAGCATATATTTAGTAGTCCTAGGATGATGTCATGTGTTTTCCCCAATTTCCACCTTATTTACTGAAGCCAGAGCTTACAATTTCAGCAAAGACTGATAGCCAGCTTGTTAAAAAGACTCTGCCTCTGTCTACCTCATGCTAGAATTGTAGGTGAGTAACCACACCCCATTCCTTTTACATGGGTTCTGGAGATACAAAACCTGGTCCTCATACTTGAGCAGCAAGAACTTTCCTATTGGCCTTCAGCAGCCCAAGAGAAAATACATGTATTCAAGTCATACTTTTTTCCTGGAGATGTGGGACTGAGATAAACTATAGAAATAAACTGTTGGTTTGCTTTTGGGTACTGATGCTACATGACCTTCAGCAAAGCAAATGTACTACTTTTTTTTTAATTTTTAAATTTAAAATAAAAGGTTATTTACTATGTTACTCATTGAATGAGTTTTTTTATTCATATATTCTTAACTCATGAAGCGATCTTAAAACCATGCAATGCGCAGTGTAAAATTTGGGACACTTTATACATTTTAGAGTTAATGATTGTGTCATCCCAGTGGAGCATCATTAACTTTTATTCTCATTTGAACATGGAAATAATCTTCACATGGTAATTAATCAAAGCTACATGAAGTGAAAGTCAGCCTGACTTGAAACCCAAATGTTATAGACGACACCAAGTAGATTACAATTTACCTAAGGACAGATATGTACACTAGGTGATGTATATTTTCTATTAAGTAGATAATTTATTAAAAAATAATGGTATTTAAGACACACAAAAAACTAGAGCAAATTGTACAGCCTAAAGGAAGATAAAAATTTGGAGACCACCCTTTTATGGTGAATCAATCTTGAAACAGTATCACACTGTTAGTCTTATTTAACTAGAGGTATTTGTTTCATGATAACTTTTAACAAAGGAAAGACAGGTCGCAGATAAAATGTGATTAGAAAAGACATACATGGAATTTTAATGCACAAGAATAGAAAGATTGGTAAAGCCCCAGACTGAGTGAAATATGTGCCATTCCAGAGAAGGTCCCATTACTAAGACAATGGAAAGATTATAATTTAAGGAATAGATGAAGAGGTAGAGCATCAGATATTTTCTAAGTGTCACACAACTGTTCTGTGGTTCTGTAATGGTGATGATGTATCATAGTGTATTTGTGAACACCCACAGGCTGTACAACATAAGAATCATCTCTGATACAGACTGTAAACTCTAGGTAGTAGATTATCCTTACAGATTCATCTTCCATAACTCATGTAGCACTTTACTAAAAGGTCCTAATATTAGACAAGCTACATTTGTAACACAGCAGGAGTTATGAGGCATCTCTGTACCTTCTGTTTAGTATTCCTGCAATCCTAATTTAGTTTTCTGCAAATTGTCTCTCTACCTGTCTCTGTCTGTCTGTTTCTCTCTCTCTCTCTCTCTCTCTCTCTCTCTCTCTCTCTCTCTCTCTCTCTCTCTCTCTCTCTCTCTCTGTGTGTATGTGTGAGCTGCTTAAAAGTATCTTCCATGATTGAAATATTCCATCCCATATGGAAGCTCCTTAAATATGAAGATAAACAACTCAAGAATCCTCAGGAAGTTCCAGATACTGATGAGATTCACGATGCTCCTCCATGCCATAGTGAGTAATAAAAAGCTGAAAGTCTCAGACAAAACAAGCTACAAAGAAGACTCCAAGACCAAACTAGCTGCCTGGGAAGAAGCAGAAACTAGCAGAGCTTCCTGGAACAGGTTTAAACCAGATTCACTTTAAAGGGGCAGTCTCAAAATTTTTATCTGCTTTTAGGCTGTACAATTTGCTCTAGTTTCCCAGATTTTGTGAGCTGTCACAAATGCAACTCTCTATGAGTTATTTTTGCCTCTGTAAATAACCACTTAACTGATAGTAACCTCCTAAAAACTATACAGCCAACTAAATTGGATTTTGATGATATCAATACTTTGTGCTGTATGGGCTCTTAATCTAGGATGACAGGACACATGTATAACTTCTCTCCATTTTTTCACCTACCTGTATATGATAGGGCACCAAGCACAAAAAGACTCCCAAGTGATATCAACTATGCCTAATGGAATATCCTTTAATTATTATAAAAAAAAAGCATTAATATTATGAAGGCTGAGGAGATGGCTCATTGGTTAACAGTACTTGCTACTCTTGCAAAGGCCCAGAATTCAATTCTCAACATCCACATCAGGCAGCTCACAACCACTTGTGACTCCATCTTCAGGGGCTATAAAACCCTCTGCTGGCTTCTAACAGCACCTCCATGCACATGTACATACAGGTACACACAGACAAATAGAACAAAATAAAATAATTTTTAAAAAATAAACAAAAATAGAGCTATAGGCCTAACTACTCTCAAGCAAAGCATAGAGTGTGAAATAAGTGATCTAGACCTGTGCAGCTCTAAGAGAGAAGGGATGTATGTGAGACCAGGCATCCCAGTGAAGTGTTGTGTGGAGTATTAAGGGTTTAGTCCATTGTTATTCATTAACATTCAGCAAAAAGACCAGAAGAGGCATGATTTAGATGTGTCTTTAGAGTTCATACTGAAGCGTGTAAAACACACACGCACATATATATATATACACACACATAGAACAGACATACATATATGTATATATATATATATAACAGATATATATATCAGATATATATATATCTGATATATATATAACAGATTTATATAACAGATATATATATATACATATACATATATATACATATATATACATATATATATATCTGTTCTATGTGAAAAGTCTGTAGGAAAATGTTAAGGCTACATAGTGCAGGGAGTTGCAGTTTCAGGTGAAGTCTCCCTACATTTCCAAAGGTTAGATGATCCTTAAGATGACTGGAAGGGGGTGAATAAAATCTGGAGTGTAAAAATTAATAAATAAATAAATGGTAAAAAAAAAAAGGATATATTTGCTTCTAGAAATGAATGTCCACTCACAAGTACCAGCATGTTATGTTATCGCATCAACACATCTATATGAAACAGGGGTAGGGAAGGAGCTTAGGATAATGTTTTAGCATTTCACTCTTTTAAAATATGTTTGAAATATTTGTGAATTTTCTTTCCCATTCAATTTGTATGATGAACTGAGCATAGCTGCAAATATCAATATAACCCCATGTTTAATCTATACAAACGTATATGTCACCATAAATATACTCTTGATTGTTTCCTTTGCATATAGTCATGAATAGCAATCTACTGAAAAAAAAGTCTTGTGAGGTTTTTGTTGTTGTTTTGTTAGTAATTACATACTTCACTACAAACCAAAGAGTTTTCAAAATACTAAAAATGGACACATTTAAACTACATACCTACATAATTTATTTTATATTAGAAATTAAGTGGTTGGCTACCTAGAGCCTTCACCACTAATGATTAGTGTTCAAGGTATCAGAAAGTTCTCTGCACACTACTAAGTGAGGAATGTGAACACCAGCCCAGATATAAGCCTTCAGTCTACAATAGTGACAACACTATCAGGTGTCTAGGTTAGTAATGGCACAAAGCTTATGAGAGTATCTAAATTCAATATCTAATTGGATTTAAGGTCCACTCTATGAGATGAAATCCATCCATGACACTGCTTGCATGACCAAGAACCTGAGACTATATAGACCTAGAACCTACACTAAAACTAAATAGTACTGTTCTGTTAAAGAATATAGCCATAAAATGACTCACAACCCCATTCTGTTGTATGAAGTTAGTACCTCACTTAGCCATCATCAGAGAAACTTCCTTCTGTATTTGATGGAAACAAAGAGCCTCACAGGCAGACAATGTGCAATGAATGAGAGACCTTGGAATAGTCCATCCTATCTGATATGCCTCTGTCAAATCATACCCTTCAGGGCTCAAAGAACTATGAAGAAAGATTCTTAGAGTAATAGAGGGAAGAGGATACAAAGATAAGGTCTTCTGGATACAGAGGACCAAAGCATGTATGAAATCACAGAGACGATGGCAGCATGCACAGGGACTACAAAGGCCTGGGCAAGATAGATCTCAGGAGTGGACACAGCCCATATCACTTACCCAAAAATTATCTCCAACTGATGCCCACTCACAAATGAAATTCGTTCTTTCCAAGAGAGTCTCACTGGGTATACAAGCCACTTAACACCAGGCTCTATACCTAGCAGTAGATGGCCAAAACCAACTAACTCTATTCCATTTTCAAGTATTTTTGGTTTGTTTGTTTTCTCCCAATGGGTTTTTGTCAGCAATTTTTTTTTCTTATAGGTCTTTTGTGTATATTTTATGGTCTCCAACTTTGACTTTTAATGAGATTTGTATAAGCATGATGTGTATGTGTCTGCATCCATGTGTATCTCGTGTAACTTTAGGCTTTTTTTTTTCCTTGTTTGTTAGTTTCTATCATACTTTTATTTATTTACTATTATTAGTGTAGTAGCAGTTTTGGTTCTTGTTTGTAGTCTAATGAGAGAGAAAGAGTATGGATTTTTTTGAAGAAGTTTAATTTAATCTTGTTCTTTAATGATTTTAAATTTTAAACATATTATTGCTAATAATTCTTTTTTTATTTTATATTTTATTTACATTTAAGATGCCATCCCCTTTCCCCATTTCCCCTCCCTAGAAAACCCCTGTCCCACACCCCCCCTTTCTTTTTTGCTTTTATAAAATTTTTTAAATGTTAATCAAAGGATTTATAAGTCTGGTACTGCTCAATCAGAAGCGTAACCCAATACCCAACCTAGATATAAAAACTATCTTTGACTGGTGGAGACCCGTGAACATCTGCCTCCATGTCCCCTCTCTCTTTCTCTCTCTCATCACCTAGCTTCTCCTCTCCTTCATCTTCTCTCCTTACTCCATCTCTTCCTCTCAGTACTCCTTCCCACTTAGCTCCTCCTACATATCACTCTTCCTGTTAAAGTAAAACTTTTCTCTCAAAATACAATTAGAGCATACTTATTCCTAATTGTACCAGTGAGGTACAAGATAGTCCTAATACCCAGTCCATCATTTTGTTGACTAACCAGAACCTCTGTCATCTCTTCTAATTAAAACACTTACTTTTGATCCTGGCTTTTTTGTTTTTGTTTTTTGGCTTTAGAATGAATGTCAGCTGAAAACTATCTACTCAGATCTTTTCTCTCAAAGTAAATAGCCAGGATTGGCTATGAGACTATGGGTCTTCAACCCCGTCAGAAATCCAGAATGACTGAGTTAACTGAAGTTATAGGAAGCACTAAACATAGATTCTAATGGATTTTTGTAGATGGAAAAGAGCAGGAGATTCAGGAGTGGTCAGAAAAGAGGAGGCCGTTATTAAAATATATTATACTTTTAAAAGCCTATTTTCAATAAAAAAAAAAAAACAACTAATTATTTGACAATTCACCTCCTCCTATTTCAATAGCTCCTTAAGTCTTCAACTGAGAACCACGTAATACTGGCCAACATTTTTGTGCATTTCAGTGAAAAAATTACAGGTTACATCCTGAGTTCACACTGAGCAATGTCTCAGGTGTGATATAGAAGTGTTGTGTTGGCCTGTGGTAGAGCAGCCCTCTGATTCGCAGGCCACAACCACATCCACACTGGGAAGGGAACAAGTTTATTATGTAAATTATAATATATTTTGTGGAAAGTCTGTTTAAATATAAATTCATGTAAGTTTAATATATACAACAATGCTATACTCCAGAGCTGTGTGCTTATGCCTGTGGCTTCTGACATATCACAGAGAGAAGGCTATAAAAATTAATAATAAAGGGAAATCCAGTGGACAAAAAATTGGCAACACAAGCAACTTCACCATGCCATTCACTTCAGCAAAGAGTCATCTCCTGCCAGCTCGACACCACATGCCAAGTGGTATGAAACATCTCTGCCTTGAGGGAGTATTGTTTGAGAACTATGTAAAAAAAAAAATAGTAGTACAGAAAGGAAACTAACCAAATGGTGGGAGCTCTACTTCATAATAAACCACCAAATAAACCTTAACTTTGCTTTATAAGAATAATAGATATTAGTACCTTTTAAGATCATAGAGTATTTCTGAATTCAGCAGTTTAGAAATGCTGTAAGATTATTAGGCATTGACAGGTACTAAAACTCTAGTTATCCAGAGTACATACTGTGGATTAAGTGGAATTGGGCTCCGCATCCCTGAACTTAGAGGTGAGAAGCAATAAAGGATCATTACGAATAGTGTGTGTGTGTGTGTGTTATGAATGTGACTAACACAGTATATAGTCTTGGTTGCTGGGGAACTATGATGTTCTCCAATTATAGAAACAAAAGCTTTGGACTCTATCAGAAAATAGACCACAAAAGCAAAAACAAACAAATAAGCATATCAAAAACAAAACAAAACAAAAAAAAAACACCCTGCAATTCTTTCTGAAATCTAATCTATTTCACTTTCCTTCTCTTTCAGACTGACAAAGCAATTCCCCTGACATTTAAGTCCATCGCTGATGTACATAGCAGCAGGTAACATTAGAGAATCACATAATTCTCCTGGGGCCAGATGGATGGCCATTAAATCACTGCTGAGTTACATCTATGTTCATTTTATAGAGATGCAGAGACAAGGCTTATAGCCAGTAACTGTGTATGTTGCTGGCTCTGGTTCAGTAATTCAAGCCTACCCTGTTCCCTGCACAGACTATTCCAAGAGCACACTATTCTGCAGTAGTTGTGTACACATATGTGTCACCTAACAGTACTTTGGAGCCCTTTCGGCTTTCAGAAATAAAATAAGATTCATGTGCAGAAAATAACAAGGCTCACCAATTTCTGCTAAACCCAGAGAATTGCCTTCTATATCTAATTTTAATTGTTTTACAGGTTTTGGTCTTTATATTATGTTCTGTCTTCTTCAGTCTAATGTCAGTATTCGTGAAGTTCTCACAAAACATATTGTGAGCTTTACTAATTATTTGTGTCAATGAAAAATACATAGAGAGTATGGGCTTATATCTACTTGTCCTCAAAGTTGCATATATTCTTCTGTTGTCGCTTTAATCCTTATCCTGTCTTGTATCCTAAACAAACTTTTCATTACCCAGACAGATTGATTCCCTGTTTTCATGGAGATTAGTGTCATTTGTCACATGTCTACCATAATTCAATCTTTTATCCAAGAACTTAGTCCTGACAACATGGTCAGGACTATGGCAGGAATTGTGGTAAATAGAGTGTTCGCAGAGTTATCACCTGCACATAAAGGCATAAAGTATAAAATGCTCACCTCATTCATGAAAAAAAAAAAAAAAAAAAAAAAAAACCCCTAGGTCAGTTCCAACCACAGGCATTTTCTGCAAACTGAGTGATATTTCAAGGAAATGAAGAGAGTTAAAGAAGTGTACACTTGTGATGTAGCTCAGTGGGAGTAAATTTTCCTAGCAGGATGGAAACTCTGAGATAACGCAGCAAAAGCATACAAATGTATAACACGCAGTTTCTATTCTCAAAGAATTTCATAATACATTTGTGAGATATCTGGCACATTTGGCTCTCATCTCTCTCCTCTCTCTCTCTCTCTCTCTCTCTCTCTCTCTCTCTCTCTCTCTCTCTCTCTCTGTGTGTGTGTGTATGTGTGTATGTGTGTGTGTTTGTGTGTTTGTGTGTGTATATATATATATTAGATAAATGAATAGATAGATTTATAGATAGGTACATAAATACAGATGTAGATATTTGTATTTAGCTTCTGAATAGTATTTACTTATAAATATGGTTCAAGAAAATAAACATCCATTTTATACACACAAGGTTAATATTATCTGTTTTATGCCATAAATATTGATAAATTCTAAACTCTCAATACAAAAGTAAAATATGTGACTAGAAATGCTTATTATTTTCCCTTTATTGGCAATGTGATATAGTAAAAGGTATTTGCTTTACTGTGGCATTGAACTTTTTGATAACTGATTTGAAGCATCACAGAATTTCCTGAAGCCACAGACTTGTAAATATTCTTTATTCACCACCAATTCTAATATTATAAAATATACTGCTGAAAACTACTTCTCTCAAAGGAAACTGCCATGTTTTACATGGTTATAGAATATATGAGGTCCTGTTTATCCTTTAAAGAGTCCTGAATGTCTAAGGTGTGATCTTGACAGGTGCTTCTGTAGTGAATCAATGTTAGCAGCATCTAACCTGACTCTTCTATCTTCCTAAAATACCATTCCTTTCTCTAATACCCTGTAAGTGAGTCTTGCTAGTTTAACGCCATTGGATCCCATGAAATATAGGCACAAGCCTGAACAAATCCCCCACATATCTTCCAGATACATTTATCCAGAACTACTGTATTTATCACTCATCCATCCCATTAAAACAGCCTTTACTAACATGTGGCTTTGCTCCATATGCTACCGTTAACTTCACCAGATGGGGCTTTAACAAGATCTATTATAAATTAAATATTATTTTGCATTTAAAGTTTAAGGAAGTCTTGAAATCTTCAAAGCATTTTTTTCAATGTAAAAAGATTTCTTACAAACTTATAAGGTTTATCTGTTCTTTGGAATCTGAAAATGCCAACTCTGTAGCCCATGCTGCTTTATTTCTGAACCCAAACTGATTTCCCAGTGGGACACAACAAACTAATGCACTGACATGTATATTGGCTGATGTAATGCTAGATGCTTTATGCCATTGTGTCACATCTCTTTGTTAAAAATATAAGAACATCATGAGTTTCCTATTTTATATTACAGAAGAAAGAAAAGCTCACAGGACTCTGTGATTTACACTCATCTATTGAGGACTCATTTCTCTAATCCTGGGTATTCTTTTTCACTCTATGGTGCAACATAGACTTCATTTTTAGATCTAACTTATAAGATATAACTTATAAAATATTGGAGACCATGTCAAATAGAATGCCTTAAGACCCAATGGCTCCTATAGAAACATGAACCAGCAATGGGGAAAGAATTAAAGCTAGCATGGGTATGTCAGGTAGTACTTAGCTCCTGGCTTTAAAGTGAACTTTTTGTTACATTATGGCCTCATTCCTAGGCAAGAATGGTTTGTAGTTATTTAGTTATGGCCAATAGAGCACTTTCTAACCTGGAAGGGATTAAAACCAAAATGAAATATGCTTATGAGCTGTAACTGGACCACAGTTGTTCAACCATTAAGCAATTTTGGACTGATGTGCATATCAGCCATTACCAGGAACTGAGATATACTAATTTGATTCTGTGCATATCTGGCACTGGTGAAAAGGTTCAACCAATCATTCTTGTCATCATGATTGAAAAAAAACGTAAAAATGGGAGTGAAAACATACTGCAAACCCATGGTAGGTCTTAGGTATAATAAAAGTGTGACGTGGGCAAAGATAGAATGCAACCGGAAATGCATTGCTAAGGCCAGTAGTCACACTATGGTCACCAGATTCTGAGCACTGATCTATATTTTCGGGAATTTTAATAATAGAATCCATTAACTGAGATACATATGCTTAGACGTTTAAATTAACTTTTCCATTAGCTTACAAAAAAAAACAGGCCTCATTGTATAGTTTTTGTTAACATGTACCCAATAGCACTTCCCTTCTATTCTCCCTATCATTGCTTTGGATTGCAAATTATTCGAAAATCTCAAATTAAAGAAAAAATGCATAATACTTTGCATTTTAAAGTAATCTTTTTGATTTTCATAGATTATAATAAATTGTATCATTTCTCCTTCTACTTTCTCTAAACTGTCCCTTATGCCTCCTTCTTTTTTACCAAACAAGCATGTTAATGTCTGTACTGCTGGAGTTATAATCGTCCTAATAGTTAGTCTTCTCTCTCTCTCTCTCTCTCTCTCTCTCTCTCTCTCTCTCTCTCTCTCTCTCTCCTCTTTCTCTCTCTCTTTCTTTCTATCATTCTTTCTTCCTTTCTGTCTTCCTTTCTGTCTTCCTTTCTATCTTTCTTTCTTCCTTCCTTTCTTCTTTCTTTCTTTCTTTCTTTCTTTCTTTCTTTCTTTCTTTCTTCCTTTCCTTCTTTATTTTTCTTCTTTCTTTTATATCCCAATCATAGCTTTCCCTCCCACTTCTCCTCCTAGTCCTTCCCTTTCACCTCTCTTCCTCTATCCCTCTTTCTCCTCAGAGACTGGGAGGTCTCAGATGAATAGTGACCTTCCTTGGCATGTCAAGTTTCAGTAGGACTAGGCACAGCATATCCTACTGAGCCTATACAAGATCGCCCAGTTAGGGGGAAGGATCCAAAGGCAGACAACAAAGTCAAAGACAGTCCCTGCTCAGGTTGTTAGGAATCCTATATAATGATCAAACTGCATATCTATTACATATATGTAAGGGACCAAGGTTCATCCCATGCATGATTTTTGGTTGATACTTAAGTCTCTGTGAGATCCTATAGGTCCAGGTTAGTTATTTCTGTAGGTTTCCTTGTAGTATTCTTGACCTTTCTGGCTCCTTTAATTCTCCTCCAGGATAACCATGCTGCTATCCATAGACCAAAAGAAGTTAAGTAATAAGGAGGACAAAAGGAAGGATGCTTGAATTCCATCAAGAAGGAGAAATAAAATAGACATCTTGGTAGATGGAGAGAGGGAACTGAGTGGTAAAGAGGTTGGAAAGAAGAAGAGGCATCAAGGATGCAGAAGATGGAGGAAGAACTTGGAGAAAGAACTGGAATTGGTAAGAAGGACATCTCAGGGATAAACTAGAAACTTAGGACAAGGGAAACTCCCAGGCACATGTAAGAGTGACCCTATCTAATAGTCCTAGCAATAGAAGATATGAAACCTGAAGTGGCCATGTCCTGTAACCAGGCACGACTTGCAATGGAGGGATAGGGACATCAACCCACCCACAAAACCTTTGACCCACAATTTGTCCTGCCTATAAGATTTACAGGTATAAAGGTGAAGCAAAATTTAAAGAAATGACCAACCAATGAGTGGCCTAAGTTGAGACCTCCGCCCTGAAAGAGGGTTCACCCCTGACATTATTAATGATGTTCTCCTATACTTGCAGAGAGGAGCCAAGCATAACTGTCTTCTGAGAGGTTTTACCTAGGCTGATAGAAACAAATGCATCTGCAGACAAATATGTGGAGGAGCTGGGGGGGGGAAGCATATGCCCTTTGTTGTTCTTTTTCAAATATATGAACTCTCAATACATAAGTACAACTGGCTAAATATGCACAGTATTATTTGTATGTGTATTTTCATGGGTGAGCATTTGGTATTGAATAGTCAGTCAATTTCTGTTCTCTTCTCTGGGGAAAACTGTTTTGGTATCTCTCAACATTTTTGAGTTTCCTGAAATTCTTAATGATTTTTTCTTATGATATTTTCATAAGTTTTCACCTACCTTATTGTCATTGTAAATGACATTGCCCATGTGACTATAATGTAGACTAAATACTACAGTGTTTCATTCTGCATTTAACTATGTCACCATTAATACCAAGTTGACACCAAATCAAACATAGTAACATTATTATATTAAGGTTTTTAATTTGATCTGTTATATTGATAGAGAAAAGCAATTATTTCATTTTAACTATTTTGAGTTTCACATTTCAAATTGATCCTAATGTCCAAATAATGATTGATTATCAATATGTGAGTAATCTCTTAAACAAAAATCATATTATCTGTTTTTTAAATATAAACATGTACAGTTATTAATAAATTTGAAATGATTGTTAATAGACCAATGGATAATGTATTTTAATGCACCCCCAGCCTTTTGTATTGTCTATGTATCCACCAAATTACCACCCAGACAGAATATCCACTCAGTCATTCATCATCTGTCAAGTTATTGATACTTTTCTCCAGTAAGTTTCTTTTGCTGTTATAATCCAGTTCTTCTGCTCCTTATGCACACAGCTCACACCATAGATCTCCTGTTGTTCTTTTCAAAATTTAATTTGTGTATGTGAGCATGTGTGTTTGTATGTATGTGTGTATATGTGTATATGTGTATATGTGTGTGTGAGAGAGAGAGACAGAGAAAGAGAGAGACAGAGAGAAAGAGAGAGAGAAAGCAAGATGGAAGTAAATGCATTTGCATATTGGGGATTTAATCCCAATCCCTTTGCTTTCATAGCAGATATTCTTACCCAATGAGCTATCTTCCAACCAAAATAACCAAACATCTTCTAAGAAGGTCACATAATAAGCTTATTAGATTGTGTAACATGCAGTAAATGTCATAACTACTATGTTTTGTGAATAAGTACTCTTAAATACTAATTAAATTAGTGCACCTGTGCTCCATCAAAATATATTTACTTATCCTTATGAGAAGATGCCCTATTAATGTGTAGTGGCTTGCTAATCTTTGATTTCACATTTTCTAAAAGAATACTGCAGTCTATTACCAACCAATATTATAAATATAGAATTTTTTGTCAGAGCTCAAAGATTGAACTCAACATACAATTAATTATTCTATCCCTATAAAGTGACTATGATAATTGGATTAATAACCATTAATATTGATTCTTAATTAATAAATGATAATTTAAAATTCATATCTTCTCTTCTATTTTCCCTCATAATCCCACATCTCATACACATCTAATACAAATGTAGAAAAAATTACTTAATACACAAGCAAATCTTTAAAAAACAGAAATATGTGGATTTATTGCTTTTCTTTATATAGTAAGCTAATCACAGTCAATAACCAGAGATAATAGCTATGAAGAAACATAGTAACTTCATTTCCTGCATAAATAAAGCGTAACATATAGACTACTGAATTCTGTCTTCATGCAACCATTGGAATGCAGTTGGTCACAGAGAGCTATCTCTTAAAGCACTTGGCTCATAAAACTTGTATATATGTATATGTGTATATATATATATATATATATATATATATATATATATATATGTAAAATACATATCTCTATGTCTGCTCTATACATTTCTAAAGAATTAAAATCCATGAGAAAGGCTAGGCTGTAAGAAAAAAGATGCAGTTATTATTTTCTTGTAAAGAAATTCTATTTCAATGCTCAAAATCATCCCATAAAGTTCTACATATTTCATGAAGTAGCATAAGCATAGGCATATGTAACAGGCACTTGACCATACCTAGGAATATCAAACTCCAGGTTATTGAGTAAACATTATACTGGAGAGTGTCTCGGGACATGTACCATTGGTGTTACTGAAGGAATAATAACCACTAGTTCTTGGGGAAGCGCTCATTACAAAATGACTCACAAAAACTGAACACTTCTGCCAAAAAATTATATGTGTATCTCATATGATTGTTGAATTGGAAAATTTTGGTTTACCAACAGAAGATAGACTCAAAGGTGTCATTTTTCTATAATGCTTGTTAAACTATAGCTCTGGTAACAGCTAAAAGCTATTAAGTGTCTATCATAGCTGATAATATCTTCTTCCTTAAAAAAAAATCGTCAGAAATATAGCACCAGCCTATTTTGGTGGGTAAGAAGAGTTTGCATTTAAATTGACTTGAAATAAAGCAGTTTTACTATTTTGTGAAACTTATTTAACTGACTGGTATAGATTATGAATCATAAAGATAGTTGTTACACATTCATACAATCATTAAAAGCTGTGAGAAGAAAAAAAGGTTTTGTTCAAAATGCCTAAAAACAAAAAAAAATCATTTTTTCATATTCAACACACAAAATCAAATTTTAACCTGCAGAAAGATGTTTAATTTACCCAGAACATTCAAATAATGACAATATAACTTAAGCTATATCATGAAAAGGTAGGTCTCTAGCCATTCTGGCAAGTTCCACTGTATGATCTAAAAATTAAACACATGACAGTGACGCATAGTGTATTTGAACTCTAGTGTGTTCCTTCAAGAAGAGGAGGAAATGGTGGTTGTATGTTTGTTGTAAACATTTACCATAAATTCTAGAATACCCATGATTGAATTTTGTTAAACTATATGCAAGTACCATCTCACTTTCAGTAGACAAGGAGCAATTTCTGGATGTTGATGTGTATGAACAGGTATTGAATTCCAAAGTATAATATTCACTTGATATCACCAGGTACAAAAATGTTGAGCATACCAATAAAAACCTTAAATTTGAAATCAAAGTAAATTTGTACCATTTAAGAAATTATAACTTTGTCTTAATAACAATTATACATATTTTTACCAATAGGTTACGGCTGTGCAATAAATCCTAGCTAATCCTCCCTGTTCCAACAAAGCCACTATTTTTCCCTAGAAAGACAGCCCAATATTAACCACCTTAGTCCCCAAGCCCAGGAAATAGGGCACCGACTCTTCATTAACTTCTTCAAGCTGATTATGGGTGGTGAGATATTAGAAGAGGGGCAGGGGGGAGAGTAAATTGATAAGCCTCTAACACTGTGTCTTCACTGCATCCAGCTGAAATCCCAGGACATCAGAGGTTCGAGCAGGTCTGCTCAGCTTGCTTGATGAGTAGATATACCTAGGTTGTATACTCCGCAATATACAATTCTCAAAACAAATTTTAGTATCAAGAGAATTTTTTTCTTTGAATTCTGGAATCTAGTCTTCTGGTGGCCTGCCTCTGTCATGTCTAATATATATAATTCTGGGAGTTTCTATGAGGGTGTGCTCCCACCATCCTCCCATTCCAGCCTCCCTGCTCTCAAATTCCCCAACACTAGGGAATCGAAACTTTCAGGCACCAAGGCCCTCCACTTCCACTGATGCCTAACCCCTTACCCCATGCCCCCTCCTTTGATTTTATATTTAAGGTTTTCATTGATAAGAGCTTCTTACTGATATAAAAGTGAGATTAATATTATTACTCTCATAGGCATTGTGCCTATATAACACATTTAGGATACAAGGATTAAACCCAGTTTTTCTTTAATTTTCTAACTGATTTGAGATGATTAGCCTATGAGTTAAGAGCTTATAGCAAATTCATGGCTCTGAGTTTATTGCTATGGTGTTTTCTGTATTTTATTTAGAAATAGCTGAGAGGAGTTAACAGACAACAGTTCAGATTGCCTTATATGGACAGTTCGTTTTTAGACCGACAGAAGTCCACAGAATTGACATTACAAACATTTCTGTATTAATTAATGTTCATTTTGATTACAGACCTGTTTGTTCCTGACAACTTCCTGTCTTGGATTCTAAGAAGAAATTGAGCATTTTTGGAGTTAATCCAGTTGTGGTGAAATAGCCACTAGGCAAGAATTGCCTCTTTTCATCTACAGACAAATTACTGTCCAGAAAAAGACACACTTTTATATTATTATAAGACTGATTATATCTGCCAAGACAGACTAATCAGCCCTTAATAATTCTGCATTACTAGGTCTGTCAGATGATCCTGAGCCAAAAGAGTGAAGATCAGATGCTCCAACATTTTGTAGTATAGGAACTGTCCAGGTGTTCAGCAGTCTCTATAAATTGGCTAAGTTTTAGAAGCTATGCTTTGTGCTTCCCATAATTTCAGTTAACTCAGTCATTCTGGATTTCTGACAGGGTTGAAGATTTATAGTCTCATAGCCAATCCCAGGTATTTACTTTGAGAGAAAAGATTTGAGAGGATGGTTTTCATCTGGCATTCATTCTAAAGCCAAGAAAAAAGCCAGGTTCAGAACTAAGTCTCTTAGGAGAGTTAACAGAGGTTCTGGTTAGTCAACACAATGATGGACTGGGTATTAGGTTTATCTTGTACCTTACTGACACAAATTGGTATAGTTATGCTCTAATTATATTTTGAGAGAAAAGTTTTATTTTTAACAGGAAGGGTGATATGTAGGAGGAGTTAAGGTGGGAGGAGTAAGGAGAAGGAGAGGAGGAGTTAGGAGAGGAGGAGGAGCTGGAGAAAAGGAGGAGGAGAGGAAGAGCTAGGTGACAAGGGGGTGGGGGGGGAACACAGAGGCAGATGTTTGTGTGTCTCTGCCAGTCAAAGATAGTTGATGTATCTAGGTTGGGTATTGGGTTACACTTCTGATTGTATGGGTATCTTGATATTGAGCATTACCAAACTTATAAAGCCTTTGATTAACATTTTAAAAAATGTATAAAAGCAAAAAGAAGAAGTGGGGATGGAATAGGGGTTTTCTAGGGAGGGGAAATGGGGAAAGGGGATGGCATCTGAAATGTAAATAAAATATCCAATAAAAAATAAATTAAAAAAGAAAAAAACAAAAAAATGTTGAGCATATTAAAGCATTTCATTTATTTATTCTTAGCTAAATTACAATGAAATGTTTCCAGCCACACTGGACTCATTTACTCCACCTGAAGAACTTTAAGTAACATGACTATTAAATACCTTTTATCACAAATTTTCTTTGCTTACCAACACTTCTTTCACAAACATTACTACTTCTAAATATTGTAATTCATTGCACTTGAAACATAACATTCTAATTACACATTGCATGATTTTGTGACATTTTTTCCATTAGTTAAGTAAATAATTTTAATGTAAAATGGTATTCTGAAGCATCTGGAAAAAACAAGTATATTATAACCTCAGAGTTAGATGGAAATGCTGTTACATATTTTATAAAGCCCACAATAAGAATTAATATTATGGAGTTATTTGTGCACAGATATAAAATGGTAGCTAGGGCATCAATATAGAACAATAACATATCGAGTGATAGATCACTGCCTTCTGAATATTTGGCCAAGGCATGTAGATAAACAAAAACATTTTAACTATAAATGCATATTTTGTATGACATATAATCATTGTAATAATAACTGAGTAGATATCAAACCATTACATACATGTTTTATTGTGATAAATGTAACAATGGAAATAGGTTTCAATGATAGAAAAAGATGTCAAGTTCATTTCTTCTTTTTTCTTTTCTGTTTCTTTGAATACAGAAAACATAATTTCTAAAGCAATCATTTTGTTAGAATAGAGACAAATTAAGCTGAATTGCTTAAAGAGTAAGTCAACTAGAAGCAAGCTTGTAATAGGAGAATAGTTTAGAGATGTGAAAACTGAGTATTGCTCAATAAATGGTGATAATAATATCTGATAATAGAAGAATTTTCTGAAACCTTACATAGGGAGTAATAGCACAAGATAGTACCCTAATGCTATCTAGCCTAACACCCTTAAAATGTTGAATTTTGTAGATACAGGAATAGTAGACATAGCTGAGTACACGTTTGCTACATAAAAATATGGTGGTTGAATATAATTCTAGATTGTGAGAAGTGAATTACCGTGGGTGGAAAATGAAGAATATGATTATAAGATAATTTGTCTAAAATGAGAGAAAAAATAGCTAGTGTTAAAATCATTAGGAAGTGATGATTACTGGTGCCTAAGTTTGTAATTCTATGTTAGGATACATACACTTTATTATGGGGTTTGTGTGAACTGAGATGAGTATTGTCAGAACTATCTTGCATTGCACAGCAGGAATGACACACATGTAAATTCAGAAAGACTGTACCAACATTCACAGGGCCTCTGTGTTCATGTTCCAGATGGGATCCCAACACTGAAAAGAGAAGCATACACAAACCCCATCCCTAACCCAGAAACTACCTCCACTAGCAAATGAAAAATTAGAATTTTTCTAATGGAGTGTTTCTCCTAGGATACAAAACACTCCTAATGCCAGTTCCTATTCCCAGTACAGATGCCAACAAAAAACTAACTCAGTGACATCATTACAATTCTTTGTCTCAAAATGATTGTTTGTTTTTTTCTCTTTTTTTTTTCCTTTTAAAAGATTTGTTTATTCATTTTATATGAGTACACTGTCATTCTCTTCAGATACAACAGAAAAGGGCATCAGATCCCATTACAGATGGTTGTGAGCCACCATGTGGTTGCTTCTAATTGAACTCAGGACCTCTGGAAGAGCAGACAGTGCTCTTCACTACTAAGCTATCTCTCCAGTGGCTTTGTTTTGTTAAGGTGTTGTTTTGTTTGTTTGTTTGCTTGCTTCCTTGCTTGGTTAGTTAGTTGGTTGGTTTGTTCTGTTTTGGATTTTTGCTTGTTTCTTTTATCTCACATATCTTTTCTGTTTGTATTAAGGCTTCCAGTCTTATATTTTAAGGAATTCCTGTGTGGATGAGCATGCATGTCTCTTCACCTATATACATTTCTTGTGCTTTTTCTTTTGATCTTTTTCTTCTTTTTATTGTTTTGTCATAGTCTGACACATTTGTTTTTGTTTTATATAGATGCCTATTTTGTTTTTTTCTCCTGAGAATAGACATTAAAGGTATGGATGGCATAGATTCTGGAGGAGAGGTGGGGAAGATTTTGAATAAGATGGGGGAGAGAAATATGTAATCAAAATATCTTGTCTGAAAATTATATTTTTAATAAAAGTAAAATAGAGGAAGGAAAATAAATCTTATTCAACCTAATTAAACCCTAAATTATAGAGAATTAAAAATATGATGTATTTTGGGTCTCACTAGTAAAGTAGCAATCATAAAACAAACATAAAATGTTAACAACCCTAAATATAATTAAATATCTTTCAAATCAAAGTAGCAAAGATTGATTTGATAGGAAAAAAATTTATCTGCACCTGAGATCTTATTTAGTAAGTTGATATGTCTTATCTAACATTGGACAAAATTGTATAAAACATAATTTAGTAATAGAAGATATAGAAAAAAGAGGGATTGGTCAGTAGTCAAGAACATGTACTTTTCTTGTAAAGAACAAAAATTTGGTTCTCAACATCTACTATAGGTGTCTTACAGCACTTTGTATCTACAGTTCCAGAGTATGTGATGCCCTATTCTGGCCTCTTCAGACACATGAACTCACATGAATATACCCACCTACAGAACCACACATATGTATAATTTTTAAAAGTCTAAATGCTTAAAACAGAAATAAGAGATATAAACAATAAATAGCAAGTAAAAATATTGAACATACAGTTGCATGGCAATGAAATCTAAAGAAACGATCTACCAACTACAACCTAATTCTTCAGTGATTCAAAATGCAAGATTCTGAAATTTTCCTTAAAGGAAATGTGATATAAAATAATGAGTTAGTTAAGATTTCTAATGAAGTTTAGGCAGCACCATTTATGTAATTTATTCATGCTTCTAATATGAAACACCGAGTGCTTGCAGCTCAAAGATTACAAAAAAATTAGAATAATGTAACTTAGGTAAAGTTTTGCTGCCAAATTAGTTTTTGCTCAATATTTATCTTCCTAAATATTTTGAAATTTAAAAGGTAAATCAAGATTTTTTTAATGTATATGTTTTTAAAACCATCTACATACCATTCTTGGTAAAACACAAATCTATTTATAAAATATAAGTAGATAAAGAAGAAAACCATGGTACAGTTGAGAAAAAAAATGAAAGGGCTTTCTTAGCCATTTTCAGACAAACCTGCATGGTTATAAATATCAAAGGAGAAGAAATGCAAAATAAGGCAAAAGATGCCCTGGGTTTTACAACCTTCACGCTAAAGTAACCTAAAGCTGAGCAGCTGGCATGAAAAGTGAATAAATAAATATGCAAATCTGAATGTGTGAAAGTACATTTTACAATGTTTTAATAAAAACCAATTTATAATAAAAAGAAATGCTTAATTAAATTACGTGTTAGTGTAATAACCTTATAATAAGAGTCACCATAATGAAAATATTGAGAATATTTTATTAACTGCCAAAAAATCTCAACACATTTTTTTTCTCCACTTAATGGATTGGAGATGTTATACTGTGGCTAGTGCCGTAACTTTGCAGTACCAGTTGGCTCAAAATTTGAACATTGTCAAGAAAGATGATTTTTTTTTTTTTAAAGATTTAGTCAGGTCCAACTTCTGGAAGTTAACCCCTAGATTACTGGAAAGTTTTGTGTATCAATGCTTTTCTATACATGCAGGCTTGAACCATGGTCAACTATTGTGATGTTTAGTATTGGTTATCACCTTGAAATAATCTAGCACTACCAAGAAGACAAATTTCTGGGCCTGCATGTGAAGGGCTATCTTGATTAGGCTAATAGAGGTGGGATGATCTACCATGAAAGTGGGCAGCTTCATTCCCTAGGCTTGGATCCCAGAGAACATAGAAAGGGCAAACCTAGTTGAGCATGAGCATTCATCCCTCTTAGTTTCTTGACTGTGGATGAGATATGAGCACCTTCATTCCTGCCTCTGTGACTTCCACACCACAATGGACAATATCTTCACATTGTAATATAAAAGCAAACTCTACATGCCAACATGGGTTTCCCAAGACATTTTAACATAGTGACAAGAAAAGTAATTACAACATAAAATTGATATGAAGATTAGGACCATTGTTGTGATAAATATGACTATTTGTTCTTAGGCCATTGGGATTGCTTTGTGAAAGATGAAAAATTTGGAACTTTGAACTAGAAATGCCCTTGAATGTTTCAAGCAGAGCTTAATGCACGATCCTTGTCAGAGCTTGGAAGACAAGAATGCAGAGAGAAATGCAGAGAGTGGAACCCCAGCTCAGAAAATGTCAATGTGGAACAATGACTCTATCAGGAGCTGAGCTAGGGGCAATCCAGGTTACATTCTAAAAACTAATCTGCTTTTATTTTGTCCACATTTTGAAAACTGTTAAGACCAAACTTCAAACCAGTGACCTAACTTGTTTGACATAGAAGTTCAAAGCAGGACAAGAGTCAGTCTCTTATATGAGCTACTTTTCAGTGCTTAAATTTAGATTTACAATGAGAGGGGCCAAAAGATAAGAACACTGTGAAAATCAGCATAGAAATCTTCGTGAAGTCTAAAATTCCATACAAGGAGAGTCAAGAGGAAAAAGCATCTGCAGCTGTTAAAAAGAAACCTGATGATTTTCAGTGGGAGCATCATCAAAGCACCCACTCGTAGAAATGACTACGTAAAATGGCTACCCAGGAAAGGGAAGCTGCATATTTAGCTACCAAAGTGTATACAAACCTTTATAACATGATTCACTGGGACTAGGCCCCATATAAAGATGGAAGTAAAATCTCATGGTATCATACACACAGCACTGATTTGTAGGCATTAAAGGCATTGCAATGAACAAGTCACAGAGTCCTGCTTCATGGGTTCAGAGAGCCATTGGAGCATGCATGATAGCATCAGCGTAGCTCCAAGGAGACATTAAGAGGCCATTGAGTAAAGCTATGAAGTTAAAGCAGTAGAGAACTCTGGATGTTGGAGATGCCAGTACTGAGGGATATCCACTGAGGATAGTTATACGTCCATGGTAGAACTTCCCAAAAATATCAGCTATGTATACTTATGCTATAGGCAGCAGAGGTGGGAAAGTGCCTATCTTAGCCATCTGAGTTCAGATAATTCTATTAGGAGCTCCAGATGCCAACATGGAGAAGCAGAATTGAGGTTCTGCCCTTCTGCATTTTAGTCTTTCATTAATCAGACAATTCCTTGCGACACTCTGAATCTTTCCATTCAAAATGGGGGCATTTACTCTTTGCCTTTATATATTGGAAATACTCTTTTAATGGGTGAGACATGCTGTTGCCAGGACAAAGAATGATACTGACCTACCACTATTGCTTACCTACACTCTTGATGGGGCAAGCTGCCTTGCCTTGAGTTTTTAGACCTTGTGGAATACAGAATCAAAAAGAGAAGTTATAATGACTCTTGTATTGTTCTTAAATGTGACCAGTTATTCAGACTTAATCATGGACTGGTCTAGAAATCAATTCAATATTAGAAATAACAGTCTTCATTTGAAAGTCTGGTTCTGGACATTTTCAGAGACATATTGGGAGAATAGCTGCAGTTCTCTATGAAGTTATGTTAGAAAGATATAAAGTTAGGGCAGGATCTGGATTTGAAAAGGTTGTTAGCACATGTGTTAAGGCTCTTTTAATTGTCAAGTTACAATTACTTTAGTTTCTTCTATAGCATTTAGTATAAGTTGTGTGATTGTAGACCTTCTAATTGTGTTTGTGTTTTGAAATCCAACATGTCAGTTATGGAGGTCTATCAATCAGCTTTTGTTTTGATGCCCTGAGCATCACAGAACCTTGGAATTCTAAAAATAGCTTGCAAGTACTAGAAGAAATGAAGCAGGCTTTAAGCAGAAGCAAGAGGATAGTGGGCTTGTTTATCACTAGTATAACAGCTTCAATTGCATTAATTGTTAACACCATTGCTTCTGCAATTGCTTTGACACAAGAAGTTAAGACAGCTACTTTTGTTACATCATTTAGCAAAAAAAAATGTTACTAATGTGTTGAGTGTACAAGAAGATTTAAATAAGCATTTAAAAGAATGGATTGATGTTCTTTATCCTATTCTAATTATGGGAAGGAGGTTGAGAGTTTAAGAATAAGGAGCCACCTTGAGTGTCATGCCAAATACCATTGGATTCATGTAAGTTCTAAAATTTACAATGGTAGTCATAATTAGGAAAAAGTTTAAAGATATTTGCAGTGTATTTGGCATAATTTTAATACCTCTCTGGATGTTTTAACTTTACATAGTGAGCTTATGAATTTCAAGAATGCTGCTCTGCTGAGCATTGGTGAAGTAGATACTGCAGATAAGATTACCCATGGCCTGAGGTCAGTATTTCTATTTTGGTCAAGCTTCAAGAATGGCATATATAGCTTGATCATGCTAGCCCCTTTTTGTCCTGGGATTACTTTTATTCCTGCCCATCATGTTAATGCTTATCTTTAACAACATCAACATGTTGGCATCCAAAGTTACATGGCTTGAACCTGAAAATGGACCCCCAGACAGAATTATTAGATTAGCAGGCTAGCAAGCCAAGGACAAGAAAGATTCTGCACAGAGCCTTACCAAACTAAGACAGAAGTGCATTGCTTTGGATAATGAATATTCTATTATGGGTAAGGAAGGCATTCTTGTCAGAATGGCCTAAAAGAGGTTCAGTCTCAATAATGAAATAAGAAAAGGGGAGAAGTGAAGAGTCTTTGGGGCTGCTTGGCAAGAATCTGACATGGGCCAAGGACAAGGAAATGGGCTGTTTGGCAGGAATATGACATTGGCCAAGGACAAGGAAGTAGGCTTCAGGCAGGAATCTGACATTAGGCTCGAACAAAGAAGTAATTTCAGGCAGGAATCTAAATCTTAGGCTAAAACAAAAAAGTGATTTCAGACAGGAATCTAAATTTTAGGCTAGAACAAAGAAGTAGGCTTCAGCCATGAAAAAGACTTTGGGCTAAGACAGGGAAGTTAGCTCAGATATTTTGGTCATCGTGATAAGCCCTTAGAAACAGTGATCATGAGAGTGTTCATGGAATTGTATTTAATGCCTTGCTTGTTCTTTGTATTGCTAGACCCTCAACTTAGAACTGACCTTAATACATGCATGTAATTAAAATGGTATAAAAACAAAAAGGAGGAGAAGATGGGATAGGAGGTTCTAGGGAGGGGAAATGGGGAAAGGGAATGACTTCTGAAATGTAAATAAATAAAATATCCAATATAAAAAGAGATTGTTTGAGTCTCAGAAGAGATCTTGAACTTTTAAATAATTTTTGAATAGTTACAGATTAAAGAGTCTTTTTTTTTTTTTCTGTTTTTTCCAGACAGGGTTTCTCTGTGTAGCCCTGGCTGTCCTAGAACTCACTCTGTAGACCAGGCTGGCCTCGAACTCAGAAATCTACCTGCCTCTGCCTCCCAAGTGCTGGGATTAAAGGCGTGCGCCACCACAGCCAGGTCAGATTAAAGAGTCTTAAGTCTGGAAACTGCTCTTGACCTATTTTCTTTGCCTCAAGCTAGGTGGCTGGGCAGCTTCTGAGGCTTGGACTTGTCTGGACTTGCCCAGTTCTTGTAAGCGGATTTAGGCCCAGTCTCCTGAACTGTCAATTTGAACCCTGTCATGGAGTCAGACTGTCTGTCTCAATATGCAACTACAGAAGTCCTGAGAGTCTGAACCCAGCAGGAAGGCTGGCAGTATCCCTTGCAATGACAGGGAGGAAAGCAATGGTATATCCGAGAATATGAAAAGCAGCTGAGTCTGAGTTTGACCTCCTTCCTCTTTCTCTACTTTCTACATCATTCTTTTTCATGTGCTGTTTTAACCATCAGAACTTTATTTTAAAATTAAAGGTACTTTTGTGAAGAGATGGAGAGTGTGATTAGTACACACTAAATGACTGAATATTATGGCAATTATCAAAAACAATACTGCTCAAATTTAAAAAAAAAAAAAAAAAAAAAGAGTAAGAGTAAAGAGATGACCATAGTCAGGTTCACATAAAAAGTAAAAGGGCCAATGTTAAAAAAAAAAAACTGTCATTAACTTCTTTTTTTATGCTAAAAACAGGAATCATAACAGGAATGCATTTTGTTTCCTAAATAAATTACCTTCTCTTATTTTATATCATATCCATGTCTTGAAATACAATGACAATCATATTCATTATGAAACAGACACACTTAGCAAAATAGAATAAAATCTCTCTCATGACAGAATTCACATTTTATTCAGAAGCACATGTTAAATAAACACATGGACAGTTTTCTGGAAAGTACTAAGTATTTAGGAGGAAAGGGAATGTGGTTGTGGTGGCGGGACAGTGTGGAGTACTAGAGACACTAGGATGACCTCAGAGTGGGCCTGCAAGGCATCATGCTGATGCTAGCTCTCTGTCTGAATAGAGTTGGGTGATGCTGGGTTGTTAATAAGATGTGTTACAGCAGCTTCATTAAGCATTACTAAACAATTACTGTGGCATGAAATCATAAAATGAAAGAAAATCATTTGCAACCTCCATTTTTTTTTCTTTCTCTGAATAGCCTAAGGGAATTACATTGTTTATGTTGTTAAGCAGAAAATGATGGAATAGGTTAGCAGGCTAAATTTGCAATCCTTGGAAGCAAAGAATAACTTCAAATATGAGACTATTAGGTGAGGTAATCAATTAGAAAACATGTCACAGGGGCATCAAGGAATTGTGTGAGGAGATAGAACTTGTGTGGAGAGAGTCCACTTTCTGCTTATTTCTGTTAAAGAGCCCTTCTTTGTAGTCACCTCTGAGTCCCATGTCCCTTGTCACCCTGAGGGCTGCTGTTATGAGAAGTGGGAATGCATCAGACTTCAGAAACATCTTGTGAACAGGCCACTTCACAAACATGTCATGTCCTGCCTCACGACTCAGCCCAGCCCACTCCATTTACTGCAGAACTCGTTGCTGTGAAGTTTCTAAACTGCTCTTTCAAACGCTTTGCTCTCATTTCCAAAAGCACTCCGGAGTAAGTACTGTATTGTGACATCTTCACAGACATCTTCAATGTTGAAGAGTTCTGATGTGGTCTGGTGAGGAAAAAGTGAGCAGGTGAGTGTCTGCTAGTCAAGAGGAGAGGCCGACAGAAAGATTCAACTGGCTGGCCTATTGATTGCCTTATCTTGAAGAGTAATAAAAAGAAATTTCTTCTGTCCCAGAAATACTAGTGCAGTGTAATTGCTTACAGCAACCGAAGCTGACTAATTCACAGAGATTGAAAATAGCAATCGTGTCAGTAAATACATCTAGTCCACAGAATGAGCAAGTGATTAGAGAAAGGGTATTAGCTGGTCCTCCCTACAGAAAGATTAATAGTTGTTAGATCGGGAAATAATATGAAACCTTACATGGTCTGGACTTGAGCAAGTTTAAGAACATGTTCAATAACGTGCAGCTTGTAAAGAGCAGGTTCTTTAAAATTCATATGTCCACCCAGATTCCCCAGGCCTAACTCCTCTGGAGTGGGATGAGATTAGATGGTGGGAATTTAAGAGGTAATTCAGATTAATAAGAACACAAGGAAGGAGACTCAGTATAGGATTCTTTCTTCCTAGCAACGGAAAAAAAAATCTACAGGTTATGTGTGACCCATGAATTATAAGGATATAATGAGGATGCCCATGGGGTAATGTGAGTCCTCACCAGCTGCCAGGTCATCCAAGCCTGAGCTTACACTTTGCCTCTCCACAACTGTGTTGTCTAAGCTACCAGTACAGACTCTTCTGTCACAGCAACATGAGCTAAGACAAACTATTTCTGGAAATGCTATAAAAGAAGTACACTTATTTTAGATAACACATTTCTGCATGAATTGTGTCCCAGGATAAGGGACAATGCATTCCATAGGAACTTAAACCTGAGTGAGAAGCTTACACTCTCATTGACTTATGAAGTAAGAATAATCTTCTCAAATTTTAATTTTCCATCTATTCTGAGTCTAATTCGTGTCACATTTTTAATCATTGTTATTATTTCCATGGCAACTAAGTAAAGGAATCCATCTAGCATGTAGCAAATAGTTAATAATTGATGGAGTTACAAAATAGATACAAAAATAAAGAACACTCAAGCAAGGGAAAAACAGTGGGATCATTAGGTTGACCTCTCTCATATTTTACAGAAATGAAAGCAGAGTCTATGCAGGCAAAAGGTACAGTGGCATTCAGGACAATGTCAGGATAGGACAGTTGTTAGAACTCAAAGCCAATCTCTCACCGTCATTGTCAGGCTAACCAGCAAACAGGAGCTGTGAAAACACACATAGCACTGCATTTTAGGCCTCGATATCCAGGAACCAATCATTCTTCTTGTCTTTGTTATACAAATGAATGGATCTAGGAGCATATGTTAGATTAATGAGACAGATCACCCTTCAGTATATGTATATACCTACCTATAATATTTAGTTATGTATTTGCATGCATGCCGCGGAGGAGGGGCAGAGACAGAGAGAGAGAGAGAGAGAGAGAGAAAGAGAGAGAGAGAGAAACTACCACTGGAGTTGGTTGACTCACAGTTAACAAGCACAATGCCTGTGTCCTTAGTTATACTATATGCAGGGTTGTCTGAAAAGGCAGCAAGAGAGGGCAACAATAAAAAGCAAACTATCTTTGTCTTGCCCAAAGCCATGTAGGAAAGACTAAAGAAAACAAGTAAGATTTTCCAGAGATGGCCCACTATTTTGCACTGTCTGTGATGGGTGAGCTCTGAGGCAAGGCCCCAAGAGACTTCATCCCGTGATTGCTTCTTTTGTTGTTATATCTTTACTGTCATTATTACATAGCCTAATTGATTACTAGTATTTGCCCACCCTTCTGGGTAGATTTTCTGCAGATGAGTGAAGATGTTGTCTTCTGTAGTAACGCTACAAATTGATGGTTTCATAACTCTTAATAGTGATTCTATAGAATTCCTAAATTTATACAAGTAATTTTGAGCCCTCTATAGCATGAAATCTGCAAATAGGGCTCTGTAAACCTTCATGTGTCACCGGCTAATTGCACTATGATTATGAAGTAGGCTTGGAACAAATTTATGATCAGGGGACACAGTCTCTCTAAGTTAGCTGTGAAACCATTATCTGATAAATAAAGGTCATAAACTGGGAATGAACAATTTATTGTAGCTGAAAGGATAAAAAATAAAATATTGGCTGGTTTAAATATACAAAACTTTAAAACTAATGAATCACAAGGCAGATGATTTGCCTCCTAGCAAAACCAAGCTAAACTATGAAATGAGAATTATTGTTTTAAACTTTTAATGAACATATAGAGTTAGAGAATTGATAATGAATGTTAGTTAGGTGATGGAAACACATGCAAACCTGTCTGCTATAACTCCTTATCATTTATAACTTGAACTAGTGTCGTAAACTTGCTATGAATTTTTGGAATGTAAATATTCTTGGAATACCATATGATCATTTATCCTAAGAATGGTATAAAAACTAAGAAAGATGACAAGGGAGAGCCTTTTTCTTATATGGAGCTTTTTTCTTTTTCTTTCACCAATAGAGAGACGAGGCTTTTTTTTTTTTTCTTTCAGAAATAAAAAGGTAAAGGGCTTATTTCCTTCCATAAGTAATAAAGGTTGGAGCTTCTTTTTCATCCAACATGAATGAGGTTTTTCTGCTTTGGTACTTCCTCATTGGAATTCGCTCCTGGGAGCTTTTGTTCCATTCATCAAATGTATACATGCACATATAAATATAGGTATGTATACCTAAGTATGCATGAACACATAGAGATGATGAGACAGGTGGTTGGGCCAGACCAAAGTTTGTGTATGTTTAAATGTGTGAGCGTGTGTGTGTGTCTGTGTGTGCAGCATGTATGTGTGTATGTGTGTGCATGTGTGTGTATGTGTATGTGCATGTTTGTGTGTGTGTGCAGCATGATTGTGTGTGTGTGTATGTGTGTGCATGTATGTGTATGTGCATGTTTGTGTGTGTGTGTGTGTGTGTGTTTGAGTGTGTGTTTGTGTATTCTTCTTGCTTGCATAAAATATTTTCTTTCTGTGTGCATGATTTTCTCTTCCTTTTCTCTGTCTTACAAAGAGTTAAGGAAACTCTGAGGCTTTTTCTGATCAGTGAGAAAGCTTCATTTTGACCCATAGTTTGAGAGTACAGTTGCAGAAGGGGTTTGAGGCAACCGATCACACAGAACACCCTCCCACTCCCAGTCAGCAAGCAGGAAGTATGCGTGCTGATTTTAACTTATCCTTGTTTTTTTCTGCCTGAGGTCTCAGTCCATGTGACATTGCTACCCAATTCAAGGTGTGTTTTCCCACCTCAGTTAAACCTGTCTGAACATGCCCCCACAAACATACACAGAAATGGGTCTACTGGGTGATTATAAACCTAGTCATGTTAGGAATGACAATTTCTCATCATGCCATATGCTAAATAGTTGCTAAGGGTGCTACCCAACTTTAATAATACATTTTCTTCACATTAGTCCGTATTGTGTATTCACACTGCTGTGGGTGGATCTCAGGGCCTTGTATACTCTAGGTGAGCACCCCACCACTAAGCTACATCCTAGCTCTGAAATTAACATATTTTATTTATACTTTCTCTACATTATATTCTGCATACAAGTTGGTTTGGAGAATTCTTGGATATAGGGTAGTACATTAAATGTAAGTTATACTTGAACACATTTTATACATCAAAAACAATTTATACCATGTTAAGCTATTAGGATAGTAAAAGCACCACTCTCGCTATAGAGAACTTGAGCAAATTCAACACAGCTTTCAAATTGGCCTCTACTGTATAACAGTTCATACTGGGAAAGGCAAATTCAGCTGGCCATTCAGCATATGGTTTGTTGAATAAAATTGTTGTTATATAATATTATTTAAAAGCTTAATAGACTCTATTAGAAATATTTTTTTATTTTTCTGTATGTATCCATAGATGCTTAGTACAGGTATTAATATGAATTATTCAAGTTGAGCATGCTGGAAGAATTACTATTATTAGCCACATTTCTCCTCTTTTTTATTCACCATGCTCACTCATAAAAGAACTTGAAATCATTCTATAAGGATACACACACTCACACACACACGTGATCTTACACACACACACAAGCATGCACATTCTCAAACACACACATGTTCACACATACACAGAATGAGTGAGTGGGTGAGTGAGTGAGTGAGTGAGTGAGTAACTGAGTGACTCAGTGAATAAGAGGGAAAAAGAAAAAGAGAGAAACTAAGTGTTTCTCAATACTTGGAAAATTTGGAGACATGTACTTTAGTACGAATAACTATTGTTCAAAGAATGTTTTTTTAACTATCTCACTTCTTTAAAAATTCCTCAAATTTTGAAACTTGATTTTTAAGTTAGTTCAGAAGCCATGTGCTTTTAAAATCATGTAATTTCTTTTAAACATTTATATAATGGAAACAAAATTTTATTTATAGTGGATAACATAGATGGACATTTTGTTTCTGAACTTGAACTCTGAAGATTCCAAAGACTCTTCCACAGTGGCTATATATATTATTTGTAGGGTATATAATTTTATCCTTATGGAAATTTTTGAGACAAAACCCTCAGCTTTTATTAGGTTTCCATGGAGACGGGTGGTCTAGATGATTTGAGCGTCCCAAGCCTCATAAGCATCACTAATGCTGTATCTGAGTAAAGAAAGTTATATTTATTAAATATAGGTGATAGATGAATTTTTTGCTATATGCTTAAAATGAGCCATAGCCAGGTATAATATAATAAAATTAGAATATCCTAAAAACAAAATAAATAAATACAATTTTCTTTGAGTCAGTGCATTCTGTCAATGCTTCTGGGTGAGAAGATATTAATAACCTGAGATAATTAGCCAGGTATACCTGAGTGCAAAAGTGTGTTATAAAATAATGCAGATTTAGCTCTAACCTCTCCCAGGTTACTGCAGACACTTGGAGAAGTGAACTATATTTGTCATACACATTCTGTCAGTAACCCTCTGACAATTGTTCAGAAGGGAGTGCCACTTGAGTCCCAGCACTCTGTGTGATGTGAGCCTGGGATACTGAAACTTTACTTTTCCATTGCCCTCCTTTTTTTGCTAAATTTTCTGTTAATCAGGCCCTTGGAAGCTTCTTGGACCCAACTTAATCTGAAGCAAGAAGGAAGCCTGTGCCTTTCACTTCTATTCTGTTTTTCTCCTTAGCAGCCTGTGCCTTTCACTTCTGTTCTGTTTTTCTCCTTTACTTTCCTCCACACTGTAGCTTAACTCTCCCTACATCACATACCTTATTCCCTTGCAAGGCTGAATGAACATTTAAGTCACTGTTTTAAATATGCAGTCACCTGGAATTATAGGAACAGCAAAACCTCACAAGCAGACTGCTTCACATATGAGAGCATTACCTAGGAGGGCAATGATGCTTCCCGGATCATCTCCTGAGAATCAACGCAAGTAATCAGACTTCTTCAGGCCAACCTGCAGGACCAAAGCTGATCCAAATGCCACCACATCCAGAGTTGCTTACTTCTGAAGCTTTCCCCACTGCTCATTTTGATGAGCTTTGTCACTAGACATCTTTATGTCTTCCTCTCCCTAATGTGTCCTCATCAGGTATGTCTCCTTTCTCTGCTTTTCAGCAATATTCACCTCTTCCTGTGACAGATAACTTGAGTCCATCCTATTGGTGTTAACAAGAGCCAGAGATTTCCCCTAAAATACTCCATTTACACTATTACTTTCTGATTTCTAAGCTGTTGCTTTTCATTGGAAAGGATGAAAAACAAAAGGGAGGACACAAGCATTATCACTGCCATTATTTCTTTAAGGAGAAAAAAAACTCCCACTAGAGCCAATGAGTCAACTCAACTCAGTGAATAAGGGTGGTTGCTACCAAGCCTTATGATCTGAGTTCAATCCCCAAAGCCCATTTGATAGAAGGAAAGAGTCAACTTCAAAACAAGTTGTCCTCTGATATTTGCATGCATACGGTGGTGCATGTGTACACTCACATACATATATACATGAACACACATAAATATAAGTAAATACATGTATTTGTTGCTAATGACATACATGTTGTGGTCCACCTTACATTGTTGATTTGAGCTGCATTTGTCAGAACTTCATAGAAATGAAGAAAAAAAAAAAAAAAAAAAAACAACCCTTCTAGTGGCATGCTGCGGTTTCTCACAACTTTGAGGACTCAGGCTGACTGGCAGAGTGATGTCAGCTGAGACAGATGCATGTGCTGAGGCAAGACCTATGGAGGACACAAGATTTTTAGAGGGGATAAATAGGACTCTACAGTGACAGGGGTGGAGCTAGGCTTGTTAATAGAGCTAGCTATGCAAAGCTTGAGAGTGATCTTCAATTCCCTGAGAGAGGCACAGCTGAGAACTCCTGGCATTCCTCCTTTTCCTTCCTGCTAATTTCTGCCAAGGCTGAGGCCTTGCTGTCTCTGTTGGGTAGTGCCATCCCTGCTGGTTCAGTGTTTGCTATCCCACTACTACTGAACTGGACTGGTGATATATCTGTGAAATGTTTGTGAGTCAATCGAGTTGCCTCCACCAACCTATGAACTGAACTGCCAATTTCCAGACAAGACAGACTGGAGTTGCTCCAAAGAACCATTCCTAAACAGGTCCACTTCCACTGTATCCTTTCTTTTCCACTATCTCTGGTAGGTGGTGGGCTAAAAGGGAGGTTAAAATATTTAAGAACCGTCATTAAAAATAGATTTTGAAAAATTTACAATCTGTATCTAAGATGCTTTTTTCAGGCATATTGAAAGAGCTCAAATGTACAGGTAGTCCTCATAGCAACTGTGTTTGAATATATAGACATATATATTTAGGTATATATTTATGCATGTTGAGAATTAAACTCAAACTCTTGAGCATGCCTCCCTTTATCATCATTTTTTGTATTCATTTTTTTTTAGGATTTCTGTAACATTTTTAAGATATTTAAAATAATTTTTGAGAATTTCATTTTCAATATTTTGTAATCTATTGAAATTAGTCTATTGTAATGTAATTGTGCTGATACATGTAAACATTTTCCTAAGTAGTCTGTTATATCTTCAGTCAATTTTCCTAAGATAGATATTCTATACTGTAGTCTAGGCTAGCTTTAAGCTAAAGATCTCCATGCCTTAACATCTCTGCTACAGGGATTGTATTATTATGCTGACTGTAATTTATTGTCACACTCCAGGAATATATAATTACTTTTCCTTTTTTCTAATATTTTAATAACAAATCTTCTCCATTGTTGCTATAAATTCTAGAAAGGTGCCAAGCCCTGTAAGGGTGCACAGGGCTGTCTCTACAGCATTCCTGAAACTGAGTCTGGTCAGGAAGAATCATAATTTTATAATCTGACTGGGTCACATCAGGAGTTAAAAACAGCCTGAGATATATAGAGATTTTATATCTAATAAAATAAATAAACAAGCAAAAACCACCCAGAAATATTAATAAGGCATTTGGTAGTATGACCATTTAATAATTTAACCATAACAGGTTCTATCCTAGCATATGACTTCCTAACCATGAGCTTCTGTCCATGATTCCGGTACCAAGGAATAAATTTCCTATCATGAATTATTACTCAAATTTTATTAGAAAATGGTTAGTTACCAAATAATAATGAACATGCCACTATTGTAGCAGTGAGAATATCTGTTCTGTTCAGCCCTATATCATGCAGAATCCAGAATGGTAAGTTCAATTTCATTGTATGTAATTGTGAATGTAGGTATTTATGTATGTCTGTATTTATGAAATTTTTATGAATAAAGAAAAAACTTAAATGTGATGGAATTCTGGTTGAGAGTAATCGTAGGATTCAAGGATGTTTGCCTGTGATGATGACTAGATCCATCAAGTTGCTGCTTCTCTGCAGCTCATGTGAACCAACTCAAAATAAAGCAATGTATTTGTCTAGAAAGAAATAAAGATGACACCTCAAAGTAGGTGGAGATTCCATATCTGGACCACCTCTCAAATAAGGAGAAGATGATGCTCTAGAAAAAGACCCTCTCCAGAACAATGGTTTCTCATCTATGCTCTCACCGTAACCAGGAGTATCCACCAAAGCATTCATACTCTCCAACTGTCTTCCCAACTCAGGAAAAAATTAGAGATAGAAAGTTTCCTTCACTTACCTTAGGGTGGACCTTGAGGAAATTTACTTTTCTCACTACTTTCTGTCTCCTGTTGTCACAGAGTGACAATTCATATGAACTTCAGGTTCCAGTAGCATTGTGACTAGTATAATTTCAGAGACAGTTAAGTATCTTGAAGTAAATACCCTTTAATTAGCTTCCACATTTATTTTAATTTGTAATCATATTTCATTGTTTTTGTATCTTCAGATAATAGTACAGTTAAATTACAAGGAAAAACAGTTTTCTTATATGAGTTTGAAATAAGAATGCTTATGCAATCTCCCATTCATTGGTAAATAATTTCAGGAAATTTAATGTTGTAAAATAACAAGATGGCTTAAAATCACATAACTTTATTAAATTTTATTCAGAGTTCTCACTGACATGAAATTGCTGACCTAATTCATTTTATAATTTTTATTTTTTTATCAAAACTTGTAACCTATTTAATCATGTTATCCTTAAGACCCACAGAATTTCATTAAAATGTAACTATCCAAGAAGACTGAACATAGAATATCTCTATATTCTAGTATCTCTGAGAACATGGGAATCTAACTTGGGTTACCTTTTGCTCCCATTATTATAAAATTTTACAACTTTGCTTGTTTGGTAACGCATTTAACAAGACCCTCATATTCACACTCAGTTCTTCAAAACACTCTAGGCTTTTTTTCAAGAAGTTTGATCTTTCTCTTCTTATATGAATCTTATTAAGAATTCTGAATCAAGTCTTTTATGATTGTGTTAGCTGCTACAGTTTTTCTTGAGACAATATTTTGTCTTATACATGCTCAGAACCATGAATAATTACAGAACAAATCCCGGTTATCTATAATTTCCAGAATTTCAAAAAATTGCCAACTTGTAAGAGTCTATTACTTATTTTAAAAAGAAAATCAACAAACTTAGAAGTTACCATATACTTTTGGCTGACATATTTAGTACTTATCCTTAAGAAACTAGTTATAGTCCTACAGAAGACTGCTCCTGCAGTATTGTCTTTCCCCTTACCCCCATCTCCAGTTGAATACACATATCTTCATCTCCAACATTCTCTTTCCAACTCATTGGTTTATTCTAGTCTCTAACTTCAGCGGGTATTACCTGGAAAGACACTAGCCATTTGGGGAAAAAAAAACCAGGTAGACTAACTGTAGCTCTTCAATTCTACCTACAAATAGACCTAACAGATATTTACAGAATATTTCAGCAAAACACAAAAAATATACCTTCTTCTCATAGCTCATGGCATTCTCTCGAAAATTGGCCATATATTCTAAGCATATACTCTCAACGGATATGAGAAATTTGAAAGACGCCCTGAATTTATCTGAGCACCAGTAGATTAAAGCTGAATATCAACAACAAAAACAACAGAAATCTTACAAATTCATAAAAACTGAAAAACTCATTACTGAATAAAAAACAGGACAAGACAGAAATACAGAAAGAAATTAAAAAGTTTCTGGAACTGTATTAAAATAAATATACATAAATTCCAATTTAAGGAAAACAAGAAGGCAGTTATAAAAGAAAAGTTCATAGCACAAAGTTGCTTCATTAAGAAAAACAATTGGACCTGGAATACTTTTAATCCTGCACATCCATTGTATTAAAGCTTGTCTCTAACTACATCAACAGGCTGGCAACCAAAGTACATGACTTGAAACTGAAAATGGACCCCCAGACAGGGTTATTTATTTAACAGGCTAGCAAAGCCAAAGACGGGTAAGATTCTGCAGAGCCTTACCAACCTAAGACAGAAATTGATTGCTTATGATAATGCATACTCCATGATGGGTAAGGAAGGCTTTCTTTCAGAATGACCTAAGACAGGCTCAGTCTGGTTTATGCAATTAAAAGGGATAGATGTGGAGAGCTTTTGTGGCTACCTCGCAGGAATCTGTCATTGGCCAAGGACAAGAAAATGGGCTGCTTAGAAGGAATCTGACATAGGCCAAGGACAAGGAAATGGACTGCAGGCAGGAATTTGACATTGGGCTGAAACAAAGAAGTAATTTCAGTCAGAAATCTAAAACTAGGCTAGAACAAAGAAGAAATTTCAGGCAGGAATCTAAGTCTTAGGCTATAACAAAGAAGTGGGCTTCAGGCATGAAAATTACTTTGGATGTGTCTTTAATTTTATCTTATTATTTTTAATTTTATTTTGTTTCATTTATACATAATTTATTTTTATGCTCTCATTTTTAAACCTTACAGGATATATATATATATATTGGCTTCCAGCTTAGTGTTTCTATGGTGTTGGAACCCGAGCAAAATGTTGAGAACTGCACTAGTCCCTGTTTGGGTGGCCAAAAAATGTCGCAGCCCGAGCAAAATGTTGAGGCCCGGGCTGCCCTGCGTTTGGCGGCCACTGTATCCCGGCCCAAGCTGCCGCTCTGGTCCGCGGGTCTGGGTTCAGCAAGACAGAGAGTGAGGACGGACTCGAAGAATGGAGACCAGACAGTGTGATTCAATCCCGTTTATTCTTCAGTCTCTCTTCTTAGTCCAAATCCCAAGTCCTACGTTCCTAGTCCCTAGTTGTACTTAGTAATGTGTCTAGTTCCTAGCTGTACTCTCTTAAGAGTCTCCCTAAAGAGTATATTTCCTCTAAGCGTCTGATTCTCTCATTTCTCTTCTGTCTGCCTCTCGCCTTTATATGTCTCACTTCTAAGCCATGCCTTTTGGTCACACCTTTAATCATGCCCTTATGTCTTGTCTCTAAATCTGATCTCTACACTTCTAAGTCACACTCTTAAGTTACACACTTTTAATCTCACACACCTTTAATCTCACACACCCAAGGTATCTAAACCAAGATTATCAGAGTGTGCTCAGCTGTTGTAGGCTATTGTAATCCAAGTCTCATGTCAGGGTATATGGCTCAAGATGGCTGCAAAGCTGATAGCTGCTTGCTGCTAAAAGTCGGCCCTCAACACTATGGGATTCCTAAGTATGGGAATGAGAGGGTCTCTGAGTCTCTATCTCTTTCTTGTGCCTTTTCTTAAGCTCTCTTACTTCTGTTGTTTTGTTTTGTGTGTGTCTGCTTTTTGATTCAAATGTGTTTTGTTTTGTTTTTAATATTTTAATTTGTTATTATCCCTTACAAGGCTGTTTGTTTTCTAATGAGAGACAGAAAGACAATGAATCTGGATGAGAAGGAAGGTTGGAAGGAACTCAGCAAAGTAGATGAAGGAGAAACTGTATTCAGAATACAATACAGGAGACAAATTTTATATCAATAAAGGAAAATATCTCTAAAAAGAGGTGTGTTGTATTTTTATTATTTACATTGCAATATTCCATTAAGAATAAAAGCATTTCTGTTTCTGCAATGCCTAATGCAATACAGAAAAATTAATTGAAAAGGTGGGGAGCTCATGGGCCGAACTACTCTGATATACATGATGAGTTGCCATAAACATTCAACATTCAATCAACTAGAAGACAAAGTTTGGTGCTCTACCTTGTCCTCTGAAAAGTATAAAATATACATATGCATCCCCCTGTGCTCACACACAAACACATGCTGACACACATACACCAGTTTATTTTAATTGCTTTAGTTTAATGCTGGATGGTGGGGGGTGCACCTTTAATCCCAGCACTTGAGAAGTAGAAGAAAATGGATCACTGAGTTCAAGATCAGCCTGTTCTACAGAGTTCCAGGACAGCCAGGACTACACAGAGAAACCCTGTCTTAAATAAATATATAAGCAAATAAATAAACAAAATAAATTTATAAAAAAACTTTTATATGTATATATATATATATAAGCTTTAGTTTTAATATATTTAATTCAATAAAGTATTTCATAGTGTTGGTTTTTATTTAATAAAGCTCTATTTTTCCACATATATAGCTGATTAAATCTGTTCATGCATCCTTACCACCAGCTGGGACATCTGTACCCTTTGATGTAAGTTACTTGGGCTCTGTTCTTTGAAACCAGCTTGATAAGTCTATTGTTAAGTATCTCCTGAAGGGCACTCCGGCCAATGAACCATGAATCTTTAGTTTCTCAGGAACCACACCTGGAGTAAATAAACTCATGGTTGAGAACTTCTTCGTTACAGTTTGTTGCAAGAGGCATTGCCAAACAGGAATAGATTGTTAAACTTTTCCTTTTAACCACATCTTGTTGGCCTTGCATGTGGATTTGATTACTGGGTCTTTGTGATTCTTGGGCAACATTAGAGCATCTTTCCTTCTTGTAATACTGGGGTGGTATGACAAAGCTAGGAGATTGGCAAAGACCTCTGTAGCCTTGATGAGATGTTGGACAACAGCAACAGCAACAGCAACAGCAACAATCCAGCAAAACCAAACACCCATGAGATTATAAGAAAAAATATCTGAATATTTTCAGTAGGTATACAGAAACGTGTAGCACATGATGTGCATTTTGATTATTCTTTAAAATTTGTGCCAGAGAATAATAGGGCAAGAAGGTGAAAGAGGAGGTAAGTGAGCCAAGAGGAGCCTGAAAAGTAACAAAAGTAGGAGGAAACATTATGACTCTTTCATTTTTATAAATAATCTGCACTTTATAACAAATATTCTATACATTTTATATTTACTGAAAGTAGACCATAAACTTTTTAACAGAAGTGTTTGTGATAAATATGTAGAAATATATAACTATATTATGGCATTAGCTGTGTATATCTCCTAATTAAGCTATTGTGAATAACTATTCTGTTTTTTTTTCTTTATTTATTTATGTTTTATAGCTAGTCTACAGGGTGAATGCATTACTGGAATAAATAGAGGTTTTCAGAAGAAAATGAGACGAACCAGCTGCATATATTTATAGCATCTATTGCTCAGTAGAAGATTAAATAGCACATACAGGACATACTTTTTTTGAACCAGGAGCTCTGTGTACATTTCACAGAATCCTTGTGGTAATCTCTTAGATTTGTACAGTTATCTCCATAAGCCAAAACCCTCAGCGGGATGTGAATATGGAAGAATGAAATAATGAGTTGGGATTTAAATCTTTTATCTCCCTGATTTTAAAACCAATTGATTTTGATTTGGAAATGCCTTAGCAACCCTATACTATGTGCCCTAGCCTTTACATAAGCAGTCTAATTCAGACATTTACCAGAAAGCCTGCAAATCTCCTGCTCCAGCTGTTTCTTGTTCTGGAAACTGGGTCATCACCTTTGCGTCCAACTTGTACCATGGTTCATAGTGAGCACAACTGCCGTCCACCTGGTATCAATGTACCCATATTCCTATAGTTGATCCCACTATTCTCACGTGCCTGTGGTTTTGGAACTATATTCTGTGCTCTTATCTCAGCATTAAATCTGTGGCTTCATTCTTCATGGCAGTAGGCTCCAGGTGAGGCAGAGGCATGCACGCACACAGAAAAAATCTCTCTTGTCTTTGAAAAGCTGATAGTGAATGATGTCCTTGTTTGTCATCTCTGTGTTGAGTGGACTTTTGTCATTTGCTTATCTAAAGAAAAGTGACCCACGAATGAGGAAAGCAGAACTGTTGATAGAATTAGAAGACAATGTACCTATTATTTTTAGTGCAATTGGTCCCCAATTTGAATGCACCACCCATTCAAGATTTGTCCCATTAGCCCTTTCAAAGAAAAATTGCTTTCCTAAAGTCAGTGTATCAAAATAAAAGCATGGACTGAAGAGAACAAATTCACTTTCAACCTCTTTCCTTTTCTGCCATAAAAGAAAAATTTTAAAAATAAGTGCTATAAAGGTGTATGTGTCTTCTAGTCTGAGGACTTGCAAGAACACTGATTTGTCACTGGTATCTTAGGGTATAATGGATTTATTCCATTTGAAAGAGAAAAGCATGGTGCCTTTCTCTTTCATTCTACAAAAATAATAAAACACATGCTTAGCCAGGGTCTTGCTCAGCATATGCATAAATTTACAATCCATTGTGTTGTCACCTCTACCTTTGCTAATATTGTCTCTAAGTCACAAAATTTCCTTTATGTATTTTAGTCCTTCAAAATCAGATTTCATGTCTGATCATTTATGATTAAGGTTACCAAACAAGACCCCAGCTATGTCCACCCATATCATATTTAATTCAGATTAAACTAGAGTGTGCATCTAAAAGCATACATGTATAAAGTTTATAATAAACATCAGATATGGTCCCATCCCAGATATTTGCCATAAATTTATATGGTAATACAATTTTAACCTAGACAGCTTTTAAGCTTCATTTATTTCCTATGATAGTTTGAAATAATCTGTCTTCAAATAGTCTAAATTCAGTGCATTTTCCTAAAAGAAAACAACCAAATTAGATTATATATCAAATATTTTAAGTGGTCATTTTTCATCTTTTCTTTTCTATTTGCTTTCCTACACCAACCCCTAACACCATATGTTTCTATTCAGCACTCCCTAAAGGGACTTTGCAGCTTGCACATTCTGGTTTTTCACCTGAACTACCCTCTTTGTGAGTGTAAAACAAACTTCGGAGTTCAATCTACCTTTTCTTCATTCTATTATTTCTGTCCAAATGAATCTCTGGCTTACTTCCAAATTTAACACTATTCATATTTAACTCATACTGTGCCGTCCCACAAGCCCTCAGAAGCTCATGCCTATTTTGCATTGTAAGATCCATTTAGTGCATCTCTGAGAGTCCCCAAGTGATTCCATAGTAGTTTAACAGTCCAAGTTTAACATTTTCTATGAGATAAGAAAGAAAGAAAGAAAGAGAGAGAGAGAGAGAGAGAGAGAGAGAGAGAGAGAGAGAGAGAGAAAGGAAGAAAGAAAGAGAGAGAAAGAAAGAGGGAGAGAAGGGAGGGAGAAAGAGGGAAGGAGAGAGGGAGGAATAGAGGAAAAGAGGGAAGAAAGAAAGAAAGAAAGAAAGAAAGAAAGAAAGAAAGAAAGAGAGAGAGAGAGAAAGGAAGGAAGAAAGAAAGAAAGGACAAGAAAAAAAGGAAAATTATTGGTTTGTATCCATGTAAAATTCAAAAGAAATTGCACTACTCCAACACACACTAACACAGCATAAACATTTCTATTCCCAAAAAGTGAAATGACAGCATAGAAGGAGAAAAGGAACCAAATGACCAAAACACAGCAGGCATTAACACTAGTTCCATAGCCAAAACTTTAGGCAATTAGAAGAATGATTTGTAATTCAAGAGGTTCAAACTACTTCATCCCTGTAGTCTTGATGGCTACAACCTAAAATGGTTTATTCTGTGAATTTCCTGAGCAAACTGTCCAGTGACCTAACATCTCTAATTTTCAGTGCTTATTTTCTCTGCATCTATGGCTTCACACATATCTTCATAATCTGTCCTCTCAGTTGCTTGCTAAAGGTTATGTGACCTGGCTTTATGTGACATCCTTTGGTTTCCATTCTTTCCACTGAAATTATGGGGAACATCTACACAATCCTCCAACTCTTGGGTTCTATATCTTGGAGCATTGGCATCACCTAGGCAACCAAGGCCTGTTGCCAGTTTGAATAGTACCGTACCCCGCCCAACTTAGACCATAATTTTCAGTGGTTTCTGAGTTTATAGATGTGTGAAAATCCACAGCAATCTATGGAGCCCTATTCCAAAAGGGAAGCCTGCCTCTCCTTTCTCCCAGCAGTATTTTAGTGTGACTCTTTTATATCCTAGATCCCAAAATTGTAAATGTTACATTTATTTCTTCAGATGAAGCGATGAGATGAGAGCTTTACCCAAGCTGGGTGAATACACAGCTTGAACTGAGCCCAGAGCATTTTCTTCTCTGTATTAACTATGCCTGGGCCTAAGCCTGGAAGCTTTTAGTTTCTGTACAATCTAATTTTCCAAGCTGACTGCTTCAATATGGTTTTTCTCAGTTCGGGACTAAATTGCTCTGCCTGGCCTCGTACTGTGCTCTAATCGTCTGGATTCTCATTCTCTGCCTCATTCAGTCTTCCCCTTTGTCTGGCTTGTTCTCTTTGTAAACTGTCTATGTAAAACTGTCCCAGTAAGACTGAAACACACAAACACATGCACACAACATGCACACACACAGATGCACGCACGCACAAACACACACATCACCTACCACACCACCTTTTTCTCTCTGCTTTTAAGTAGCCTTTCTTCCTCTGCTGTTCTCCTGTGAATTGAGCATATCCTATCTCTGAATCATTCTATTCTGTCTAATCTTTGTCTGATTCATCACTCTGTCTGCTCATGGTTGCTTCCTTCTAACCTTACATTCATTGTTAGGGATTAAAGATGTATATTAAAAACATGTCTAATTCTAGCCATATCACACTGTAATCCAGGGCAAGTTTACATCTGGACTGGATCATATCTTTGGTTGTGATCTCCTGTCAAGGCAGCCATGTTTCTGAATTAGACATGCTCTGTACAGAATGGCTATGTCTCCTTCCTGCTATCTTTTGTATTGTCCTACTTCAAGGAGCAGTAGCTCGTTTTCCTGGGATGCATCTAAACAATTAGTGCTTCATTGCAACAATTTTGTCCAAACTTTAGTACTTAAAGATCTTCTGACCTATTTTTTTCTCAAATGTCTCACTGTAAACATGAATGGGAGCTTGCTTTAAAATCCTCTCCAACGTATTTGCTTTTCTGTATTCCTAACCATAACGCATCATGCTATCAACAAAATACAGTCGAGTTCTTTGCCACAGTACAATATAGTAACTTCTAGTCTACTTCTCAGTAGGTTGTTGCCTAACATCTGAAACCACCTGAGCCTGGCCATCGCTGTCTGCATCCTAACTTGCCATCTTCTGCCCTCCTCCCCTAGAGTCAGTCCTTACACAATGTGTGTCTTGCCTGATTTTCCAAATCCTCACAGAATGAGAAAAACCTGTGTGCTGTATGAAAGCATCACTTGTCAATAAAAATCTGGTTGGCCAGTGAGTTGAGGAGGAAATAAGAGGTGGAAATTCTTTATAGAAAGAGAAACTCTAGATAGTGTCAGGTTCTAGAAGAGATTCCAACTGAACTCTGATGAGTCAGAGGCATAAAACTGAGGAGAGGTAACCAGCCATGTGGCACTTATAGAATAGAACAAATGGGCTAATAATTCAGTTATAAGCCCCTTGGGGAACAACCACCAGCTTTGCCCTAGGCATTTATTCATATATAATTTAGTATCAAAGGCATTATTTTAGAAACTGGGATGTGGCTGGAAAAGTCTGCTTTTACAGAAGTTTCAAAGACTTAGGTAGTTGCAACAGGCACTTCACTTCTCCAGAACCAATATTCTGGGGTACAGGTGTTCAACATGTGCAGCTCTGAAAAACATCCCAGAATAAATAACGATAAGTCTCCAGAATGACAGCATGACTGTATATTGGTTAGTGTTTCTATTGCTGGGACAATACTTCTTGACCAAAAAGCAAGTTGGGGAGAAAAGGCTTATTCGATTAACACTTCCAAATCATAGTTCATCATTGGGGAAAATCAGGATGGAATTGCAAGCAGATCTGGACCTGCAGAGGCAATAACTGATGAAGAGGCCATGGAGGAGTACTGCTTACTGTTTGCATTCCATGGCTTGCTCAGCCTACTTTCTTATAGAACCCAGGACCACCATCCCAGGCATGGCAACACTCCCAATGGGCTGGACTCTTCTCCACTAGTCACTAATAGAGAAACTACTTTACAGCTGGATTTCATAGAGACATTTACTTAACTGAGGTTCCTTCCTTTCTGATGACTCTAACTTGTGATAAGTTGACACAAAATCGGCCAGTTAAACTGGTGTTTTCTAAAACTGTTGAATTATTATAAAAACAAAAAACTAACCTTCTTCTAACTCACCATACCTTCCTCTGAAGCTTTGGTAGGAGCACAGGTTCTGGGATGGGAATATAAGCTTGAATGCTAAGATAAGTGTAAAATAAGCCTGTTGACTCTAATGGGAACATGAGGCAGAGTCAATATTTGTTTTATATACCCTAGACTGCCTCTGTAATTTATGTATGCATTAAAATGTTATGTAAGCATATGCGACAATTGCTTATTGAATTATATGAAAAATGTTTCAAGCATTTGGCTACAAGACTGGAATATATGAAGCACAAAACTACACACAACTATCTGAATGCTGCAGAAGTAGAGTTCTGTGATGTACAGATCAAGAACTCTGAGCCAATGCATAGCACTATTTGCATAATACATTCTCCCAACCTGTACAAATGCTACCTCTTTGAAATGTATTCACTGGTAACCTGAGAAACAAATAGTGGTCACATTAAGTAAACGTTTGTTATCAAAGGAAATTGCAAATTAAAGTTCATCTTTTATCAAAAGAAAAAACATGCAATCAAATGCCCATATCACAGAACTAACCATAGATGGTGAGAGATTTAGAAATATGTATTCCATCTTTATTTGTTGCTATTTTATATTCTAAACAGAGTAATGTAGACTTTATTAGAATTCTGGAATATAAATGGTTTAAATTGAGATTTCAACACTAGCTTTGGAATCAATAAAATGTATGATTCCTGAATCAAAAATAGCTAAGCTAATACACTAAGTTGTTAAAATATTTCCTAACATTTAATAAGTTGAAGGTCATTGAAAAGAATAGGGAAGGTTTTTTTTTCACCATTCTTCCTAAAAGTTTAAAATTGTTTTTATATATGTGTGTGTGTGATAAAGATATAATACATTGCTTTCACTCTGCGCTGAAGTAGAAGTTGCCCATGGTTTTCAGATAACAGTCCTTTCTTCTCTTCATTTTATCTCCCTTCACCATTATGCTAATATAATGTACAATGTATATTTCTCAGAAACCCATCTAATAGCACAGAAGTCTTCATCAGGAATAAAGACACACATACACATATGAGCACACATTCCTGTGTGCACCCATGGACACACATACAAAGCCACACACATGCACGCAAACATAGACAAACATATAATAACTGAAATTACATATTTTTCCAATATTTATTTTAACAAATAGTTCAGAAAACAAGAAAGAATTGGAAATTTCACATCAATAATTTTTAATGCAATTTTATTTGCTATTAAAATATATTTAATTTAATATACAGACTTATACTTTTGCATGCGAATAAACTTAGAAATGAACACAGGTATTATTCATACTTTTATAATTTACATTAAAGTTGATTTAAGCCAAATAAATCAATTTTGCATGATTCTTTAAGGGAAAAAAGAAAATTTCTCACTACTCTTTAGACATCTTTTGAAAAGAACTAGTGAATTGGTTTGAGTACCTTATGACAATGACATTATTGATCAATTAATTTTATGTCATAGTGCTAATAATAATATGGATGTTTGTGATATATTAGTGCACTAATCGGTATTTTTATAATATATACATCAACATAAGTTTTGTATGATTTATTTAAAAATTGTGTTCAGAATAAAAGGCTTCACAAATCAATGAAACAATGACAGCAAATAACGGACAGGATTTTCAAGTACAGCCTTGTCTAAACTCATGCAGAGGATTGCTGATAAATTTTCCAGAGGTTTTAGATCAACCCTCACTCCTCCCTTTCTTCCTTGGTATTCTCAAAAGCAAATAGAAATAGTACATGGTGAACTAACTCTTGCTGACAGTCAGGCTGATGGTGAAGGTTGTATTTCAGTGTCCCCCTCAAAAGGCTAATGTATTGGAGTATTGGTCCTCAGATCGAAGGACCTATTTCCGTTTCTGTTCCTCCTTGTTCCTCTCTGTTTCCCACCTCTATCCCTCCTTCCTTTCTTCCCTTTCTCCTTCCCCTTCCCTCCCTCCCTCCCTCCTTCTCTCTCTCTCTCTCTCTCTCTTCTTATCCAGTGATGTAAATACTATTTCTTGGCATGTTTATACCAGTGATACTGTGTCTTTACACAAGAAGTCAGGAGTCAATGGACATAAACAACCTCTGAATTTTGAAGCCCCTAAAAGCCTTACCACTTTTAAGTAGATTTTCTTCTGTTTTTTTTTTGTTACATCACAATAGGAAAAATTACACAATAATGATTGAATTAATAATACTGGATTTAAAGATTGACATATTTGAGCTGTAATATTTATTTCAACAACATTACAAGAAACTATGGTGTTGAAAATAACAAAAGTAGATTGGACACTTTGGAACATGCTAATCCCAGCACTTGAGAGGCACTTGGCAGATCTCCGTGAGTTCAAGTTCTGCCTGGTATACTAAGAGACCACATGACATCCAGGGCTTGTTACTCAAAGAAACTGTCTTAAACAAACAAACAAACAAACAAACAAAAGCAAAACAAAAAGAAGTAGAAGTTATACACTACTAAGTTACATTGGCCATATTAATTCAAGATTAATTATGACTAAAAACGAAAAAAAAACCAGTATAGGTAAAAATTACATTCTTAGCCACAAGATGCACAGAAATATACATTTACTCATTCATACTAAAGGACTAGTAAAAATATTTTTGTGACAAATTATTTATAACAGATGTGCACTAGAAATAATGCGATAACTGTCAGCAGTAAAATATGCAAGTCAGGCAATACTCATTGAATAAATTACTCTGAAACAAAGAAAACTAACACAAAAAGACCTCAGAAACAAAGAACTAAGAAAAAAGCCATATGTAGAAGTGTATATAATGTGGCTCATGACTGTAATACCAGCACTTCGTAGTCTGAGGCGTGAGGATCATGAATTCTAGGTCAGCCGGGGCTGCATACCAAGACCCTATATCAACAGAAAGCATGTAATGCATAGGTTTATTTAGTTTAAAATGTGTCAGAAGTTAGTAGATGACTTTAAAACCAGGAGACTAGTTAACACTGAGAAAGATAGAGGGCTATTAATAGAGAAGGCATCATGGGTTGTTTGTTTTTAGTGTTAGTAATATATTTTGACCTGAACAGTGGCCTTGCTGAAAATCTCTTGAGTTATACGATTGTAATTTTGGCTACTACCTGTGACAAATAAATTCATTTGTTAGGGTACGTAGATTAGTGACATCTTAAAAGGGGAGATTTGGAGAAGTATTGGGCTCTGCTGACAAAGGTCGAAATCTGGGGCACCTGGACACCACAAGGGAAAAAGTAGAAACATGGAACCACAATGGTTTATTTGTCTAGGAAACCATGTACAAAAACAGTCAATAAACTTTATGCTAGGTTTTCCTCAGTTGTGACATCACCTTTAAAAATCAAAAAGTTTGGTAATCAAAGTTTGGAAGTAAAATTCAAACTTTCGTTTCTGTACTTTAAACATGTGTTACTAGAGCATATATCATGAGTCATCCTGTTAATAATATTTGAGAAGGACAAATCAAGCCAAAACAATATGAGTTAAAGCAAACTGCCAGGAAAATTTTTCTAGAGCACTCTTCAAGAATGACTTTTTTTTTTTTTTTTTTTTTTTGTGGTAAACATCATAGGCTAATTGTGGGTTTAAGTTCAAAGCTAATATCCAGGTGACTATTTTCTGAAAGCCTAAAGCCTCTCGAAGATGACCTGGAATAAGCAAGGTTACCCCTAGTGCACATCTTATAATTCAAAAGATCGCAAGAATACAGGTATTTGACCCACTGCTGATAAAGAGAAAGATATGGGTGTCCCATCTATATAGATTTTAAGATCATCTTTTCCCATTGATGAGTCTAGAGCTGCTGTTCCATCTGCTGTTGGTTCCCAAAATTATACAATGTGCTCTATTTCATAGTACATAAGCACTATGGGATTGCAGAGGAGTGACTATGCTGGGCTCAATATCAAAAGCTGTGAGAAACCTACTGAAAACTCTCAGCAAACAGTAGGAAACCTTAAGGGATTCAGAAACCATGATGCAGAAGTCTCCATTCCATGACACTGATTGAAATAAAATAGATTTAAAGGTAAGATTGCATATTGATCAGGAAGACAAAACTTCTCCCCCCCACCCAAAAAAAAAGATAGAGCAAACCATAACAACAAAAATTTTAATGCAGTCATTATCTTGAATCAGTCACTGTGGCAAGTGTTAAAATAAATCGTGTCACTTAGTTTTCATAAAATTCTTTCATTTGAAATACAGACACTGTGTTGAAGAGCTGGCTCAGAAGTAGTTAAGAGCATTTTCTGCTCTTGCAGAAGATTTGGGTTTAGGTCCCAACATGTATATGATGGTTCAAAACCATTTGAGCCTCAAATTTCAAGAGATCTGGTGCACTCTGCCAGATTCTGTAGAAGCCAGGCTTACATATGTAGCACATAAATACATACACACAGGAAAAACATTCATATCCACACAATAAATACAAAATAAATACACATACATATACATATTTGTGAGTATATTTGCATACACACTATGTGTGTGATATATACATGCACACTATGTGTGTGTGTGTGTGTTTGAGTGTGTGTGAATGGACTAAAACAGATCATAAAATCTAACATGATCATTAAGTTGTCAAAATACAAACTCAGGGAAGATGCAGGATACCTGGGTCTATCTGTTGACTAACCATGCTTCTAAGTTGTTTGTATAGTCCTAAAACAATCTGTGTGGTGTTCCATTAAGTCCAGGAAGGTTTACATCCCAAACATTAAAATATCCGGCTATTAAAGTGGCTTGTCACCATTTCTGTGACTGTGAGCAAGTATTAATCTTAGTATCATATTTTTTTTCATGAAAATAACGTGAGGATATTTCAAGAAATACAATTAGAATTAGTTAAGAGAGACATTCTCAATAAACTTATTAAGCTGTCACAGTTCATACTCTGGGGTTTTTCAGGTTATAATATCCAGAGAAATGATTCCTTGTTCTGTTTTATGGTTGGAGCTGAAAACACTGGTTACTTGCGATTTCCAGTTTTAATTACTCAGCCTTGTTGTTGGTACCAAACACTTACTGCTTTACAGCATGCTATCTATTCCTGCTCCCTCTGCCTGCTGTGCTCTAGATTTCAGTGTGTAGAAGAGCTCTGTACCTTTACTCTCCCTGTTGCTGCTCAGTCATCAATGGGACTGGTGTTATTATAACTGCAAATCTATTTATCACATAAACAAATTTTAAAAGGTCACATGTAGCATGAATTGCTCTGCCACTCTACAGTAAAGGCTTAGAGCCTTCCACAAAATTAGACTGTGTGCCTAGTGTCAGGGGAGTTTTAAATTATTGTTTTTTTAACATTTAAAATCACAGATATGTGTATATACAAACACATAAAGCTATTTTTTGCCACTGCACATCTGGTAGAGTCTGAGTCACGGCTCATTCTTTCTCGGTCAGGCTGGAAGTGTTCTCTAAAACAATGTTAGGCAACATCTTTAAGAATCTGTTCCAAACATAATATCAAAATTGCATAGATAACTAATATACACCAAAGATTAAAGGAAATTTTATAACACAATTAATTATAAGAAAGATAAGATCAGCTACATTTTGTCTATGCTGTTTCTTTTAAAAGAAATATCTGATTTAAGTTTTCTTCAAATTCTAGGAATAACCAAACTTTTTTCTTAGCAAAATGAACATCCAGTGTTTAATGCTGATGTACCATACATCTGGTACAGCTTTTTCTACTGTATGTAAACTAAACATATCTACTTTTTAAAAATCATAGGCTGCAACGAAACATCAAGTTGAAAATACACATTAAGTATTTGACTAACTTTATTTCCAAAATATTCCATCGAGATAAATATAGTACTTAAATAATTGGAATAAATCCAGGCTTGGATAATCATAGGCATGATATCAGAGACACATAAAAATCCTCTCTATCCTCTCTCACCTCTTGTATAAAACTCATGTAACATATTGAGTTCAGAAGAATTGTATTAGACTTACAATGTATGACCAGATACTATCAAATTATTTCAGTTCATTTTTACCCAAAACAGAATAAAATTGGCTTATAAGAATTATTTTTTTTTTAAATTTACTCCTATCACATTGAAAACTCCAGTCATTCCAATAAGATTACTGACATGCTATCTTTTTTGTTACTGTTTTACTTTTTATTTTATTTATGTTCATATTTTATTTTGGGTCAAAACTTGTAATCCAACACCATAATCCTCTTCAATTTGGAAGAGATGTGTATTTCAGTTGACACTTGATCAGATGGGCAGAGAATTTAATGCCATAAATCTTTTCTGTTCAGCTTTTGCTGCTATGCAATGCAACTAACATTTTTTTTCCCCTGACAAATTCTAGACATAACAGCTTTGGATCTAAAGGTATGTATTTTCAAGAAATTTTCTTTCATTGATTGGAAGTAGCAAGAAAAAAAGATACTATTTTAAAGCAAAGCCCCAAGTTTTATCCCCATCCTATTTGCACCAAAGCACAGAAAGAATTATGTGTGCAGATAATTAGATTTTATCTCCATCATTTGGAACTGTAGGAAACGTTCAGGAGACATTGGGTCTGCCTGAGAACCACAACTATAATGAGCAAAACTTTTGCCAGGCAGTGTGATCAGAAGAGTAGTCTCTCTTCTGCTTTGCTGTACAAAACCCAGACAACATTCACTACTTGCACCTTTCACTCAACCCTAATTTGTCTGTATATATAATTATTTGATAAAGAGTTGAAGAAAGATATTTGTAGGAAGCCTGAGTGGATGAATAGTGAGAAGATGAAGTCTTCAATTAATGTGTACTCCTTGATGTGAACATGGTCATGTCAAGGATCTTAATGGATCAGACCTATGGAAGTGGTAAATCCTTCCCCAGGAGACTCTCAGTGCAATGGCAAAGCCTTTCTTCTGATTTGAATCTGAATGTTGACAGTGTTTACTGATGACTGACCAAGTGCATCCAAAAACTGGCAACTGCAACTTCCTCCAGCTGTGTGATGGCAGCCTGTGTCTGCTTCCCTACAGAGACCTCCTACCAAGACTAGCTAGCCCTCCTCCTGTGCTGTACATAATAAACATATTGAGGTTTCAGGCTGTTGCTTAGATGGTGTCACTGTCTCAGAGAAAGCACAACCCACTTGATCCCAGCTTTTGCTCCTCTGTGTCTTTTCTCATTACTCCACTACCCCATCAAGTCAGGTAATGTCCAAACAGACAGAACATGGCAAAGACTATTCTAAATTATTCAATGATGAAAGAGGAAATCAAAGCATATTATTCCACTTTAACAAATGGTAAACCATTTTGTATTGGCACATAAGAGCACTTTGTCCTGAGTATTTAGGAACTTTGGGAGAAAAGCAACTAGAAAAGACTTAAACAACTGAGAATTTTTCTCATCCCAAACCTTATATGCTCTGACCATTCTTGCATTCCACTAGATGACTGAAAAAGCCTACTCTTTTTCAGGTTCACTAAACACATTTTGAACTTAGGGAATATCAGGTGAAGCTAAAAGAAAATGAAATTTATCCTGGAAAAAGGTTTGTGCTTCTTTATACTAAGCCAGGAAAAGTGAATCTTGCAGAATATACTTGTGTATAATATATAAACTTACTTGCTTATATTTTCCCATTAGTATTACTATTATTGATTGTCAATATAGGAAATACTTAAATAAACTCATTGTGGCCTTTGGTTGACTTTATGACACATAAAAACAGTTTTGCATATGGTTTTCATTTTTTAAGGCAAATTTTCTTAGAGTTTATTCTTATTGAATATACTGTACTTACAAATCCACAAAGAAGTTTTTAATTTTAAACAAAATTTCATCAGCCAAAATGTATATGGTGGAAACCTCACATTGACAAATACAATATATATTTCTAAGATGAAAATTTTAATGGTATATATTCCCCCATCAAAGCATATCAGTTCTAAATATAGTGTTTTAAACAAGCTGTTATAATATGAGGATAATTCCATTATAACTGTATTACTGGAAATTTTTAGAGGCTGAAGGCATGCTTAAAACCTTTAATTTGTTCTCAATTAAAACCACATTGTTTGTTCTTGTTTCATTTTGTAAAATACACCTGTAAAAATGAAGGTATTAAAATTTCACTCCTTTAAAATTAGAATAAACCCAGGTCCAGAAATATGCTACTTAAACCACAGAATATGGAATGTTCCAAAGCAATTTGTAAAACTATTGTCCTTATCATAAACCACTTGCTTATTCAGGATATCTGACACTGCCTTTGTAACTTTCCAACAGGCCAGTATTCATCTCACTTCAGAAAAGTTTATGTTTCAAGCAGGTATGGTAGTTATTCAACAGTATTAATCTTCAGAACCTTCTAATAAAGTCACAATTAGAGGAAAAATAAATTCACATTGGTCTGAGTATACTTTAGCTATCACTAGGATGTGCTAAAAACAAAAAAAAAAAAAAAAAAACAAAAACAAAAAAAAAAACCCACCTATGGCTTCTTTTCATAGATGCTTACTTTAGAAGTAATAATTGCTCTCTGAATTAAAGCACTTAGATAAACATACACCAGAAAATGCATGTGCAACACATCCTTTGTCCTTTGTGAAGCACAGATGCTACTTTATAGTTCTGGAAATAACTGGGTGATAAGTTTTATCCACTACTCCATAGTTTATACTTCCTCTCTTTAAAATATTCTGGAAAAAAAAACTTGGCGACAGCACTGTTCACTGTCTGGGACACCCTTCCAATTATGTAAGGTCAATAGCTTGCAAACAGGCAACAGAGCAAGCAACTGCTTTTTGTTTGTATGTCTACAGAAGGAGCCTCTGCAGCTCCATGCTTTGAGACAGCTTGAAAAATGAGAAATGGCCACTCACTTTGGGAGAGTTTGCCTTCTCATACATCAACTCCTGAGACATGAACTGATAATCACATATGGCAACAAAAAAGTGCTGAAAGAACAGAGTCCCACTCTGGGTATCTCCTCTCTGAGATGGTGACAAACACAAAATTCCGATGTAAACTCATCGTGCTTCATGTGGAACTGACTCGTGTGATTTGATTTTTAATATTTGAAAAGCATTTTTTCCTCTCTCCTCCCCGACAGTTTTCTAAAAGACCTAAGAAAAATGGGGCCGAGTTTGTGTGAAGATACACAGGGTGTGTTCTGTCAGCAGTTCATTCTTGTGCTCTGGTAAATTATCAGCTATCTCTTAAATCTTTGTGTGGTTCAGTTAAAGGAATAACAGATGGTTCAGATTTTATGTTTGCTGTTGTTGCAGTCTAACATAACTTTCTTTAAAAACAGACACTGTAGTCGTATATTTGGGATAGTATGTGAGTGTTTAAACAAGAAAATATTGTCTTTACATATTTTTGATGTAACAGAAATAAACTGAACAAGCATCACCTACAAACATCTAGCAAGCTTCCTCCATGAATTTCTGATTGAGGAAAGTATGTGTCATGAAATATGAAACTACACCACGAAGAGGTATGTGGCAGGCAAATTGATAACACCTCCAGAGTTAACCTTCCTGATCGAGGAATAGAAGGAACCCAGAAATAGACACTGCAGTTGATGCTACAAGCGATGCTGCAGGATGAAATTATTGCAGAGAACTGCAGAGGTTTCCTCATTGTAAGTGAGGATGCTATCTAAAGACACTGCATAGAGAGAAAGGAGTACAATTTAAAAGAAATAACTTTGTGGCTGTGGAGTATTAGATATCACTTTAAAACATGGCTGTTTCCTTCTACAAACTAAACTTACCTTTGTTAGATATTAAAGGTGTGTACTAAGATTGTGTCTGTATTCCAGCCAGATAGTACTGTAATCTGCATGGTATATCTGCATATCTTCAGATGTGATCTCTTGCCAGAGCAGCCATGTTGCTGGATTAAAATTCTTCTACTCATTTTCTTTCAAATGTGGCAAGCCTTATCTATCTCTTTCCTGTAGTCAATGAAAACATTGACTGGAATTTACTTTTACATAAGTAACATGATTTTCAAAATCTCTACTCATACCTGGATATTTTTCTTCATTTTATTCCATTTATGTTTAACAGAAGCTTTAAAACTTATTGTCATTAGGGATGGCAGTATCTTAGTGAAGACATGAAGTTAGCTCATTCAAAGTATAGGTGATTATGGGGATGAGATGGCTTAGCAGGTAAAGGTGCTTGCCACCAAGTCTAGCAGCCTGAGTGTGACACACTGGATCCACATGGTGGAGAGAGAACAATGGTTTCTATAAGCTGTCCTGTGATCTGTACACATGTATACATGTCTTCCCCCAAACAAAAAATGATAAATAATAAATGTAATAATATACTTAATAACAAAAGTGTGTTTGATTAAAGATTAGATAAGAAAACTAATATGTTTCCTGCAATGGAAGAAAGAAGAAAATTAGAACATATTTTTTTTGTGGTAATACTTGGAAAGCAAAAATGGGGCAAGGAGTAGAAAAAAAAAAGCAAAGCAGGAAAGGCACTGGGGAAAGATCTGAGATAAGATAACTAGGGGGGAGCAGTACAGAAGACCAGTAAAGGAAGGGACATCTTTCAACTTTCAGGGGAGTAAGTGATGCTTCATATCTACATGGTACTTCATTAATGACTGCATTTATTCCTGCTATCTCAGTGAAATCTTGAATAGCCCCTCCACTCCCCCCCAAAAAAAACCCCACTAATGATTTAAGAGCAGGGTGTATGAGAAAACGTTAATTGATTTTAAGTTGAGGATTGGATATATAGAGAATGGAACAGTAAGATAAAAGAAAAAAAAAATTGCCAAGACCCAGAATATGTGCTTCACACTAATGTTTAGAAAACTCTGCCCTAAATCAATCTGAATTTACTGTAGTATAACAGAGGGACTGTAAAAAGGAAACTGGGCTATTTCAATGCATTGTCAACACTTTGAAATAACATGCATTCTTTCTGTAGACATTCATCAAAGTAAAACTGCATAAAACAAATTCCTGGATTTGATCAGTTTACTTCATTTAGTTTACTGTGCTCAGAAGACAGGGAGTCAAATCCTTTCATTACATCTGCCTGCTATTAATCACTTAAGGTTTATGCTAGATATTTTTGTATTCAGCTGGTGTTCTGGAGGAAGAATGAGACTCAAATCTAATTAGTTTATGTTACATTAGAATTTGCCAGCCTGGGGCTGGAGCGGTTGCTCAGTGGTTATGATCCATTGCTGTATAATCATGAGGACAGGATGCCAGATTCCAGCACCCACTTGTGTCACCAAAGCGCCTGATGCTTCAGCACTGATGGATTCAATGGCCTTTTTCCTGTGAGTGCACATGCAGGTACAACAGTGTACATTTGTAAACATACATGTGTATGTTCACACAAACACACATATACACATAAACACACACAAAGTTCAAAACTAAATTTGTGTGACTGTGGATTTGAAACATTTTAATATTATCTTAAAATGTAAAGAAAAACCTTACTTAATTTTGGAATTATGGAAATTTTGGATTACAGTCGCTTTCAAAATAGGATAAAATTCTTTGTGGTTGTCATCCTATATCTTACTGATAATACTGATCCCTATCTACCCTACTCATATTACTGTCCTCTGTCCACTAGAAATCAGGAACACTTCCAAGTTTGGGCAACAAGAAATTTTTGTAGACATTGCTAAACCTCCCCAGAATAAAGGAAAAATAATATCTGGTTAAGGACAGTTGGATTGCACTAAAGGCATTAAGCCTAAAAATTTACCGTTTTTAAACAGTAATTAACACCCTAATAATAGGCAGTAGAAAGAACACATTTCAAATAGGCACAGTGTCATATTATCAAGTGTTCAATTCTATTAGTGGTGTTCTCATCTACCTTAGAATGACATTCATTCTAATTTCCATGCACCGGCCCATGAGCCAGAATTTGAGGCAGAGTAAGATTAAAACTGGACATTTGAGTTAGAAGCTACCTTCTGTTCTTCACACTTTCAGTAGATTACAATATGTGCTCAAAGACATAGATACGATAAACTTAATAGAATATAGAGAAGAGAAAAATCATAACCACAAAGCTAGGATTGAGGCTAGAGATAACTAAGTGTGTAGAAACTTGTTGTGAAACCATGGTGACCTGAGTTCTAAGCCGTAGCATGTATGTAAAAGATGCGTGAAGTTCCACATACCTGTATCACCTATCCTGGGGTGCGAGCCAGTTGAATCTTGAGGAACTACAAGGCAATCAATACAGGCAAAGGGCAAGTTGCATATTTAATGAAAGTCTCTGTCTCTAAAAACATAAGGTGGAGAAGTGACTGACAGACATTCTGAAGTCTGTCTTTGGCTCACACAGGCAATCTCATCTACACAAACATACAGTGCTTGGGCTCGGGCTTGTGTGCTTGCGCGCGCGCGCACACACACACACACACAAACACACACACAGCGTGCGCGCGCAAACAAAGAAGTAAGGGTAGAATTAAGTATAAGAATAAAACCCTTTCAAAACACAGAAGAGAAACTCAAAGCAGGGAGCACAGTTATACTCAAAGGCCCATGCTGGAGATTGTTAGAATCCAGGTGCAGAATTCTAACAAGAGGCTGTAAGGTGAAAATGAGAAGGGAGATTGGGACTTGGCTCATCCAGAGAAATCAGCAGTGAGATTATTGTCCTCCTGTTCAACAGAGGTTAAAAAATTGCTACTGTGAACCTCTGCCTGTGGCTTCACTCTAAAAATAGAATAAAGGATTTTTCTTTGCAGCTCAGATGTTCCTTGGGAGACTTTTTTTTCCCCTGAAGTTTATCCTTTATAAAAGTGTGTCCTCTCTGTGGTGCTGTGAATGGATTGCAGATGTGCGACAGGCATTTATATCCTTAGCTCTAGTGTCACTGATGGATACCAAAATGGCTTGAGCCTCTGGGCCGATTTCTGGCCATAAACATACCCATTTTATTACATATGTTACCATGTGAAACTTGTTCTAAATGTACACATGCTAAAAGTATCTTTTCATTAAAGCACTAATGCTTCCTTCTCTGAAGTTCTATATTGGAGACTGAGAAGCTCTACAACAAAAATCATATACTGGGAAACTTAAAAAATATTTAGGTCCTGAAAACTTTAGAGGCTAACTGTTCAAGATCAAATGTCAGTAAGCTTGATTTATCCTTAGGCTTCTAACCTGGGTTTACAGTGCCATATTTTCCCCCCAGGGGTGTTTTCGGTAGGCATCTAACTCTGGTGTTTCTTCATGTGGTGCAGTGTATCCATTTCCTTCTTTTCAAAGACACCAGTCCAACTGAAGCACAGCCCACTCTAATAGCCTCCCTTTCCCTCAATCATTTGTTTGAAAGTCCTGCCTCCAAATATGTTCACACCCTGAGGTGCTGGGGTTAGAACTTAAATACCAGGATTTCAAGGTGAGGGGAATAATTTGGTTCTACGGGACCTATTTTCCTGTTTTAACTCTCTGAGTACTTCATACATGTATTCGACAATATATGAATATCTACGCCCCTTATTTCCTTCCTACTACTTCTGCATATCTTCATCAACACCTCTGCCTCCTAACTTCATGCTACCTTATTTTTTTTTCAACTAGACATAAAAATAAAGTTTCTGCCTCTGCTAGTAATAGGCTAAGAAATTGCCGTAGACCTTTACACACATCACAGTGTTTTAAAAGCATGAAAGTAAAACTTGTATATGAAGTAAACACTGATTTGTTGGTAGGTTTTAAGGAATCCATCATGGAAATATATTTACTAAAGAAAGTATGCATTTCCCTGTAAACATTTGGCAAATCAAAAAGGAACATTTGGGGTGTGGGATAGATGGCCTGAGAGTTCTGAAGAGATGGCTGTTCTCTAACTCATTCTATAAACCAGGGTAGCCTCGGACTCAGACATCTACTTACCTCTGCCTCTTCAGTGCTGGGGTTAAAGGTGTGTACAAACAAGCTCAGCTTCCAGTACTTTTTATATATGAACTTAATGCTGTGAACTTGCCTCTTAGAACTGCCCTCACTGTCTCACATTAAGTATGGGTTTTCATATATTGTTTTTATTTTCCTTTAGTTAAAAAGGTTTTAATTTCTTTCTTGAACCATTTTTCATTCCACAGAGAGTTACTCAGTTTACATGAATCGGTAGCTTTCTGTCAGTGGTATTCAGTTTTTATCTTTAATGGTCAGATATCAATTATATCATCGAGTCATTTTATTTTTCTTGTATCTTTAAAACTTGCTTTGTTTGCAAGTCTATGGTCAATTTTTGGAAAGTTTCAGGAGCTGCAAAGAAGATATATTCTTCTGTGTTTGGGTAAAATGTTTCATAAATATGTTTGGTCTATTTGGTTTATGGCATCAGTTAGCTCCAACATTTCTTTGTTTAGTTTTTGTCTGAATTACCTGGCTATTAGAGAGAGTGGGGTACTGAAATCTCCAGCTATTCTGGTGTGAGGATGAATATCTGATTTAAGCTGTAGTCGTGTTTTGCTTTAGTTGTTGTTTGTTTGCTGGTATGTTTTGAACTTAGGTAGCCTTCAATTTGGTGCATAAGTGTTTAGAACGGCAGTATCTTCTTGGTGGATATTTTTTCATATGGCGAGTATATAGTGTCCTCTATGATTGTGACTTAGTTTTGGTTTGAAGTCTATTTTGTCAGATAGTAAAATGGCTTGTTTCTTGGGTCCATTTGCTTGGGAGATCATTTGCCATCATTTTACCCTGAGATAATGTCTATCTTTGATGTCAGTTAAGGTGTATCTCTTCTGTGCAACAAAAGAATGTCCTCTACTTAAATACAATCTATTAGTCTCTGTCTTTTTATTAGAAAATTGAATAGTTAATTTCAAGCATTATCAATCAGTGAACAGTGTTTGTTGATTCTCATTATTTTGTTGTGGTGGTATGGTTTTCTTTCCATTTGTTCATATTGTAGATTCCATTTATTCATTTTTATATATTGAACTACCTGTGCATTTCTAGATAAAGCCCACTTGATCATGGTGAATGATCCTTTTGATGTATTTTTGGATTAGTTTTGCAAGTACTTTGTTGTGACTTTTTGCACCCATGTTTACAAGAGAAATTAGTCTATAACTTTTGTTGTTGAATTTTTTTGTAGTTTAGGTATCAAGGTATCTGTAGCCTCATAGAATAAATTAGATAATGTTACTTTTGTTTCTATTTTATGGAATAATTTGAAAAATTTTGGCAGTAACACTTCTTTAAAATTGTGCTAGAATTCTGTGTTAAAGCCATATTTTCCTGGGCTTTTTTGGTTGGAAGACGTTTAATGACTTTGGTTATTTCACTAGGGAATATAAATCTATTTAAATTGGTTATCCAATCTTAATTTAACTTGGTAAGTGATATCTATTGAGAAAATTCACCCTTTTTTGGTATTTTCCAATTTGATAAAATACAAGTTTTTAAAGTATATCCTTAACATTCTCTAGATTTTCTCAGTGTCTGTTGTTATGTGCCCTCTTTTATTTCTGATTTTGTTAACTTGAATATTCTTTCTCTTCTTTTAGTTAATTTGGATAAAGTCTTGCTGATCTTATTGGTTTTTTCAACAAACCAACTCTAGTGTCATTTATTTTTTTGTATTGTTAGAGCAAAGAAGGTTCAAGGAGATCTTTGTGACCCCTTGAGGAAAGGAGCAAAGATGAAAGAGAGACCATAGATTTTCTGCTACAGAGCTGGGAATGAGACTGGGTAGATTGGATCTGAAAGAAGAAAAGGAATAGTGTAGAGCCACTGTCAGCCTAGTCCTTGCCCTTACAGGAAAGGCCCTTGGGGTATCATGGTAGGCCTGTTGTAGGTTGAAGCTAGAACAAAGCAATGCTATAGAGAGGATATTGGGAGGAAAAGATCTGAGATGGAAAACATGGCAGTAGGGGCAGGGCATGCCAGTTAGCACAGGAGTGGTGGGACCAGTGGCTCTCCCTGGTTCACATCCTCAGGCAGGGTCGCCTGTGCTCCCCTACTACCACTGCTACCACCACCAGGGTGAGCTCTACAGTGCTGCTCAGGTGAGGTGTAGGCCCTGCTCTCCTGAGTGCTGCAGCTGGTGAGAGGCAGAGCTAGCTCTTTCATGCACATGATCTTGTGGGTTGCTCTTTCATGCTTATAACCCTGTGGACAGCTTTTCTGACTATCAAAGGTGGCAAGGAGTAGGGCATCACCTCTATGCTCATATGATTCCCACTGGTCAGGCAGCTGATGGGTGAAATCTTCTGAGAAGCAGGTATCTAATGGCCTGCCTATGCTATGCACTGGAATGTAAAACTGTGAGGATGTGGCATGGCAGTGTGCAGGTCTCTGTCTTCCTCATCCCATGTTGTGCTGTGTAGTGTAGGCTGCGCTCTGTGTATCTATGGCCTGCATATGCTATGGGGCAGAGGGCAGGTCTGTGGGCCTGTTTTTCTGCCCCTCACCACAAATGATGAAGAGATGAAGGTCTCTGTCTACCATCTTCCTCCCACACTATGCTGCCTGGATTTGATTTGATTTGACTCTTATGAGTCTTGGGCAAAAAACAGCTTTGGTCACCAAGTAAGATATAAAACTAGGATGAACAAAGGACTTTTAACTGTTCTGGCCTTGATTGATCTAAGAACAACACCACCAATAAGGTGTCTCTTTGTCCATTGCCAGGGGAATCAATAACTAATTTTTTAATTGTGTTGTTTGATTCCTTGAATTTTTTTTCTATTTTTTGTTTATATCTATTCTAGATACAAACCCTATATCAAATGTTTATGCTAGACCTTTCTTGATTAGTACCACAATCTTGGTCTGAGAAGAGTTACACAAAACACTGATGCGGTACACTTTTCTAAGTTTAGATGCCTAAGATGACAAAAGATCACAAGCAATGCTTGCCCACAAAAAAAAAGTTCTGAAGAGAATTCAGTTTATTCCAACTGATGTCTCAAGACAGGGGCTCTGGTTCTCGGTGTCTCCTTAGTAGGGAAAAGCCAGTCTCTCCTCAGCTCTGAGGAGAACTTGAAAGAGCTCTGCAGCCACAGTCTAGTATAAAAGTCCTGAAGTTCCTTGGAAAGATGCTGCTCTGGAGCTACATTCAAAGGCTTATGAATCTCTACCAAGGTCCTCGAGTGGGTGCAGTGGAAAACGTAACTCAAGAAAAAGTGTGTGTGTGTGCAAACATGATTTTCCTTTTGCTTTGTTCTGTCCTCCAGGTTCTTAATATTGAAGTCATGTTTTTCATCTATGGATAAAAACTTTTTTGGTACTTAAACCGTGTCTGGTAAGACATAGAACATAGCAACAGGTGACTCATTCTCGGTTCTTCTCAGATCATCTCATTGTGTCATTAATTTTGGTCAATCAAGCACTGGAAATGAAAACCCAGATCACAAATCATTAGTTACTTATCAACTTCTGAATCATTTACTCTTATAAAGATAGGAAAAAAATAATGTCCTAATTAACCTATCACCCCTTTCTATTTTTAAAAGTATTTGGGAAGGCAAATAAATCAGTGTATTATCATCTTCATCACTTCAAATGTGCAAATTAAAGTTATTAGATTTAAGAGAAGGTACAATACAGTAATCTTTCTAGAAACCAGTCACAGTATACATTAACTACTGTTTGTAGGTATTTCAGTTACTGTCTCTTAGATACAAGTAAGATAGTATGAATTAACTAGTATATTAATTTTTGTAGTCTAAACAATGAATATAAGTTGTTTTTCCACATAAATGTTGTGTCCAAAGTAGTCATTTCTCTAAGATTTCTGAGAAAGGGTAGAAATTAGATATGAGTTAACCAAGGTAAATACAGATTAATCTTTGTAGCTTTATCTCAGATGATCAAAATGTAGCCAAGCATACTTAAAGTGTAAGTTAAACTCTTCCCACTGTATAGCAAACTCAAACATCACAGAGCTTTTCTCAGTTGCCAAACATGCACACTAACAAAGGATCTGCAGTGTCAAGAGACATTCATTATAGTATCACGTACATTGTAGTTTTGACATTCCCCACTCCTTTTCTGGGCTTTTCAAGGAAGAAGAAATGAGAACAAAAATCTTAAGAGACAGATCTACTCACCACTATTTATAAAGGGAAAAGCCATCATTACTCCAATAAATATGACATACACCTCATAAGTACCCATAAAAAACTCTAAAAATGCCAAACTGTAGAACTGAAGGAGATTCTGCCTCCCTTCAGGTTATCCATCCCAATCTAAGTGGAATGTGTCCTCTACTGTGCTTTACTATGTAAACTTTACCTTAAACTCTCTATGTCTATTAATTGAAGTTCTTTCTTTGAGACAAGAAGTAAGGAGATACATGGAACCTATATTTTCCCCAAGAACTGTGATTTGAATAGGAAAGCCCCCAGTGGGCTCACAGATTTGAATGTGTGGTGTTAACGAAGTGGTGCTACTTGACAGGGATCAGGAGTTGTGGCCTTCTTTGGAGAAAATGAGTCACTAGAGTTTGAGTTTAGGTTTTCAAACGGTCAAGCCAGACCTGGTGTCTCTTTTGTATTTTCCTGCTGCCTGCCAATGCAGATGTAGAACTCTCAACTACCTCTCCAGCAGCATGTCTGCCAGAGTGTCACTGTGCTTCCCAACATAAAGATAACGGACTAAACCTCTGAAAATGTAAGCAAGCCACAATTAAATGCTTTCTTTTACAAAAAGTTGCCATGGTCATGGTATATTTTCACAGCAATAGAACACAGACTAAGATACCAGGTTTCCTTCTGCTCTACTTATTTTTCACTCTTACACCTGGCAAATAGATAATACACTGATTCTGTGAATAGCAGTGTTTGGTGATGATTTAAAATAAGAAACAAGAATGGCAACTGTCTACCATGAGGAAATGCTGGGACTTAAAGGAAGTTTCTACTTACAAAGAAGAAGAGAGGACCATTGGTTCCATGGAACTTGGATTGGAAAGAGTCCTCGGACACACACACACAAACCCAAAACAAAAATAAATAAACAATAAATAAATAAATAAATAAATACTGGGTAACTGAGCTGATTTGTTTTCTTCAAATCCAAAGCAGAAACTAATAATCATTTTCAACTATAATTTGGGCTTTTCTTCAACTTCTCTCATTCTTTCTCTTTCTCTTTCAAAGCATACTATCTCTTTTACCTAGTCTGATACAGCCCTACCACTTTTCCTTCTAAAATCAAGCCGAGACTTGTTGTTTCTGCTTACTCTATAAAGAATTCCAAGTATTTTGGACTTTACAAAATCAAAGGGGCTCAGAACCATCACCATTCTCTCAATGGGCCATCCCTTTAGTATCTCAATGTAACAGTGCCAATGACCCCAGAAGTCACACTTGGTGACAGAGAGATTCTTTTTGAGATCATGTTAGGACTGGTAGGGAGAAACATCCACAAGTGTTTCAACAGTGATAAGCAAAGTAACAACTGTCTCTTTTGTCCCAAGGCAGTGCTGGCATTAGTAATGACACTAACCTATACTGCAGATGCTTTCTTAGTCAGTTGATATTATTACAGTAGAATAACTGGAACTTGGTGGTATATAAAATATTTTTGTTTTGCCAAAGATTGGGGTGGCTGAAAAGTTCACACAGCATGATTCTTATGTCTGAGGGTGGCTCATTAACTTTATTTACAACATGGTACATAATATAGGCCAGACTATCGAGTGGAGTATGTATGCACAAGTTCAGAACCAAGAGAGAAAGCCAAGAAACTTAAACTTACTTTATTACAACTCACTCTCTTGGTAAACAAACCAGTTCCAGAAGACAGATCTACCCCAGAGAGAGTCATTAATCTCTTCTGAGCTACCTTGACAGCTCCATGTTTAAACTTACTCTCTTATGATCCCAATCACTATAATAAAGTTGCACTGGTTCAATCTTGTTACACTGAGCTCTAAGCTTCCAGCGCATGGAACTCTGTGCAGATAAAACCCATTCACAGTGTACCAGATGTTGATGGCCATGTTATGGCTACAAGTATCACATTTCAGGACTTAATTTTCATACAAAAGCCAATGACTATGTGTTCTGCTTGTTTCTATGCAAATCTGACAAATTCTTTCAAAGAATTAAGTTCTAACCATTTTTAGTTCTTGTTATCCCTCCTCAGCTGCCTGATTTAAAGATTTTTGTCATATCGAATAGAAACACAGAGTCAGGTGCATTGTGCTATAACTATGATATAATTTCTTTGTACCAATGACCTAGTTGTTTCAATTATCTTATTGTATAGTTAATTCTAATTCTTTATTAGAAGTGCCTTAATTCTTTTATATAAAAGAAAAATCTATGCCACAAACTATTGATTTTCTAGATCCATTTTAACACTAGGATAAGCATAATTCAAGATCAAGCTGATTACCTCCCTCTACTCCCAGCAGTAGAAGAAGGGAGAATGTTCTTTCCCAGAATTTGTTATTTTAATCTGACCCCCCATACGGATGGTCAGCAAAAATTCTTAAAAGTAAGAAAGTTTAAGTGACAAATTTTAAAAATAATGACTTCAAGAATTTCCCCTGTGCATTTTCTGCATTGCTTCAAGTTGTTAAAGAACACTTCTCATTTTTTACAGTTTTAAAAAATATAAAAAATAAATAAAAGTGAAAAGATAAAATAGCTAGACATAGAAAAAGAAAAAAACATCTTCAAAAGATACGTGTTTGATGACTTCTCCTGAGAGAAAAGGAAAGGATGCTGAAGGCTGGAAATAAACAGAGATTCATGTGGGGTTTTCATAGAGATTTATAGACACTGACAGAATGTCTCTATGCATTGCCTAGCCACTTGCTGTCCACTCACCATAGCCTCTTCATATTCGTGGTGACACACAGGTCCCTACACTACAGGTATAGTGTTTTTCATTCTCTCCCTCTGTTCTTTTCAAGCAAAGTTGTGTCTTTTCTGGACCTGGAATTATATTTACACTGAAGAGAATGTCATATTCCAACCTCTTAGGAGATTTTACATTAACATTGCCCTCTAGGACAGTATGTTCAAGGAAGGAAAAGATTAGCACACACATAATGATAACAAAAAGGCGAATTGACCTGAGCTTTCTGTTCTTCACTAAAATCCCTGGTGCTCTGGGCAATTTGAAAAGCATTAAGAAATAAAATGAGGAATAGAGGTTCTACCAGAGAGATGTAAATTGGAAGCAAATCACAATGGTGGGGAGCTAAAAGGAATCTTAGCCTTTAAGTACTTTGCAGTAATGTCCCCAGCTTTTCAGAGGACTCACATTCTTTGCTTTGTGACTTGGCAATTCCTTGACCCATAAAGGAAACCCAAACTATTAGACCTCTCTTGCTTTTACACTAATTCTGCTTTGGTAATTGAATGCTAATAGAAGTGGCAGGATCAAGGTTTTGGAAACTTTATTTTTCTATTGTCCTTACCATCTTTTTCATCCAATATTATCAGAATATTCCTGGAGAGCATTCCCCCACAGGACCCTAGATGAAGAGAGCTATCCCTCAGATGACCTGAAGGTTGGTCATCTGGGACGATGTAAAATATCATGTACCACTGAGACCTTGCTCTGGACACCTACATGCCTCACTTTGTGAACTTAAGTCAGGTGACACTTGCCAAGTCTGGCCTGGCCATGCAAGGGACAGAATGGCATGGTTCTACTCCTGGAACAGAGCCAACAGGGTGTGGACCTCCAGGACGTGTTGATGTTTGCTGTGGGAATGAGGCTTGTTTGTATAATAATGTACATATTTTCATGTTCCTTCTTCAGAGAACATCCTCTTTGTCAAGGTTAATGACTCCATGATAATCATAGTCCTGGGAGGCAAGGGTGTGGCTAATGTCTCAGCAAAATGGTAGGAGGCTGTGATCTTCAGGACATCCCTTAAGGCTGTGGAAAAGAACACTGAAAAATCAGTCTGGCAGTTCCTCAGAAAATTGGACACAGCACTACCCAAGGACCCAGCTATATCACTCCTGGGCACATAACCAGAAGATGCTCCAACATATAACAAGGACACATGTTCTACTATGTTCATAGCAGCCTTATTTATAATAGCCAGAAGTTGGAAAGAACCCAGATGTCCTTCAACAGAGCAATGGATACAGAAAATGTGGTACATTTACACAATGGAGTATTACTCAGCTATTAAAAACAATGAATTTATGAAATTTTTAGGCAAATGGATAGAACTAGAAAATATCATCCTGTCTGAGGTAACCCAATCACAAAAGAACACATATGGTGCGTACTAACTGATAATTGGATATTAGCCCAAAAGCTCGAAATACCCAAAATACAATTCACAGACCACATGAAGCTCATGAAGAAGGAAGACCAAGGTGTGGGTGCTTTGGTCCTTCTTAAAAGGAGTAGCAAAAGACTCAGGGGAAACAAAGTGTGGGACAGAAACTGAATAAGGGGCCATCCCATGTGCAATCACCAAAGGCAAACGCTGTTGTGGATTCCAGGAAGTGCATGCTGATAGGAGCCTGATCTAGCTGTCTTCTTAGAGGTCTGTCAGAGCCTGACATATTACAGAGGCATATACTCATGGCTAACCATTGAACTGTTCATGGGGTTCCCAATGGAGGAGTGAGAGAAAATACTGAAGGAGCTAAAAGGGTTTGCGGCCCCATGGGGAGAGCAACGCTAAAAACATGGGTTAAAAAATATATAATTTCTCAACTATACAAAACATAAGGATGCAAAATGAACTTTATGTGGGGTAGGTAGATACAAGGGCATGTGAATTCCTGAGTTCCATATCAGCTTGGGATATTGGGAGTTTAGGTCTAAGCCCTAAATGGGGAATGGAAATTTCAGGGTGTGGTCCAACCCAATTAGCTTATTATCTCTGCTTAACCACCAGGACAGGCAGATATATAACTTCTTTTGCAATGTTAACAAAACGTGTGTATTTGCTGTCTCTTTCTAAGAATCAAGGGACTGGAGTCATAGGATGCTGATTCATGGGATAATCAAAAGAGAACTTTGAGTAATGACTGAATTGATATGTAAATTTAAAAACTGGGCTTTTGATCTGAAAGAGATGAGCTAGCTAGAAAGTTTTTGAATAGCAAGAAAAAACTGTCTCAAGCAGAATACACACACACACACTCACACACACACTCACACACACACTCACACAGAGGTCAATCTGGAAAGCTGTCTTGAGCAGAACATAGGTCATCTTATATAACCTATGATTTGACTTTGAGTCATTTGTTTCCCTGTTCCCAGACACCCCTTCTCTTAGAAACCTCTCTCCAAGTTGAAGCTGGTCCTTGGCAGACACCGAGCCCAGTAATCTTAAATCTTTCAACTTATGGAGGAGAAAATTGGTCTCCTGAAGTAGTGGCAGGACATCTAAATCTGAAAAAAAAAAAAAACTTTGAAGATAAGGATTTTATTCTAGGTTCAGATACTTTTTGTCTAAAAAGCTTTTGATAAACCATGGCATTTCTCTGAATCTATGCTTAATTTTTGAATGAATGCTTAATTTTTAATGTTATATATGTATATAACATATATATTAACTATTATAATTCATAAACAACCATAAGGTACCTAGCTAAGGTAAAATGACCAAAGTAAATACTTCCTGAAAAATGCATAAAGAAGTTAACATATGACAAATAGATGATTAAGACTTATTGACATGATGTCTTTGTAGCCTTTTAAATTATATTAATATCTATCAGTTAATAGTGCCCATTCATTTGTTAATAAGTTGCTAATTTTTGATGAGCTCAATCAGAGCCAGAGCCACACTATAGGTGCATTTAGAGGCTAAGTAAATTCAAGCTGAAGGAACTTCAGTAATTACTGAGGTAGCTGAACCCCACAGCAGTTTTTCTTTTTATTAGTCAATAAATAAGCTACCTATGGTTTCTCAGAAAAAACTGTCAACCATTGATAAATAAATTAGTTTTTGCTTCTGGTCACTGAGAAACACTACAGGATGATTCACATCAAAATGTGTCTTTATATCTTTTGATTTGCAACTTGATGAGAAGTTAATTTGTTTGCAGTCTAAGGTGTCTTGGTCCATGCACTGCACCAAACATAATTAACAGTCAGCTGGGTCTCTTATAACAATCAATTTGACCTCAGCTGAAAGGTAAGTAGCCTTCCTGTAAAATCTTTACAAAAAAATCTTAAACATGCCCTGTGGCCTATATTTTGACTCAAACTAATAAACATAGCTTCCAAGATCATAAGAAAGAAATGTATTTGGCTTTAACTTCTCTAAAGGAGGATTGCCTATTTCTGAAATACTTTCTGTCATTAAATACATCAAAATATATACCTTCAATGGTGAGGGAAACAATAAAAGTTTGAAGTTATACCATTGAGAGTCATTTCAGGAAAAAGTAGGTCAGTGTTTTAAATAAGTGAAACCATCCATTAGTCAAATTAAAAAAAAAAATCTGTATTAACAAGACGTGAGAGAAACCAAGAAAACATTGACAACTGTATGAGGCAAAAACACTCTTACCAAAACTCAGCTTCAAGAGTATTGAATTTACTACAAAAGCAGCTCTCTTAAGGTGGTTTCTGTTTACCAGAAACTTCCCTTAATCTGATCCGAAAGCCGTGGGCACAGACATCTAGTTCACTAGTTCCTGGTCAGTTCCAACTTTCTGCATAAGCCTGAAGACCTCGTCCTGCTGACATAAAATCTTTTTCATTTTCACCATTTTGCTCTTCTCTCTGTTGCCCAGGCAGTAGCCTTGGCAGTCTGAGCCCCAATAAACCTTTCTTTTTATTCATAGAGTGGTCTATTTCTGTTTTTACTGTGCCCTTCCTTGTATTGATTCCTTACCCCAAGAGAACAATGAGTTGCCTTTCCTATGGGCCTTGTCCTCCCTAACCAAAACAAACTACCACTTTTTGACCTTTCTGGCTGTGTCATTTGCTTCTTTTGGCTTTTGCCACTCACCACACTCTACTCCAAAATCTTACAGTTTGTTTCTCCAGCCATTTCTTGCCTCCACATACTCTTTCCACTTATCTCTCCTTGACTACTTGGTAAGTTTCACGTCAGAGCTTCCTGTTCTGTTTCTGTTTCTGTTTCTATCATTGGCTCACTGGAGTCTTTCTTCTCTGGCTCCTAGAACCTTCATAAAAAAAAACTTACTCTGGTGACTCAGTCAGCTTCTCCTTTTTATGTCCTCTATGAAGCAGCTAAGGGCCCCCCAACTGGGCCTCTAGGTCCTACTAACCCTGTCATATCTGCTTTCTTTCCAACTTCTAAGAAGCACTCTTACAGGACCCCTGGCTCTGGCTCTCCACACCTTGACTTACCCTTTATCCTGTGGGGCGCTGAGCTATGAGAGACAACCAGGCACCTGGTCGAATAAGCTTTTGAACCCCGGAGACCCCTTAGGACAGAAGACGTTCAGCTCTGTTCCTGGGCCCCTGGCTCTCTCAGCTTCTGCCCTTCACAACCCCTCCCACAGAGAGAGGTTTATGGCCATCGGGTCACAGTAAGAATAGGTAGGAATAGTGCCCCAGGCTCTCCTCATACATATGAGGCATCCCCAAAACCTCAGACCAAGCCAATGGGATCACCTGCTGCTAAAACCTTCACCCACCCAAAACTGTATATCTTGAGCTTAATTGAGAAGTGAAGGCGTGTGCAAGAATCATCCTTGTTGTCCGATAGCTTCTGTTGTGGATCCTCCCCTCTCCTGCAGCGCCTTCAGGGTTCTCCTCTCTCTGCTGCAGAGCGGCAGCAGGGGACCTTCCCTGCTGACACTCTAACCTGAACCACTAGAGGGCAAGGGCAGCAGCAGAGACAATGGCTGTTTGCACCCTGTCCTCTGCCAAGCCGGATATTTTGTGGGACCCCATCAGGAGCTGATTCCCACATTATCCTATATTCTATTGAAAAAAAAAAAAAATGGTGCACTGGGGAGTTTGGGGACAAATGAAAGGACACACCTTTACTCCTGATGTTTATCTTTCCAAATAGCCAGATACAACAGATAGCAGAGGACAACCTTGCCTACAGCTTCTAGCAGAACACTACCTATTAAGCCAGGAGGCCTCTAAGTTCACCTTTAGCCACCTTATCTCTGTCCTCTGATCATACTGGGTCCAGGGCCTCTCAACTTTGTCCCCTCCTAAGTATCAATCAACTATGTTTCAAATCACTCAATATTTAATGATTTCTGCCCTCTTCTCAACTCTGCTACACTACTTCCCAGAGCCATTGTTTCTGGTAAAACCCTTACAGACAAAAGTCCACAACTTTCTATTTCCCCTCTGTCATATTTTGACTATATGTGGTTCATAAATGGAAGCTGAATTATCAGCCCCACTGGCTCTCACCTAGTAGGTTATGCCATAGTCTTGTCTGACCAGGTTAGAGAGTCTACTTCTTCACCACTAGGCCTCTACTAGTGATATGGCTTTTGAAGGTGCTCTCCACTGAGGGAACTGCTAAAAAAGAATTAACAAATGGGACCTCATAAAATTGCAAAATTTCTGTAAGGCAAAGGACACTGTCAATAGGAAACCAACAAATTGAGAAAAGATCTTTACCAATTCCACATCCAATAGAGGGCTAATATCCAATATATACAAAGAACTCAAGAAATTAGACTCCCAACAACCAAATAACCCTATTAAAAATTGGGTATAGAGCTAAACAAAGAATTTTCAACTGAGGAAACTCAAATGGCTGAAAAGCACCTAAAGAAATTTTCAACATCCTTAGGGAAATGCAAATCTAAACAGCCCTGAGATTCCACCTCACACAAGTCAGAATGGCTAAGATCAAAAACTCAGGTGACAGCAGATGCTCATGAAGAAGGAAGATTAAGTGTGGGTGCTTTGGTCCTTCTTAGAAGGAGTAACAAAATACTCAGGGGACCAAATATGGAGACAAAGTGTGGGACAGAAAGTGAAGGAGGGGCCATCCAAAGACCATTCCACCTGGGTATCTATCCCATGTGCAGTCACCAAAGGTAAACGTTGATGTGGATGTCAGGAAGTGCATGCTGACAGGAACCTGATATAGCTGTCTTCTTAGAGGTCTGCCAGAGTCTGACATATTTAGAGGCAGATGCTCACAGCTAACCATTGAACTGATCATGGGCTTCCCAATGGAGGAGTGAGAGAGAAAACTGAAGGAGCTGAAAGGGTTTTCGGGCCCCATGAGGAGAGCAACAATACCAACCAACCAGAGCTCCCAGGATTTAAACCACCAGCCTGGGAGCACATAGGGAGGGACTCATGGCTCCAGCTGTAAATGTAGGGGACGATGGCATTTTCAGGCATAGGTGGGAGAGGAGATTTTTGGTCCCATGAAGGCTGGGCTCTGAGTGTGAGAAATTAGAGGATGGGCAGGTGGGAGTGCGGTGGGTGGGTGGGGGCACATCCTCATAGAAGCAGGAGGAGGGGGGACTGGATAGGGAGTTCCTGGATGGGGGTGAGAATGTGGCAAGGGGATAACATCTGAAATGTAAATAAAATATAAAGAAGAAGAAGAGAGCTAATAACGCTCATCCTTATTCCTGCAGTTTCCTCTTGGCTCCTTCAAGCTTGACTTGTACCAAGTTTCAGCTCCAACAGCTGGTCCTATCTTCATCTGATAATTTAGCAGCTCTGTTACTTGTTGCTAAAGCCACAGGCAGGCTTTTGTAAGCTCCTCCCAGAAGGTTGCCTAGTCATTCCACTCATAACTAGAAAGCCTGCCTTTTCCTTTAAAACATTCTGGCTTTGGCATAACTTTCACTGCAAAAGAGGTACATGGTGCTTGCTTATGATACAGATTTAAGAGCATTAAAAGACAGTTTAAGTTACCTGAATTTCTTACATCAAAGGGCTTTAAAACTTTGTTCTCTCCCCTTTGTTCACTTTTCTGTTACAGAATTTCTGTCTCACTACAGATAAATGTTCATATTTCTATCAGGTTGATAACTTTTCAAGCTGTACATTTGCTGTGTCTCAAAAGCAGGAAACTGCTGGATCTGGTTACAGACACTTGTTAACAACTTTCTCCACAGTGAGGCTCTTCAGTCCAGTATTTCCTATAATATAAATACAACATTTATTTCTTTATCAACTTAAAAAAATTATGTAGGCTTTAAGGAGGATGTGTTCCATCTTTTTGGATATATTCTTCCTTGTATTCTTGACCTCTTAGGCTTTGAGACAGGCCTGGAAATTTAAAGTAAAGAACCCCTAAGCTCTTTGACGTGTTTTCCTAGTCTATATCTGTCCCATCAGATTTCCACTCAGCTGACAGATACAATCCAGGAACCAACTTCAGCCCTGCAACTGCTCCAAAACCAGACAACTCTTCTGGCCTTGATGGTCCTTATGAAACCTGTGAAGCTGTCAATTTGCTGATAGCCATTATGAACTAGTTCATCCAAGTGAAAGAGGATTAAAGCTGGCTCACCAACTTCAGCCACCAGGGGCTGACTCCAAGACTCTCCTATGGTCCCTCTCAGGCCTCTAGCCCTTCTCGACCCTCGGATCTCAGACCTTCTCATAATAATGTGGTTGCTCCCTGTCTTTTAATGTTATTTCAAATAAAAGTAGTTAAATCAGATGCTTTGGTGAAATTTCTCCAGGTATCCTGCCATTGCTTGTCTGTCAGATGGTTCTCCACCTTTAAACAGCATTGCAGCCTTCCTGGGCTCCCATGGTGTCCTGCTTTCAGTTCAGCAGGAAGTAGCCATAACACTTTAACACCCTTGTCATAAACAAAAGGCCACACACTCTCACGTGCACAGGCACACACAATCACTTTTTCTGAAAGCTCAACTATCTTGGGATAGGGTTCCTATTTCCCTACCTAGCTCCTGGTCATCCGAACAGCCTGTATCAGCTCAAAGACCTCATCCTGCTGACATACAAAATCTGCTTGATTTTCTACCAATTTGCTCTTTTTTCTGTACCCCCAGCCCCAGGTAGCTTTGACAGTTTGATCCCCAATAAACGTCTCTACCTGTAGAGTAATCTAGTTTGGTGGCTGGCCTCACTTATAGACTACAGTTTTAGTCTCAACCCCATAATAGCTTCTCTGAGGGAGGTACTTATCAGAAAAGACAAGAAAGCAAATCTCCAAGGACTACTTTGGGTCCCATGACCAACTGCCTGGCTGGTTTCTGTCACCAGTTCTCACCAGCAGGCCACGGTTCCATTTTACAAAGGAGATTGTAAATTCAAGGCCTTGAACAAGCAAGTCTTAAATACTTTCACTAGAACAAATTGGAGGAACGCTGTGGGAGATGGCAGTTTCCTTAAATTAATTCTAGGTACATTCTACTCAGGAGTAATTTAGAGGGTGCTTGCTTAAATTTACATTCACAAATACTGTGGGGAAAAAATAATTCAAATAGAATTCATTGGTGTTAATAAAGTCTCTGCTTTTCACTCCTCACATCAAGTTCCTTCTAGTTTTGCGTTTAGAAATGAAAATGGGTAATGTACAGATTTGTATCTTTTGACATTCTGTTTAAAGATAATAAAGAATAAGATCAACACCAGACACCTTCTCCAGTAAAGAAAATGCTTATGTCAATCTGCATTGCTAAAACAGTGTTTTCAAAGTAAGATGAAAGACTCCTAATTTCCCTTAAGGCCTTGGTCTTCTTCCCTTTTAAAACCTGATTTGTTTATTGCTTTAGGGAAATAAATTTGTCCTCCATAATATGACACTCCTGAGGAAAAACCTAGAAGACTTGAATGGATTTGAGCAATGGTGCCATCAGCCCTGGAGAAAGTCAACTAAGGGGTGGAACTAAGGTCTGAAAAGTTCCAACAATTTACCAAGGAGAACTGTGAGTTTAAACTCCAGACAAAGAGCTGCCCCTGGCTGTGAATGAAACTCCAGAAAGGAATCTGTCTGAAGAGACTGATTGGCTGATTAGAATTTCAGTACAGTAGAGAGATTGCAATACTGCAGGTCCAGAGGCTAATTACCTTATCTTGGGCTAAGTTCTTCCCTCAGGAACAGCCATTCCTTCCCCACCTCTGTATCAGAACGAGCATGGCAATAGATAAACATTTTAGAATCTATTGCCTTAGCAGGCAACTACCATCTACCAATGGAAAAGCTAAGACTGTCATCAGATTGCATCCTGAGCCTTTAGAAAACCATCCCCCATCTCCAAGTGCCTGCTGCTCTGGTGTACCCATCAATTTATTTTAAACTTACCTGTTTGTGACTTCCTCTGTTCTGTAAAACCAGAAAAATGTTCTGAAACTGCTTCCATTTTGAAACATGAAAGTTAGGATCAACTAAATCTGTGCTCCCAGGGCCATGGTCACTTAAAATGACTCCAGAATAAACTATCCCTTATTCAATTAAGATGAGCGCTATGATTTTTGCACCGACAAGTCCCTACAGTTTACCGAGAGAGGTGGGTTCTGTCCCTAGCTACAGCATGCTGATTAATTGCCCGGCCCTTGAAACCCAAAAGGGTTAGGGCTTGGTTATAGATGTTCTTAGAGGTAATTAAATCTGTATAGAATTTCCTTTTCAAGCAGGTGCTCCTGATGTTAAGAAGTGAAAGCCACACCCAGCTCTGCTGTCAGTTTCCAGAAGCAGTTTCCAAAGTAGGCCACAGTAAAACTGAAGTAAAAGTGCGGGAGAAAGTAAGCCAGCTGCTGCTCCGTGCAAGCTCCCTGGCAACAGGTCTGAGACGGAGAGTCCCACCTTGGTGTGGATGTGAAGGGAACTTAATGAAATGGAAGAAGGTGGCCTGCATCTTCAGACATTAAGGAGGACATTTGCATGCTAATGTGAAGACTGGGCAGGAAGAACACAGCTGAAGTGCTGTGAAGCCCTACCAGGCCAGTCTGTGTTATGCTTCCCTGGAGAGCGATATGGAGGTGTAAAGATGCCTGGCAACCTGGAAAGAGCTGCGTTTACTTATGCTAATTATCAGTGAGAGGCCCGAGTTCACTGCTCTTGAGAAGGCGTGGAATGACTATGGCTGGTTGCCTCTCATAAAGCACTGCTGTGTGAGTCGACCCTCCCGACCTGATAAAAGTTCGGGGAACTGAAAAGTAACTTAAGCTTTGTCTTCTTCAATCTGTATTTTACTAGTATAGTAATCCTCTTTTACCTGCATGGGATGGATCACTGGAACTAAGCATCGGACCAGACATGCACATTACACAGCATTGTACATTATACACCACCACACATCATAACACTGTTGGGGATAACATTAAATGAGGGCTGGGGGGAGGACTGTAAATAACTGCTACCACAGTTTGTCTGATAACTCTTGAGAACCACGTGCTTCCTGAGCTGGAAGGAAAGGCATGCGTGGTAGATGTCTTGGCAAATTGGATAACTTAAAGACAGGAGAGGTGGGGAAAAAAGCATAGACTTAATCGTGTTACTTAAAATGTCGTGTCATTTAAAACTTATGAAGTGTTTCATTCTGGAGTTTTCGATTAAATATTGTTGGCATTGTTGACTTTAAATAAGACCAATTTAAAAAATCCTTAACACACATTTCTCAAAATGTTAGTTATCTTGTCTTCTCTGTCATAGAGACATAGCCGGCTGAGCAGAATTTAGAGAAAATGGTCAGAGTTTGGCAGGTCAGAATCACATGTTCTTGGAAGTGGTGTAGGGAAACCACCTTAGGCCTCATTTGCTTACAGTCTGATGTTGTTAAGAAACTTCGAATAAAGAAGTTGCCAACAGCAAGACTTGACTCAATAGCTTTGAGGTAAGAGGAAGAGATCATATTCCCTTCTGCTTGAAACAGACACTGTAGAGAAATTTCACAGCCCTGCAATGGGCTAGTGAAGTATGACATGGCCCAGGTGTTGGTCTAGGTGAAGCCAGCAATGATGGTTGCCTGTGAAAGTTAGGAATTTACCCTTCTTCTGAGACAAGGACATAAAGTAGAACATTTGTGATGATTCCTTTCCCGAGGACCAGCCAAATTACAAGAGACTTACCTGTATTAAAATCTCAACAGCCGGGGAGATTTTCTCACACAGAGAGAGAAAATATCTAGGGCAGATTTTTTTAAAGTAAAAGCTTCTAGGAAGTTGGGTGTGGCTTATAGTGAGGGGCAAGTCTGTCCAGAGTATACTGAAGCTGAAGAGACATTAAGGTTGCCTTTGTCAGAGGACAGATTTGGATGAGGTAAGATGATGTCAAAGGAGACTGCCATGTGGAAACAGGAACTCTAGGCCTTTATCAATTTACTCAGTGACTTGGGAACCCAGGAACCAGGCTTATGTCTCAGTATTTGCCTGCCTCTGTTCAGCCTTTGCTTACTGATCTTGATTGAGCAGTTTTTGTCTCTAGGTAAACTCAAGGCATTGTTGTTTCGGTAATGTTCACAGAGTAAATAGTTCAGGCAGTCCGTCAGGTTCCCAGTCAGGATCACACGGACACATGAAATTGGAAAGCATACTCCTAATTGGCTCCCTGTAATCAGCCAGGTCAAGCCCTCTTGCTGTTATTTAGCCAAACATAATTAGCAGAGACAAGAAGGGCCTGACTCCTGGCAATAATATCTATAGATGTTCAAACTGTACCTCTTAATTAATAAAACTTTAAAGTATAAATTGTTGAAGAACTATTACAGAAGTGCTTTCTTTTTCTTTTTTTCTTTTTACTTTTTATTGCTTTCTGAATCACCAAAAGCATTCTCAGACTCTGGCCAGCATCAGGAAGAAGACAGAAAAGGAGAAAAAGGAACAAGATATACCTTTCTGAATCAGACATGAAGACAAACGCATGGCAGCGCATGGGGCTGCACTAGCAGACAGAACTTCTAGGAAAGAAAAGAACATTATTTTATAAAGGGGTTAGTTATGTCTTTCTGTCTCCATAATGTGGCATAGATGATACAGTCTTCCTAGGATTGCTCTCGCCTTTCTGAGAGGTAATCCCTTAGCCAAGGTATTGTTAGGTCTCCAAGGCCAGGAAATTCCTTCTATTGACAAGAAGGACATTCTCCTTAATGAGTCTTTACTGCTACTGCTACATCCTTCCCCACTGTGCTGGTTAGGGACTCACAATCCTTTACCAAAGCCTTCAGTCCCCATCAATATTCTCTATTATTTTACTAAAAAGATCAGATTCCTGTAGCTTAATATGTCCTTTAAAGGTAAACACTTGGCTCAGCAAGTTGAAAGTTATCTGAGTATCCCTTTGTGTGGAATATTAGTCTCTTTGCAGCGTGTGCACACTAGTGTGTATTGGTATGGTATGATTGATTAAATAGTACAAGAGGAGAAAATGTGCTTTTAATTTGCAGGCTGTGGCCGAGCTATAGTCAGTGGTAGAACGTGTATGTCCAAATTCCGTCCTAGCAGTCAGACAAGCAAAATAATAAATAAATAAATAAATAAATAAATAAATAAATAAGAAAACTAGCCGGGCGGTGGTGGCACATGCCTTTAATCCCAGCACTTGGGAGGCAGAGGCAGGCGGATTTCTGAGTTCGAGGCCAGCCTGGTCTACAGAGTGAGTTCCAGGACAGCCAGGGCTATACAGAGAAACCCTGTCTCGAAAAACCAAAACAAAAAATAAATAAATAAATAAATAAATAAATAAATAAATAAATAAATAAGAAAACTAAATGGATTTGGAAAGTATAAGAAATTCAATAGGTAAAATATAATTTATAACTTGTATGGGGAAATGGAATTTAAAGTAGGAAGAGCCCAGCACATTGTCTTTGGTTTAACTTTCGGTTTATTTCTAAAATGGTGGTTTTCTAAATGAATTTTTTATATTTTGAAATTAAAATATTATTACATCTTTTCCTTTTCCTCCCTCCAAACCATCCTATGAACTATCTCTTCCTTTGCTCACTCTCTCTCACTTTACAGTCTCTAGTTCTTGAATTTTTGTTACTGTTAGTATTCTGTCTAAATTCCACCTCCACAGTTACCTGGCAATAGCCAGGTATGCTCCTCCTCACAATTACCTGGCAACCACCAGGTAGGCCTGGCCTACTATAAAAGAGGCTGCTTGCCCCCCTCCTCACACTCTTAATCTCTTACTCTCTTACTCTCTCTCTCTCTTTTACCCTCTTGCCTCTCTGTCCCCTCCCCCCCTTCCTCTCTCTCCACGTGGTCATGGCCGGCCTCTACTTCCCTTCTCTCTTTTCCTTCCACCTTCTTCTCTCCACCTTTGCCCTATCTCCTGAATAAACCTCCTCCCCCTTGGAACCATGTGGTCTGGAGTGGTCTGTTCTGAACCGCAGTTGGACTTCTAACAACTAACAGTTACTTTGCCATGCAATCTTCTAAAGGAGGGAAGTGTTTAACAGTAGTACCCAGCTTTGAGACCTGTGAACTGAAATAATGACCAGCTTGGCAAGGACATAGTAGTGATGTGCATACCTGCATGGGATGTGATAGCTCTCCAATTGCACACCTTTAATCCCAGCACTTGGGAGGCAGAGGCAGGTGGATTTCTGAGTTTGAGGCCAGCCTGGTCTACAGAGTGAGTTCCAGGACAGCCAGGGCTACACAGAGAAAGATGCCATACTTTATATTTTTATATTAGTCAGCAATGTGCATATGTTTGTAGAATAAATTGCATATATATTATATGTGGGTTAAGTAAGTGTGATTGTTTTACTCAACAACAACAAACAAACAAAAAAACAAAAAAAAATTCTAGTTTGAAGGAAGGAGAGAGAATTAGAAGAAGAAATATACTGAAGAAGGATGGTAGGGGGAAAAAAAGACTGTAAGAGAAGAGGAAGAGAAAGCAGTGTAAGGGGAAGAGGGCAGGTCACAAGAGAAGGAGGAAAAAGTTGGAGGGAGCACCAACCCATTGCGGGTTGTAGTTTTCCAAGGCTGAAGAGCACTGGAGAGGAAAACAAACAGGACACTACAGCATCAACAATGATAGCATCAGCAGATCTACTAAAATTAAGTAAATTTTATAAATAATATTCAATTATGACAAAACAAGTTTCTATAGTCATATCCATTAATTGGGCATACATGTTGTGCAGTGTACTAGACAGAGTTGGGAGTCTGATGCCATACTTTATATTTTTATATTAGTCAGCAATGTGCATATATTTGTAGAATAAATTGCATATATATTATATGTGGGTTAAGTAAATGTGATTGTTTTACTCAAAGCCCACAGCTATAATGAATAAACAAAAGTGTTGGTAACTGTTCTTTCATTATTCAATGGAGTCAAGGACCTCACTGTGGCTAAGGAGTGGCAGAGAGCTGATGCAATCACTATTGAGAGGGTCATATCTTCTGAATTTTGTAAAATACTGTTTCTTCTTAGATCTGCCAATTAAATTATTTTATTTTTTGCATTCTTTTCATTCACTCTTCAGATAATAAAACCCTTGGAAGTACATTCAATTAAAGGTATAGGCTGGATTATTAATGGGTTTTTGTTATAGTTGTATTTAAACTAAATACTTTATTGACTCATGTTAGATACCATTACATATTTTATTTGTTAATAAATACTTATTGATGACAGCCCCCCTACCCCCACCAAAATTTCCTGCACAACTTAATGCTACTGACTGGTAACCTTCTGGGACCCTTCCCTTGATACAGAAACTTTGCCCCACTACAGTTCTTATCAGGCCCGGCGGCTCATCACAATCCAAAAATGTGTCTGAAGAAGTCAATCTGCCTGTGATTGTTAAAGAGCAAACTCTCCCTTGTCTCTTGACCAAAAATCAGTAAATTGATCTTACTTTCATTTTTTAAAAAAATTATCTTCTTTCATCCATTTAGAAGAAAATGAGTATTGTCAGTAGGCACTACACACCTCAGGAAAAACAGGAGCCCTTGGCAGATTGTGCTTTGGAGGATAAGGAAAGATAACAGACTAGAGTCATTTTAGGCCTAAGTTTAAAAATAAACTGGAGAAAAACACCAGTATCTATCAGGTGAATGGCCACCAAGATAAGGCTATCCCTGTGCTCTAGATGAATAAGACTCATAAAAGCAGACAGTACATTTTGAAAATTTTATCAACTCTCTTACCTTAGGCTCCCCAAATATACTAATACAAATTCTAAAATTTTATGTATAATAAAATGCAATAATATTGCTGACATTTCTGCTGCATTCAAGGAGAAATAACAGTTCAACATCCAGTCATGTCATATGAGATGGTCAGCAAATACTCCACAAAATGGTCACTTTGAGTCACTGGGATGTATAAGTTTTAGGAGACTTCTGTACCTGTTAGTCCCTTTCAGTTCTGAGTCCTGTGGACTGGGGAGATACCATGTAAATGCCATAGGTAGGTAGAGGTCCCTCCATGTAAATGACCGTGTTAAAATTTCTTTCGAGCCTCACAGTTCACTTCTTCCAGTTCTGGACGCTGAGAAGTCTAGTTTTAAGGTGTCCATAGACTGAGTTTCTGATGACAGCTTGCTTCCTTGTTCTGGGATGGTATAGAAAATGCAAGATAGTTTTGTGAGGCCTGTTTTGCAAGATCACTAATACAGTTTATCAGCACTCTACCTTCATGGCTCAATCTCCTCCTGGGGACCTCCTCTCAGAATCATATCAGACTATTGCCCGAGTTTCGACATAGAAGTGCTAAGGTAACACAAATATTTAGTCCACAGTAACATCTACAAAATTTAGTATATCCTCAGTATCATGTGTGTGTGTGTGGGGGGGGTGGGGGGGTGGAGGAGTCAGAAGAAAGTTTAGGTCCCTTGGAGTTAGTGACAGTGGCTGTGAACCACATACTGAATTTCAGGGCCTTAGTAGAGAAGTAAGGCAGACACTGTTATAAACTGCCATGGTACCTCTCCTGCCCCAGTTCGTTTTAACTTAAAAAACAAAACAAAGCCTCTCATGGTTAATTGTATGGGTATATATTTATTTATTCTCTCATAGGTACTGCTTCAGGTTTTTAAATTAATACTAATTTTTCTTGCCCTCTGAACCTTGATATTTTCAATTATGCAATATTTTATTCTGGTATTCAGTATTTTTTAATTTTAGTTTGTGGGAGGTTTTTTTTTTATAAGTTCTGTATATATGATTTGAAAATTTCATACAATATATTTTATTATAGTCTGTCCAGATCCTCTTCCTTCTCACCTGTTCACCAAAGAATTTAACATTCTCTCTTTCTTTCTTAAACAAAGGAAAGAAAAATCAAAACAACAACAAAAACATGGAGTCCAATCTGTGTTGGTCAACAGGCCCTGCCCTGCAGTGTCCATATACTCAGTGTCACACAATTGAGGAAAACTGATTTTTCTTTCCCCTAGTCATGCTTTTTAAATAGCTTGCCTTTGTGTTTTTCTCTCAGTTCATATTGGAGAACTGGCTGCATCATGAAATGTCAAGAGAATAAAACTTGGAGGCAGGGAATGTTGCTTTTCTCTACACTTGTTTCTTCACACTAAGCTCACTAATTACTATGTGGTTTGTTCTGCAAAGGGTAACTTCTAACCCAATGGAGTACTTCTTGTTCTCGAAGAATATGCCTTGTCATACGAAATTATAAGCAATAGTTATAAAAAAAATGTATTCCACCATAAATATTTACATCCCCTTCCTCCCTCACATGTGATCTTATTTGCATTATAATTTTACTCTTGTTTGCTTACTATATGATTAAATTAATAGAAAGATGATATCTTGTACGGTAGAAGAAAACAAAGATATGAGCATATTAAATGTTGTGATTCTTTTCGTATGCACATGAACACACACATACACATTTTGAACATATTGTTCTTACTAGATTGAGATAGCAAAACACTAAGGCTCATTATAAGGGTTGAATGGATTTAAAGGAACAAACAAGTGACCTCCAAACCAAATTGCTTTAATTAGGAAGGTTCATTTGTCTATTAATTATCACAAACAGCTCACAGTTTTGTCAGCCATGGATCAGAGCAAATAGAAGAGGTTAAACAGAATTTGTAATGAACCTGTAAAGGTAAGTTTTATTCACCATATGTAATTGTTTTAGTGGCTTACTGATAGATAGAGCCTTTTCTAGTCCTATCTGAACTCAACTCAGCTGTTCAGGCTCGAAACTCCTCTCCAAGCTGACTGCTTCAAATTGGCTTCTCTCAGTTTCTCACTGACTTGCTCTGCTTGGACAAACTGGCTCTGAACTCCATGAACTGAACTATACTGATGGCACCGACTACACAAACGGAAAGGAGCTGAACGAACACAACTGAACTCAATTGCACTCAACTGAACAGCACCGAACTGCACCGAACTGAACTCATCTGAACTCCACAGCACTGCCTGAACTCAAATGAACTGCATTTACTGCCCTTGGACTCCTGACTCACCCTGTACTGCTCTTAAGCAGCCTCTTTCCTGTCTGTTCCTCTGAGAGTTGAGTAGATCCTATGTCTGACCCATTCTCTCAAATTTTTCTCTGACTAGTCATTTTGTCTGCCCCTCAATTAGATGTCACTTTCAAACATGGCTGCTTCCTTCTACAAACTAACTTTACGTCATTGTTTGAGATTAAAGGTGTGCATTAAATGTGAGTCTGTATTCCAGCCAGAGGGATTAAAGGTATATCATTCTAGATAGATTACACAGACCTGGGTTTTTTGGATGTGATCCCTTGTCAGAGCAGCCATGTTGCTAGATTAAAATTCCTCCCCAGGAACCACATTCTTTAAGCATGGAGGTTCATTGCACAAATTCCGTTGGTATTTCTGTCAAATCCTGTTTTTCTTGGACTGGTACAGTATATATAAATTTAGAGTTGAAGAAATAATAAGAACAACATAATTTTCTAAATACTATTAGTAATCAATACTTGCTAATATTGAGTCACATAAAATTCTATTTTACTATAAAAGAGATAGACATAAATCTGAAGCTTCTGTAGATTTTAGAAGATTTCAGGTCACTAGGGGATGCTGGAGAAATAAACGGAATCATAGTGCAATAATAAGTATCATGTTGTGGATAAAAATGAATAGTTTAGCTTTATGAATAACCCAGATGCTAGCCCATGGAAAGGCACTAATAACTATGTATGAGTGCCAGTGAGTATCTCAAAGGGTGTCTCAGGCAGTGACTGTTTAGCATAATTAGAAAGGAGCCAGTGATGAAATTGTAAATGGTTCAGCATGGTATAATGTAAGTTCTATGGTTTAATATCAACAGGGCCTTGGCAGATGGCTTTTCTCCTAAGCACATATCTATAGAAGAGCTGAAGGGAAAGCACTTTGCAGCATCTAAACAATCAATAAATTTTATTTTCATCTAAACAATTATAGTGACAAATTGAGGGAACGTGACTATTAGTGACTATTTCTGTTTGTCTGTAATAGAAATTCCAAATGAGGTGATCATAATGGAGGCATAAAAGATATCAAGATTCAAAGAATTTCTGGGGAGACCCTATCTTTATAAAAAAAAATTGAAAGAAAAAGACCAAAGTGAGGCAATAACCAATGAGGAATTTATGATAAAATTAATAGCTGGGCATTGATTTATTGAGCAGACACTGAGAGAGCACTGCTGTAAAATATTTACACAGGCATTGAATTAAATTAAAGGGGCAGAACACAGAACAGAACACTGAAATGAGTTGACCTGCATAATAGACTTGATTGCCTGTGCCTCAGAACCTCACCCTCATGGGCAGGAGGGGAAGGCTCATTGCAGGGGCAGCTGAAAAAGTCTGCTATCCCCAACTCAGCCTTCAAGTAAGGGTGCCTCAAGAGGAACATATCCTAGATCAAGGAAGCTCTCTGCAGTTGAAAGAATTCTATACACCTAGAATTTTTGTGCCAAAACAACTGCTCAGAAGGTGAATCAGATATGCTTGCATCACTTTGCCTGCTACATGAGTAACGGTCATCAGAAGTCCACCTGCCAGCAAGGGAGAATGCAGAACTTCTCAGTTCACCTAGACAATGGCTCAGTTATTTTATAGACCATTATCAATGGAATTAATGGAATTTGCATTAAAAAAAAGTCAGCTTGGCAAAATAATGCAATCATTTCGAGAGTGTAGAAGAATAGGGACAGTTCCCTAACAGAGAATGAAAGATTTAGGGAGAAGAAAATTAATTAAGGCTGTAGTGAAAATTTTGTTGTTTATTGAAGTAAGGATATATCTATATCTATATCTCTCTCTATATATAGAGAGATATAGATATAGATACATAGACTATGTGTGTATATATATACACACATAGTCTATGATACATATACAAGTGGTGAATGGCTTTTCAAGAATGTTTCCTTTCAGAATGGCCCTGAAAATGCTAATAGCATCTTCCAGTGTTTATTAAGTATTTATGTGTACTATCTACTATGCTAATCATGTTGTATGTTTTGACACGTCTTACCCACGAATCACTTTCTGCTCTGCTGAGTGTATCAAGGCTTTATACAGAAATGACTTTCTCATATATCTTTGACTTCCTGGTCCTCAGGTAAAGATTGTTATTCATTTATACTGTTCAATACTGTTCTGCTTCCAATATCAGATTCTTAGACATAATCATATGCCAGAGAAGACAGAAAAGTCAAGGCCTTGTGGGATTATTTTTTGTCATAATTTAAAATGATAGCAGAGGCAGGGGTTGCAAAGGTAAGGTCATAGATGCCTCCATGATTGGACATGAACGTGTGATGTTTGTCTATATATTTTCTTTTAGTGTATATTAATTAATTAAAATTAATATTGAATTTTAGGAAATATAGTGCGTAAAATGCCTTCTAGCATATTAATGCCATGCTGAATGCTTAAATTTAGCTAATTAATATGACCCTTATTTTGTAATGAGTATATATAGCATCAATCCTTTTGCTGTCACCTACATGCAGTAATTCATCAATTACTACAGTTCTCTAACATTACACTCTTTGGTTACCAAGAAGAAGAGAGCCAAAAATCCTCCCAGATACTTCCTGAGCACCCTCAGAGTGTGAAGCCTCAGAGTAAACAGAATCTTTAGCTTACACAAAACAATCTCTCATATTTTAAAGCCATTTTTAGCTTTTATATTTACTTTTAGATTAAAAAAAATAAACCGGACATCAATGTCAATTTTTAAATACAGACAACATTATTAGTTATCAATTTTCAAATACAGATAACATTATTAGTTATCTGTATTTGAAAGAGAGAGGGAGGAATGAGGGAAAGAAGCAGAGAATTCCAAATATCTCAGGGAAGGCCAAAGTTCATCTTCATGATCTAGATGCCATGATAGCAATAAAATAAAGAACCTTATGTGTTGGTAAATGCTATACCAAGAACATCCCAAATATTTGAGAAAAATAACCAGCTTCATTTTTCACAGTCTCATAGCTTGAAACCTGAGCTTGGGCTCTCAGGATCCCAGTTTCTTCTCACACGTAAGATGTCTTTCGACATACGAGGTTTCAATTCCTTAGTTTTTCCCCGAAGTACTCTCTGTATATCTCTGGCTCCACTATATTCAGTAGATGTAGAATGTTTCATCTCATAATGGGGATTATTAGCTTGTTAAAGAAATGACAGAAATTTAGCCTCTTATCGGTAGCTCGTGTGCCAAGTTGTAACATCCGATAGGGCCCTGTTGTCTGCTAATCAAAGGACTAGAAATGGTGCTTTGTGGACCTTTACATGACTATTTTCTTTTGACCAGAGAATTCTGTTCATTTCTCAGAGGATGCCGTTAGTTTCTGTGGTCTCATTAGTGGCTCCCGTGAAACCTCTTCGCAACAGGATTAAATAGCATCAATATTTTTCTCCTTCAATCAAAACATCATGTTGCAATTATGTTTACAAGACATATTCCTTTTTATTTTAATATTAATGTCATTATCAACTAAAACCTGATAATCTTTAAATAAGTAAGTAAATAAATAAATAAAATCAGAAAAAAATGTGTTACAAATATTGTTTTATAAAAAGAATCAGATATTTTTAATCAAATCATAACTTTACTTAAATGTTACCATTCTGAGTTTTCTTTCTTAAGAAGAGGTTCACTTAGTGTTTGCAGTTTGACCTCTGTAATTGTCCACCTCTGTTGGCTGCCAATGAAAGAAAGGCTTCTTTTATGAGATGTGTGAGCTGCTCTTATTGATTGGTATAATGAAGCATTCAGAGGAGAATAAAACCTGATAATTTGTAAATAAGTAAATTAATAAATAAATAAAATCAGAAATATGTGTTACAAATATTGTTTTGTAAAAGGAGTCAGATAATTTTAATTGAATGTTACCATTCTGAGTTTTCTTTCTTAATTCTTAATGTAGTCTTGGAGAGCAAGGCCATCAATATCCCCTCCTACATATTAACATGGTTGCCACAGTGATGCCTGTCATTAAATGTCGATTTCTTTACTTGAGTTTTTAGACTCCATGTTATTTTCCCTTTTCTAGGATTTTCCTTAAACTCTGTTTCTTCTCAAGTAAACAACTACACATTTTTTATGAGATCACTACCAGCCTACTTATTATGACTTTCTGCTCAAAAATAAAAGAAATTAATTTCCCTTGACCCCTCCCAAGGTCCCATGTCTTTCTTCACTAATTGTACCCATTCTCAGCAAGGCTGAGGACCCCTGATAAATCCTTCATGATTTACTCCAACTGGGTTTTCACTTTGAGAAATATTTTTATTTTCAAGTTAATTTAATTCCATTTAATATATATGAACGATTTGCTTTCGTATGTATATGTGAACCACATGCTTACCTGGAGGGATGTAGAGGCCTGAAGAGGGCATCAAACCATCTGGAACTGGAGTTGCAGATGGCTTCCAGCTGGGAAATGAACACTTATGCTAAGGAAAGGCTCTTTGTGCTCTTAACCATCTAGCTGTCTTTCCAACTCCCAGTGAAAAATCTTGCTAAGGTCACAAAATGGTTTTCTAAGTGGTCACTGCTCTTATTTATTTTAAGTTGGATTTTGAAACTTTCTTCCTAAAGCTCCCTAGTCATACTTCTAACCACGTAACCTGCGTGGTTAGACCACATCTGGGTCTCAGTTGTTGGTCACTTTCCCTTGTGAAACCACTGAATGGCCTGGCCTTGCCTACCTTAAAGCTATATGATTCTATCTTTAAGTCATTAAGGTAATGGATCTGGCTGATGCTCACACAATGTTTGAAGAAATGACTAGATCCAGCTATGTATTAACAACAGTAACATATTTTTGTTTGCAAACTTTTCATGTCTAGCTTTTTTAATCTCCCTAGACAAGAATTCAATTTCTTGTGATTTCTCAGGGTCATTTGAGGTAGAAGATGTAGAAAATTTAATATATATTAGTAGTATTTTTTTAAACCATTAAGCCATAACAAAACTAAGCACTGGTTAAGTCAATATATATTTGCAAGACCAATCTCGAAATGAGAAGCTGTTGCAGTTAATTAAGAGAATATTGTTGGTTTTTTAGAAAATGGGTTACATAATCTAAAGCAGTTGTACATTAGAAGTTAGCATAAATATAAGATAAAATTCTTGGGTAACTTAAAATTCTCACATAATATGACAAGCAATCAAACACGTCAGTATTAGAGAAACTTTCTTTCTACTCAAGAAAAGGAATATATTTAGTGCTAGTATAACATCAGAAGAGTAAGAAGCCTTGCCTTTAGTCTAGGAGACTAAAATTGCTCCTCCAAACTTCAGTATTTGCATGAACACCTTTGAGTGTAGATAACCACTTCGGATCATTTCACATTGAGCCTCCCGTCATTGTAAACTCAGGTGGAATGTGTTATACACAAAATTATTTTATACAATGGTTCATGTATTGATGGTTATATTAGAAAGTGGTATATTTTCTTGCTTGGTAAATTATCCTGAAGGTCTTCATGATTATATATATATATATATATATATATATATATATATATATATGATATTTTATTTATATCATGAATCTTATACTTGCGGATTTCATAGATACAGAATTCCTGTCATGTATAGAAGGCACTGTTCAGCAGTGGATAGTCCTTCTATCCCCTTTTCTGAGATGTTCCATTACTGATGATATAAGTACAACAGTGTTGTAGGTACACCAGTGTTGATGTTTGGCACCACATGTTCACTAAGCCTTTGCTAAATGACCTCTGTATTGGTCCACCTCTGTTGGCTGCCAATTAAATGAAAGCTTCATTTATAAGATGTGTGAGCTGCTCTTATTGATGGGTATAATGATAAGCATTCAGAGGAGAATTAGACATGATTTTTGTTTAGGAAAACAGCAGTAGTAGTTTCTGCTCACATGTCAGTGACCTCTCTAGTCACAAATAGTTGCCTAGGTTTGCATTTTCAGGTATAAATTCCTTCACATTGAGTGGGCCTTCAGTTCAATAAGACATCTCTTGGCTACTTCAACGTTAAAAGTGCCACTATTACACTGGTTTATAATAATTGTCTTCATCTTCCTTCTAATGGCTAAGCACCAGTGCCTTTGTCTTTATGGTAGTTTGAGGTCCCATCATTCTAGTGACTATAAGGATGCCAAGATCTCTGACAAACTTTCTGTTACTTTTTATCCCCTGCAAACAGCCATGCCTGTACTTAATTTTTATTTTATTCTTCTTTCATTAGCTCTTCCATTGATTCAGTGCTGACAGAAACAGCTCTTGGACTTCCAGAGAATACCCAGTATGATGCAGCAAAGTCCAGTTCATATGTCCTCTTCTCTGATCTTGCTTTTCTGTTGTCATTTTAGTTTCATAGACTTTTTTGATTTGTTAGGGTTTTTGTTGGTGGTGGTGGTGCTTTTTTTTTTTTTGTTTTTTTTTTGTTTTGTTTTTTTTGTTTTTTTTTTTTTATTTTTTTTATTTTCTGAAAACCCTGGTATTTCACCTTAACTTATTTTGGATAATATTTTTCCTTATTTATGGGATCTGTCCTAACAGATAAGAAAATAAATTTTTCATGGTATTATAGTCTGTTACTGATAAAATATATCTGCCCTATCTTCTGATTTGCCCATCACCCCTAGTTCAGTGCACAGTATCTGATTCATGTATCTGTTATTCTTTCTTGATGCTACATTGGTATTTATCAGCCAGATTCTACAACAACCTCAACATATATCTTTGCTCATGCCTTGGCAAACATCATACCACTCTATGTATGATAGCGACTCAGGCTGAAACTCTCTTTGACAGAGATCCCCAGATCTAAGAAGAGGGTTGCAGGATGGTAAAAATACTGGTCTGTAATAGTATGAGAAGGGCAGGTTTAGTCTAAAGAGTTGGCTCCATAGGGCACTGGCCAGTCCAGTGACCCTTCAGGTAATTCCAAAGGAAGTCTGGAGTTGGGAGTTATCTCCATATCACTTAAAAATGCTGAGTTTCAAAATTTGCAATTCCAAGGTAGTATCCACAGTTTCATTCCTGTCTAGATGTTAGACCCACTCCCAAAACATAATTTTGAATAAATGCAACTTTTTGTTGAATGAATATCCACAAAATAAATTAACATTTTTCTATTCTACCAGCAGTGGGAAAGAGATGCATTGTTGAAGAATAGATAACTAGGGTAGAAAACATAGTATCTATTACTCTTCCTCTTCCTCTCTCCTTCCCTCCCCTTCTCTCTTCTGTAGGTAAAATGGCTGGAGAAATTGCAGGGCGGGTTCCTCATGCCAGGCTGTGTGTAGTTGGCTGGGAACACTCTGGGTTCCTCCAGCTAGAAGTTAGGCCCGGCTGCTCACTAAAGGCCTCTCCACGGTTCCTCACGGCGTGGACCCAAACACGAGAAAGTCTTTGGGTTTCCAAAAGGAGTTTATTGGCATGCCATATCATGAATGGATCTGGATACACCCCCCCCCCAAAAAAAAAAAAAAAAAAAAAAAAAAAAAAAAAACAGGGCAGACCTGAGTTAAATAGGTAGGGAAAGAGGGGGAAGGGGTTGGGGAGGAATGCTTAATTGACTCCACCCTTTGGCCTTCAGGTACCTCATTAGTATGTAAATTTCTCTAGGGCCTGAGGCCTGTTTATCATGCCCTCCACCTGTGTCCTGTGACTGAAGGGTATAGGTTGAATGGAGATTAGACCTCATGTCAGGCCTGACACTCTTCCTTCCTTCTTTTCTTAGATTCTTTCTCTCTTTTTTCTTTATCTTCTCTGTTCTATACATTTGCAATTGATTAGTGTTAAATTGTATAGTTATTTTAATTTTGTATTGTGTGATTTTGAAGACCCCCATACTCGGGAGACCCTTTCTCAAGTCTCAGGAGATCACGACCACCCTAAGATCACAAGAAACCATATCTGGATGCAATCAGCAGAGGCTTTATTGAAGAAATTGGCCTGCGGTCAAACCACAAGCTCTCTCTCTGAAGAGCAAGGTTTGTTTGGCCTATAGTGACCGGTTAAGGGGTCTTTTAAAGAGGAAAACTACAAACCAGGGGAGTGGGGAGGGGGTGAGGGGTTGCCAAGGATACATAACATAAGAATAGCGAAACATTCCATAGAAACCCACCCTGAAAGGTTAATAGCCATGGAAATTACTTAGTACAATCATTTTTCTCAAAAATGTAGTCTTACCAAGTCACTGTCCCCTATACTGTCATTACAAAATATTTCTCACTTCCTCCAGACACAGCCCCACCTAGATGGCTTGTATTTTTTATGGTCAGGAATGTATCTTCCTGCTTCGGGGCTCCCCCACACCCACAGGTAGGCCTGCTGCCCAAGGCTTGAGGAATGTAATCCAGCAAGTGTCCTCTGATTCAGGGGCAATGTCCTTCACCTGGAATGTGTCCTGGGGTAGTGAAAATCTTACATGCAGTTCCGCTTTCTGGAACTTACATTTTTCTGTCCAGTTCTAAGGGCAAAGAAATCTACACATATTTCATAAAATGGCCTTTATAATTTTTCACTCTACAATTTCATGCTATTTTGTACATTATTCTTATTTTTCTTTGTTGGTTAATGACATTCTTCTTAATTTCATTTTACAAGACAAGAAGTTCTTCTGTACTATATGGTTGATCTTAATTTTTCTCTATTTGTCATGGTCCCCCCCCCATAATATACTTTTTTTTTTAATTCTTTTTGTGAATGAGTTAAAAAATCACGTTCCTTTTGAAGCCTTTTTAATATGAACTCTGTAACACAGTGAACTACAAATGCAGTTTGTTCATTCAGTTAATTAACTCCAGCCATCATAACAAAGTGTTAGAGCCTAGGTGACTTAAAAAAATAAAAACAGATTTCAAAGCACTGGAGACTCAAGTTTCAGATCAGGGTACCACTATGGTGAGGTCCTGGTGAGACTTGTCTTTCTGGACTGTGCACAGCCACTTTATTGCTCTGTGCCTAGGGCTCAGTGAGTTCTTTCTTACAAAGGTACTAATCCTGTTTGGAGGGTGTCACTTTCATGACCTGATCACATCTAACCTAATTATCCCCCAAAGGTGCAATCTCCAAAATAACTGTAGTGTTCTGGGTTGTGCATTAACAACAAAATTCTGTGGGGATAGAATTTAGCTTGTGGAAAACATTATTTAGAAAAGAACTTACCACATTGTGTCAGTGTGCAGATTATCAGGATGTAAACCATGAGCTTTTGAAATGATGGTGTAAACTTATTTACTTTCCAGTGACTAGCACAGAGACATACATTGGGGTATACTAAAGTCCGAATGATTCTATATGCTATATTTTCCACAATTTATATGAAATGGCCAGTTAAGGTCTAGAATAATATATTCTTAGTAGGATATTGGTAACTTTCAAGGATCAAAGCTGTGATAATGATGAATTAGAAAAAAATGTGTGCTTGAATTTAATAGAATGCTCCACAAAATTGTGAATTAGATGAATAGTGAATATTTTAGTATTTCTTTTTACTTTACTTCCACAAGGAGAGAGATTATCTATGGAGTTTTAATGTATATCTTCTGCTCTGAGCAATTTATCACACTGATATAAAACTGAAGATGAAATTGAATATGATGATAATTTTCTACAATAAATAGCTACCTGGTTCAGCCTGAAAACAAATGACAAAGACCTCTGAGGAAGATCTCAGGGAGTATACTTTGGATAAATGTATTTCTGAATTGCTCACCAGCCAATTACTGAGTGCATAAGATGGTAAATGGGGTGTAGGTTAGAAAGTGGTAGTGATGATCACTTTTATGAATGTGCTCTGTTATATATTTTACAATACATATAATTTAGATATATATGACATACAATTTAATGACATACAATTTAAATATATAAGTGATCTATAATATTTTCACATTATGATAGAAATTCATTTATTGATAAATTATGATAGCAATAAGTAGCAAGTAAATACGTGACATTTTTGTTTTGCTTTGTTTTATTTTGTTTTTGTTTTGTGTTGTTGGGACACAGGGTCTCTCTATGTGACTCTGACTCCTGGAAATCATTATGTAGATTAGAATAGACACAAATTCACAGAAGATCCACTTGTGTCTGTCTCCCAAGTGCTGGGATTAAAGGCGTGTACTGCCACAGTTGGCTATCACATTTTTTAAACGAAATGAATTTCAGACTTCTTGTTAGTAATGAGCACAGAATTCCAAGTCTGTCAGAACTTCTTTCTGTCCATCTAACTCTTGTGTAGCTTCTTGATTGAATTTCTCCTTCAGCTGGCTATGACTGACACTGTAATACTAGTTCCTGTGAAAAGCATACTTGGAAAAACCTGGGCTTAGAGATTAAAATTGATGTTTGGCTTAAACTATCATCTGAACCCAAGTTTCCATTAGCCAGAGACAGTGATAAATACAGGCAGCATATCAACGCTTTTGAAAATTAATGGCACAATAGTCCTTTAAATAAGGATGACTCACATTCCAGTAAATCCACATTACTCTGAGCCAAATTGTAACCTTTGAGTGTCCTTAGAAGAAATTGGTTATTGATCATAAACAATAGTCATCATATTGATACAAATGTAAAGAAATAAGAAATAGAGAAATATCCTTCAGATTAAAAGCAGTTAACACTATCATGGGCCTTATTTCGAAGGAATTCAGAAGTGCTTTAACTGCACGTACTTCCACATGAAATATGTTTTCCATGCCTTTAAATTCACTTTGTTTGTTCCCTGTAATAGATGGCAGGGTTTCATTTGTAGCTAATGGTAGTCAGCCCACAGTGCTTTTTATAGTTTTAGACTTACAACCTCTGTGCGCAAATCTCTTTCTCAGTTTGTGGTTAAATAGAATAGCAAATACACTCACAATTAATCACTAATTTCTTGCAATCATTTTTTCCTCAGCAGTCTCTCAAAGTTATCTTCAAACATGAAGTTTTAGATGAATCAGCAACTTGACTTTTAAGAACACTTAGTAAAACATTATTCTTAACTGTATCCATTTTTTCTCTTTTATATACTTCTATTTACACTAGATGTCATTTGATAAATAAATGCTTTATTATAAAAACTGGTAGTTCTATTTAATAATTATAAATATGCTGCATATAATTTATATGACACTTAAATTTATTTAATAATGATTATACAAATGACTTAATTTAACTTGAACTGTAGATAGGGCTCACTGTTGTACTAATATAAAATAAAGACTGTGCATAATAGAGAACCCTAAATAAATAGCAGTACAGGATAATTGTAACTAATTATCAATGAATTTCTTTGTAATTAAGTCTAATTAGAAACACTAATATTTAAAATAATTTAATTTAGTCAGAGATGCATACATATTTCATAAGTAGAACTGAAAATTTTGTTGTTAAATTGAAACGTAGAATTACTATCATATTACTTAATTAGAAATCATTATAGTGACTAATTGCAAGAATGGGTAAACAATTATCCATTGCTTTTCAAGACTTCTGAACTATAAATTTTAGAATAATTAGTCTTTTATTTCTGATGATTCATAGAGCATCTATAATTTATCCTATATCTTTACATTAAATTTATTAATTTAATGTAAATTTGTCTTTACATTAAATTTATTATTTGAATATTTAAACATATCACCTAATAATATGATCTGGAATTCTATAGCTACTGCTTTTTCCAAACTAGAAGCAACTATAATGAAAATTTGACTGCAATGAAAATTATATAACCCTAGTAAACTAATCAATAAAAGTGAGAGAAATACAACCTAACATTATTAAGAATGATGGGTTAAGGAGAATTATAAGGGAGAACTCCAAGTTCAGTGAGAGGCTCTCAAAAAATAAAACAAAACCACAGCAGAAGACATACTGTTTACTACATATGCACACATGAGCACATGTTCCTAAACACACACACACACACACACACACATACAAATGAACAAACACACACAGTGTGCACACACAGATACATGCAATACACATTTTAAAAAAGGAATATAATTTTTAAAAAATCATATGTGCTTAAAGTATCTAAGAGAGTAATCATGAAACAACTCTATTCTAATAAGCTTTAACAATTTAGAAAGAACAGGAAAATTATTAGAAAACACAGCTTGCCAAAATTGTTGTAATAAGATACAAAATAGTTTAATATTCCTTTACATATCATATAGTAATTAAATTTGTTCACAATTTTATAACAAACTCTAATAATCAGTGAAACATTTATGGATAAATAACATGGCTTTAAAAACAGCACTTTCAAAGTGAATATTTTCCCCATTTGAAGTATGACACTAACTATAATATCAAAAATTGACAGGGGCACAGAAAAGAAAAATGATAGAAAGAAAAACTTTTTTAGATGAGTTGAATCCAACAACATAGAGGAAAAAACATGTCATTCAAGCAAGAGAATAGGAGAGGTCTCAAAGGCCTTATATAGTTTTATGAAATTAACATATGAAAGAAACAAGTTGGCTGAAAAAGAGTCTGGGAAACATCCAGGCTGTAACTCACTAAATCTTTCCACTAGAGCAACTAGACACTCCTCAGTGTTTGAAGTTGGTCTGTTGAAAGGCCAACGAGAAGGAAAAATAACCACAAGATGAAGAGACTTAAAACAGTATATGCCTTTATTTGGGTGAAAAACCTGCAGCGGATGGTCTCCCTAAAAAAATCAGAGGCAAACTTGGGAAGTGATAGGAAGGAGCAAGGCATGGAAAGAAGTTGAAATCATCATCATCATCATCTTGTTCTTGTTTTTCTTGTTCTTGTTGTTGTTGTTGTTGTTGTTGTTGTTGTTGTTGTTGTTCTTCTTCTTCTTCTTCTTCTTCTTCTTCTTCTTCTTCTTCTTCTTCTTCTTCTTCTTCTTCTTCTTCTTCTTCTTCTTCTTCTTGTTCTTCTTCTTCTTCTTCTTTCTTCTTTTTTCTTTTTTCTTCCTCTTCATCTTCCTCCTCCCTCTTCCCCTCCTCTGTCGAGAACCACACTACCCCATGTTTGGGGGCCAAAATGTTGCGGACCACTTTGTCAATGTTGGAACCTGCACTGCCAAAAGCCTTGGGGGCTAAATTGTTAGAGCCCGCACTGCCCCAAGCTGCTCTAGTCTGACGGTCAGGGTTCAGCAAGAGAGAGAGTGAGGACGAATGAGAAGAATGAAGATCAGAGTATAATTCAATCCCGTTTATTCTTCAGTCTCTCTTCTTCTTTCCAAGTCCCTAGTTCCTAGTCCAACGTTCCTAGTCCTTAGTTTCTAGCACCAAGTCTCAAGTCCTAATCCTAGTTCCAACTTTTTAGTCTCTTTCCCAGTTCCAAGTTCCAAGTTATCTGTCTCAAGTCTCAAGTACATAGTATCTAATAATTTCTTCTCTCTGCCTCTCGCCTTTTATATGTCTCACTTCTAAATCATGCCTTTAAGTCATGCCCTTAAATCACGCCTTTAAGTCTTGTCTCTAAACCATACCTTTAAGTCACGCCTTTAAGTCACACGCACCCAAGGGAAGATCCTGGGTATCTAAAACACAATGTTATCAGAGTGTGCTCAGCTGTTGTGGGCTGTTGTAAACAAGTCTCTTGTCAGGGTATATGGCTCAATATGGCTGCAAGGATGATAGCCGCCTTCTGTTGGATCCCTACACTCTTCCCCTTTTTTTCCTTCTTCTCTACCTTCTTCTCCTTCTCCTCCATCTTTTGGCCTGCATTTGGCCATTGTTGGGAGTAGTCAGTAAGTAATTGGTTAAAAAATGGCAGGTGATCAAACTAGGTGAATGACCAGCTCAAGGCTGGTCATCACTGGACATCTCTGTGGAGGAGAAGTCAAAAATTTGTAGTAACAAGTTACTTTACTTCAAGATCAAATTACTGGAGATATTGTAATTATCACAGTCTAACTAAGAGAGAAGTTTTACAAAATGGTGTGATTCTGGTTTGATCCTATGGGTCATTATAAGGCTAAAGCACAATCCCTAGGCTGGAGATTTAAGCTGCTAATAAAGCATGCAATAAAATGTTGCAGGACTTCCACCAGAGAGGACTACTTAGACCTGCATTTAAGCTGATATAAAGTCTCAGATGTTATGGATCCCAGTTTAGCCTGGCCTTTCTGAACTTAAGCTTTTAAGTATAAAACCATAGTCTGAGTTGACATAGTTCAGTTAACATGAACAATTAGCCAGAAACAGAACTATACAAGCCACAAAAGCAAGGTTAGTTAGTATATCAAGAACTATAGTTCTGGAACCTACCATCTCTGATAAGAAACAAAACAAGACAATTTTCTCTTAACAGTTTATTGAAGAAAATAATAAGCTACACGAATATAGACAAAACTATAAAAAAAAAAAAACTTTACAATTCCTCCAGTGATGGACATTACAACATGACTGAAATAAATAATTGTTAACAGATGCTAAAATTTAACCAAATGTTTGACTGATTCTTTTGGGAAACACATGCACAAACTGATTTTTAAAAATAAGTAAAATCAACAGGACAGTGAAAAAGCATATCTGTTACCACTTTAAGTAGTCAGAGTTAATTTTACCAAAATTTGTATGAAGCAGTCTTGTTGGCCTCATGATAAAATTTGTTAAGTGTTGGCATCATTGTTTCTGTGAAGTTCCTGACACAGATGCTTAAGGCCCAAACACTTGTTACCAAAAAACACTAGAACCCAAATTAGCCACCTTTCATATCATCAATGACACCTGCTCTTTGAAAATGTAAGTCACATGAGGAAAGATAGTGACACTTTTAGGTTAAAGTTGATCAAAGAAATAAGACACACAAATGCAATACACACTAGGCTCTGGTATGGGAAAATGAAGATATTTTGAGATATTTGATGAACTTTAACACACTGAGATTCAATCAGATAGTGTTTAGTGATGCAAAGCTTCTTTGATATTTGCTAATAGTGCTCTTGTGTAAAGATGTATTAGCATTCAGAAATATTTCTTGAAATATTTAGAGGTCCAGGATGCTGTTTTGTGCTGTCCTCACTTCTACTGACTGAGAAAAGGACAGCTGGAAACTCAGGTGTCATTAAGTGTGACCAGAGCAGCATGTATAAACCTGATCTTAGAAAAGTGTGTGTATGTAGGTCATACTGCTCTAGACAAAATGATAAGTCTCATCAAATTTGTTCCATCTGAACATTCTCATATTCATTTTATAGTCTATAAAGAAAAGTTATATGTAATCTTAAATTGACAAACTCAAAATTGTCAGCATTTAAAGCCAGGATCTCCTTCCAAGGCTCCATGAACCATGGATTTAATATATACTCTCTCCACACAAAGCAGAAAAGATACAATACACTTGTCTCCATAGAGCTCAATTTTCACATGTTAGACCCTCACTGGGAAAAATTCAAAGCCAGGACAATGAAATGAGAAAGTAACATTTATCTATTTCAATTCTTAGCTTTTTTATCGAATTTATCACATTTCATGATAAAAAAAAAAACTATGTCTAGAAGATTGGATTAGTTCCTCTTTGTGGATTCCAGCCATTTAACTCTTTCAATCATTCACTTTTATCTTTTAATTATAGTTATTAAACACAGATAGAGATTCTTTCAATCCTAACTATTTTTGGTGACAGGAAATTTTCTTAAGCCATTTCTTGCTTTTAATTGTAGCACAATCATCAAAAATGAATACAGCATAGAAGTAACCACCTAAGTAGACAAAAGTATCTAATAGATAATTTAATAATAATTTAAGAAGTGAGGCAATAGAGCAGTTGATTATTTTGCATGACTCTATTAAACAAGAGAAGTCTATCATGGCTTCCATGCCCCAGCCTTGCATCTGGCATTTAGGGTGATGAATGTGCTGAAACACTTTACACAGCAGCCAGATGGATGCTCAGATTATATATGTGGGCTCTAAGCAGTTGATTATGTAATAGCCCTTGCACTTAACAGATCCTTACAGTACCATCTATCAGGCTCTAATTTATGAACAACCAATCAGTAACCATCAAGCCAAACGAAACATTGACATTGATCAGTACTTTCTGTAAGTTAAATGCTACTTTTCAAATTTATCTAATATAAATACAAATCTCTAATTTTATGAATTTCAAACTTGACCTGTTATTTTGGGTTGATAAACAGGGGCCAAGTGATACATACCTACTCCCCCACTTTAGTCAAAGTTCACATTTCCTTTCTATGCCTTATTACTGAGTTTACTTTTCTCATCAGGAATGGAACACAAATAATCAAAATCTCTTCTGTGGTCTTTGAATAAAACTTCACTGGAAAAATGATGTAATAATAAAGAAAACTAATTAACTAATGAAGCCGTTTTAATAAGAAATATTCCCGATAGGCTAAGGTATTTGGAAACTTGATTCCCAGTTGTGGTGCTGCTTGGGGAGATGAGCACCCTAGATGGAGTAAGTAAATCATTGGGGTGGAACTGGCTCTGTCTTCACTGTGCTTGAGGTGGAAGCTCTGTGACCCGGCTTCCATGTCTTTGCCACCATTATGAACTCTTCTAGAACTATAACCCAAAATAAACTCTTTCTTTCTTAAGTTGTTTTAGTTGTGGTATTTTATCACCACAACAGAAAATAACTAACACACTAATGTTTACATACCATTGGGAATATTTTTTTAAATACATATTTTAAAAAATATATTTAGAAATCCTTAATTATGCCAGTTTTATTTACTTTGTTCTTCTAGAAACTCATTATTCTATAGTCTCTTTGAATAATTATTCACATATTGGAGATAACTTTTCAATTAATCCCAATATGTCCCATTTTAGGAATCAAGGGAGACCTGGCAGGTATCCAGGCAGGAATGTGAACCAACAAATTGATGAGAATGAAAATCCAGTTCAGATTGACTTTGCCAATCTGGATCAGGCTTCAGAGAGTCTAATGCCAGCTGTTTATTTTCAGCATTTTTCATTAATTAATTAATTTTTAAACATTTTAAAATTATTTTATTTACATTCCAGCCATTGCTCCTCTCCCGGTCCCTCCTCCCATAGCACCTCATCCCATTGCTCCTCCCCCTTGCCTCCAAGAGGGTGCATCCCCACTCCCCCCAACCCCCAGTCATCTACCTGGTCTCCTGTCTCCAGGATTAGGCACATCTTCTCCCACTGAGGCCAAACCAGGCCCCTGCTACATATGTGCCAGAGGCTTCAGACCAGCCCTTGTAGCTGCCTGTTTGGTGGCCTAGTCTCTTCCAGCTCCCAGTAGTCTTGGTTAGTTAAGAATGCTGGTCTTCCTATGGGGTCATTCTCCCATTCAGCTTCTTCAATTTTTATCCATGGGTCCCTGACTTCAGCCCAGTGGTAGGGCTTTGTCTGTCTCAGTCAGCTGCTAGTAGGGACTCTCAGAGGACAACTTCTGACTGTGAGCACATCATAGTATCAGTAATAGTGTCAGGCCTTGGTCCTCCCCCAGTAGATGGATTTCAAGTTGAGCCGGTCAGGAACCCCTTTCCTTCAGTCTCCTCTCTATTTTTGTCCCTGTAGTTCTTTTGGACAGGAACAACTCTGGGTCAGAAATTTTGACAGTAGGTTGGTAACCCTGTCCCTCCACTTGAAGCCCTGTCTGTGTATTGGAGGTGGACTCTTCCAATTCCCTCTCCTCACTATTGGGTATTTTGACTAAGGTCACCCTCATTGAGTCCTGAGAGCCTCTAATCTCCTGGGTCTCTGGTACTTTCTAGAGGGTCCACCCACCTCCCACCATCATAGAATGCATATTTCCATTCATTTTTCTGGCCCTCTGGGATTCTCTCCTGTTTCTCACACTCCCATCCCTGATCCTGTTTCCATTTTACCCTCCTTCTCCTCTCTCCCACCCAGATCTCTCCCTCCTTCCACCTTCTGTGATTACTTTGTTCCCCCTTCTAAGTGGGATTGAAGTATCCTCACTTGGGGCTTCCTTCTTGTTTGTTAAACTTATAGTCTGTGGGTTGTGAATCCTAGATATTTTGTACTTTTTAGATAATATCCTCTTAACATCAGTGAGTACATACAATGAATACCCTTTTTGGGTCTGGGTTACCTCACTCAGGATATTTTCTAGTTTCATTTTTTGACTAAAAAATTTATGATTTCCTCATTTTTAATAGTTGAATATTATTCCATTTTGTAAATGAATCACATTTTCTGTATCTATTCTTCAGTTGAGGGACATCTGGGCTGTTTCCAGCTTCTGGCTATTATAATTAAAGCTGTTATGAACATAGTGAAACATGTATCCTTGTGTATGTTGGAGCATCTTTTGTGTATATGCTCAGGAGTGGTATAGCTGGGTCTTTATGGAAAACTATTTCCAATTTTCTGAGGAATCACCAGATTGATTTCCAGAGTGGCTGTACCAGTTTGCAATCCCAGAAGCAATGGAAGAGTGTTCCTTTTTCTCCACATCCTCACCAGCATCTGCTGTTGCCTGAGTTTTTTATCTTAGCCATTTTGATTGATGTAAGGTGGAATTTCAAGGTTGTTTCAATTTGCATTTCTCTTATGACTAAGGCTGTTGAACATTTCTTTAGGTGCTTCTCAGCCATTAGAGATTCCTCAGTTGAGAAATCCCTATTTAGTTCTGCAGCCAATTTTTAAATTAGGTTATTTGGGCTTTTCAGAGTCTAACTTATGAAATTCTTTGTCTATTTTTAGCTATCAGTCCTTTGTCAGATATAGAGTTAGTAAAAATCTTTTCCCAATCAGTAGGTTGCCATTTTGTTCTATTGACAGTGTCCTTTGCCTTACAGAAGCTTTGCAATTTCATGAGATCCCATTTGTCAATTGTTGATCATAGAGCCTGAGCCATTGGTGTTCTGTTCAGAAAATTTTTCTCTGTGTAAAAATGTTCAAGGCTTTCTCTTCTGTTAGATTCAATGTATCTGGTTTTAGAGTTAGGTCCTTGATCCATTGGTGTGTGGGTTCATTTCTGGGTCTTCAATTTTATTCCATTCGTTTACCTGCCTGTATCTGTACCAATACCATGCAGTATTTATCACTATTGCTCTGTATTACAGGTTGAGGTCAAGGATGATAATTCCCCCAGAAGTTCTTTTATTTTTGAGTATAGTTTTTGCTATCCTGAGTTTTTTGTTATTCCAAATGAATTTGCAAATTGCTCTTTCTAACTCTAAGAAGAAGTGAGTTGGAATTTTGATGAAATCTGTATTGAATCTGTAGATTACTTTTGGCAAGATGACCATTTTTGCTATTTTAATCCTGCCAATTCATGAGCATGGGAGCTCTTTCCATTTTCTGAGATCTTTGATTTCTTTCTTCAGAGACTTGAAGTTCTTGTCACACAGTTTTTTCACTTTTTTGGGCAGAGTCACATCAATGTATTTTATATTATTTATGAATATTGCGAAGGGTGTCATTTCCCTAATTTATTTTTGAGAATTTCTGTTTATCCTTTGAGTATAGAAAGGCTACTGATTTGTTTGAGTCAATTTTATATCCAGCCACATTGTTTATTAGGTTTAGGAGTTCTCTGGTAAAAGTTCAGGGGTCACTTAAGTATACTATCATTTCATCTGCAAATGATATTTTGACTTCTTCCTTTCCAATTTGTATCCCTTTGACCTCCTTTTGTTCTCTAATTTCTCTGGGAAGAACATTGAGTACTATATTGAATCGATAGGGAGAGAGTGGACAGCCTTGTCTAGTCCCTGATTTTAGTGGGATTGCTTCAAGTTTCTCTCCATTTAATTTGATGTTGGCTACTGGTTTGCTGTATATTGCTTTTACTATGTTTATATATGGGCCCTGAATTTATGATCTTCCCAAGACTTTTAACATGAAGGGCTGTTGAATTTTGTCAAATTCTTTCTCTTCTCAGCATCTAATGAGATGATCATGTGTTTTGTTTTTCTTTTTTCCTTTGAGTTTGTTTACAATTCATACTTTGAATTTGTTGTAGTGAATTACATTGAACCCTATATTGAACCATCTCACCATTCCTGGGATGAAGCCTACTTGATCATGATGGATGATTCTTTTGATGTGTTCTTAGATTTGGTTTGCAAGAATTTTATTGAGTACTTTTGCATCAATATTAATAAGTGAAATTGGTCTGAAGTTCTCTTTCTTTGTTAGGTCTTTGTGTGGTTTAGGTATAAGTGTAATGATGGCTTCATAGAATGAATTGGGTAGGGTTTCTTCTTTTTCTATTTTATGCAATAGTTTGAAGAATATTGGTATTAGATTTTCTTTGAAGGTCTGATAGAATTCTGTACTAAATCCAGCTGGTCCTGGTTTTGTTTGTTTGTTTGTTTTGTTTTTTGTTTGTTTGTTTTTGGTTGGAAGACATTTAATGACTGCTTCTATTTTTTAGGGGTTATGGGACTGTACAGATAGTTTATCAGATCCTGATTTAACCCAGGTGCCTGGTATTTGCCTAGAAAATTGCCCATTTCATCCATATTTTCCAGTTTTGTTGAGTATATATTTTTGTTGTAGGATCTAATGACTTTTTTAATTTCCTCAGTTTCTGTTGTTATGTCTTTCTTTTCATTTCTGATTTTGTTCATTTGGATACTCTCTCTGTACCCTCTGGTTAGTCTGCTTAAGAGTTTATCTATCCTGTTAACTTTCTTAAAGAACCAGCTCCTGGTTTTGTTGATTATTTGTATATTTCTCTTTGTTTCTATTAGATTGTTTTTAGTCCTGAGTTAGAATATTTCCTGCCTTCTACTCTTCTTGGGTGTATTTCCTTCTTTTTGTGCTACAACTTTCAGATGAGCTGTTAAGCTGCTAGTGCATGCTCTCTCCAGTTTCTTTTTGGAGGCACTCAGAGCTATGAGTTTTCCTCTTAGCACTGCTTTCATTGTGTCCTATAAGTTTGGGTACGTTGTGCCTTCATTTTCATTAAATTCTAAAAAAAAATTAATTTTTGTCTTTATTTCTTTTCTGACCAAGTTATCATTGAGTAGAGTGTTGTTTAGCTTTCATATATATGTGGACATTCTATTGTTTTTGTTATTATTGAAGACCAGCCTTAGTCCATGGTGATCTGATAGGATACATGGCATTATTTCAATCTTCTTGTATATGTTGAAGCCTGTTTTTGACCAATTATATGGTCTAATTTGTAAAAGGTACCATGAGGTGCTGAGAAGAAGGTATATTTTTGATTGTTTTAGGATGAAATGTTCTATAAATATTTGTTAAATTCATTTAGTTCATAAGTTTTGTTAGTTTCACTGAGTCTCTCAGTTTAATTTCTGTTTCCACGATCTGTCCATTGCTGACAGTGAGGTGTTGAAATCTCCCACTTGTATGAGGTGCAATGTGTGCTTTGAGCTTTAATAAAGTTTCTTTTATGAATGTGGGTGCCCTTGTGTTTGGAGCACAAATGTTCAGAATTGAGACTTCATCTTGGTAGATTTTTCTTTGATGAGTATGAAGTATCCTTTGATAACTTTTGGCTGAAAGTTGATTTTATTCAATATTAGAATGGCTACTCCAGCTTGTTTCCAGGTAATGTCTGTCCTTTTCACTGACGTGCATTTCCTGTGTGCATCATTTTCTGTTTACATATCCAGTCTGTTAGTATATGTCTTTTTATGGAGGAATTGAGTCTATTGATGTTAACTGATATCAAGGACCTGTGATTGTTGCTTCCTGTTATTTTTGTTGTTAGAGGTGGAATTATGTTTGTGTGGCTATCTTCTTTTGGGTTTGTTGAAAGAAGATTACTTTCTTGCTTTTTCTAAGGTGTAGTTTTCCTCTTTGTGTTGCATTTTTCATCTATTATCCTTTGTTGGGCTGGATTTGTGGAAAGATATTGTATAAATTTGTTTTTGTCATAGAATATTTTGTTTTCTCCATCTATGTTGATTTAGAGTTTTGCGGGTGTAGTAGCCTGGGCTGGCATTTGTTTTCTCTTAGGGTCTGTATGACATCTGTCCTGGATCTTCTGGCTTTTATAGTCTCTGGTGAGAAGTTTGATGTAATTTTTATAGGTCTGCCTTTACATGTTTTTTGGTCTTTTTCCTTTACTATTTTTACTATTTACTTTTACTTTTCTTTTCTTTTACTATTCTTCCTTTATTCTGTTTTCATTAGTATGTGATGGAAGAAATTTTGTTTCTGGTCAAATCTACTTGGTGTTCTGTCAGCAACTTGTATATTTATGGCCATCTCTTTCTTTAGGTTAGTGATATTTTCTTTTATGATTTTGTTGAAGATTTTTTTGGCCTTTGAGCTAGGAATCTTCACTGTCTTCTATTCCTATTATTCTTAGGTTTGGTCTTTTCATTGTGTCCTGTATATCCTGGATGTTTTGGGCTAGAAGTTTTTTGCACTTTGTATTTTCTTTAACTGTTGTGTCAATATCTTCTATGGTATATTCTATGCCCGAGATTCTCTTTTATATCTCTTGTATTCTCTTGGTGATGCTTAAATCTGTAGCTCCTGATCTCTTTCCTAAATTATCTATTTCTATGGTTGCCTCCATTTGTGTTTTCTCTGTTATTTCTATTTCCACTTTTAAGTCTTGGACTGTTTTGTTCAATTTCTTCACCTGCTTGATTGTATTTTCCTCTATTTCTTTAAGGATTTTTTTTTCTCTTGAATGGCTTCTATCTGTCTGCCAGTGTTTTTCTATATTTCTTTAAGAGAGTTATTATATACTCCTTATGTCCTCTATTATCTTCATGTGATGGGATTTTAGATCAGAATTTTGCTTTTCAGGTGTGTCAGGGTATCCAGGGCTTGCTGTGGTAGGAAACCTGCTTTTGTTGGTACCAAATTTCATTGGCTTCTATCATTTACGTTTTTGTGCTCGCCTCTTGCCATCTGTTTATTTCTGGTGTTAACTGGCCTGGGTGTCTCTGAGTAGAGCTGATTTTCTATAAGGCAGGCAGTACTGGGTCTGGTTATGGGGCAGGTCTGCTGTTGTCTCCGGTTAGAGCAGGCTACCTGTGTCCCTGTTTAGAACAGACCACCTGTGTTCCTGGTTAGGGCAAACCAGGGAGATAGGAAGGCTTTGGGTTTCAAGGTCAGGATCTGCCCCAGTTGCAGACGAAAATACAGATGGGAAGAATTGTGCCCCTGGTTACTGCAGACCTCCTGGGAGACAAGCAGGCTGTGGGGTGTGAGAGGGAATTGGGCCAGGTGGAGAAGACCAGAAGGAAGATGAGGCTTGGGCAATGAGGGTAGGTCTTGAGTTAGCTAGGCTCTGTTGGTGTCTTAGCTGATGTGGGTATTTTGGGCAGGAGTCTCATCTGTGTTGCTGGTTACTGCAAACCTCCTGGGAAACAAGCAGGCTATGGGGTGTAGGAAGGTATCAGGAATGCCAGTCTCCATTGTCAGCATATTTAAAACACAGTATAATTTGGGAAAAAGTTTCCAGGCAACAAGTCTTTTAATTCTAGGGTTGCAATAAAACTTAAGGTGTGACTACTTTAAAACTTTTTTTTTTTAAACAAAGTACGTGTGACCATAAAAGGCCTAGAATCTAGTGTGGTTTATGACTGATTGCATCGAGGTGGGCAGGCTATCAAATACATGTTACATCTCCCCTTAAGAATGGGTTTAACTGAGAGCTAAAGATAATGGTCTAGGGAGAGAAACATCTGGGCTAATCATTCTGGAGGATCTGAATGAGGTCTGACTCCATAGAAAAATGTGGGTAAGTTCTGCCAACATAGATAGAGAAAATATCATTAGGTCATTAATAATACTTACTCTCAGCCTTCTGGGCATAAAAACAGGTATATTATTTAATCCATTGTGGAGAAGCCCCATTGTCTTTAACATGTCTAGTTTCCCTAGTTGTCTGTGAGCACAAGAACCTTTGTGCTTCCAACAAAGATTAAAATGTGTCTAATTCCATTTGTGTTGGTATTATTGCTTCCTCTGGTTTTTTGTTCTATATAATTAGCATGATTTTTGAAGCCCTTGGTTTGAAAACTTAGCATGTGAAAACATCAAGTATTATTATTTTTTTTTTCTAAAAGGTGAAAATCGCATCAAACTCTCCTGTTATTCATTATCCTTCTGATGGGCCTAGGACAATCACCCTATTCTTAAATTACAGTCAATGCCAGATGCTTGTTCCATATGGCTATGATTTCTTACTACTTAGAATTCAGTATTTGTTTTGCTGTTTAACAGCATTTATGGGAAAGTTAAATCTAGTAAAACATTGGCTTGTTGTTTTCTTGTTGACCTCTGTTAAACATTGCTCAGAGAGCTTGAAAATCATCTAGATCATGGACTCTTCCATTCTGAACTGTCCATTCACCTTCAGATTTATTCAGGATGTTCTTCCACTTGTCTACCAGTTATTAGTCCCATGTACATTAGAAAAGGGTAGTATCATAAGACCCTTCTAAGTTCATTATGGGAACAGATGCTGGAGGAAGAGATAACCACATCTAATCAGTTGAGCATGAAGAGAGTCTATGTCATACCAGGGGATTTTATATAGAATAGTGGTACTGGAATCTAATATTAGACTAAGGTGATGAGGTACAGAATAAGATGTCTGGAAGAAGAAAGGGCACTATAGCAACATTATTGAGTTACTCAGCATAAAGAGATTACTAGATGCTTTCCATTGGTGCCAGCAGGATAAAGAAGTCATAATCACCTATCCCGGTCATAGAGTGTTTGTTTCTAAAGGTTTCCCCAAATAAATCAGACTGTCTTTCTTCTGAACGTCTAAGCAGGAAGCCTAGCACACCAACACCAACTGTTCCTTAAGTTGATATCACAGTGTCCAGTTAAGCATCACAAATATCACAACAGTGCCTGGGTCACAATGTCCCTAAGTCTTAATCACTCCAAGCTTGCCATTCCTCTTCTCTCCTTTGACTTTCACAGTAAATCAGCATTGGTTGCTTCTTTGTAGCAGAGCAATACAATTTCTGCTTCAGTTTTAATAGCTTTCTGGGCTCTTCCATATCTAGTCTGTCTCCTCAAAGCAGCTACAATATAATTCATCCCAGAATCATAAAAAGTTAACATCTGTTGAACTGTCTGTGGGTAGTTGGTGTGGAGGTTTGGATGAAAAATACTGCTCCATAATCATGCATATATGAATGCTTGGTCTCGAGTTGGTGGCCATTTAGGTGTTACAGCTTTCTTGGAAGAATTACAGCACTGGAAGACAATTTGCAAAAATGTTATGACATTTCCAGTTTGCTCTCTTTGCTTCATGCGTGTTGAGAATGTGAACTCTTAGCTTTCAGCTCTGGCCTCTGTGTCCACTGTCATGACTTCACTGTCATGACAGACAGTTCTCTGCAAACATAAGCCCACTTAAACTCTTTGTTCTATACATTGTCTTGGTCATCTTATTTTATCAAGGCAATATAAAAATAAACAGTACAGTTGGAGAGAGACCAGGAAGCTTGTAAGTGATTTTTTTGTGAAATCTTTGATATCTTTATTATAGAATATGAACCATTGTTATGATCATTACATGGAGTATACCCTGGCCCACATACATCTCTGTGCATAAACTAAGAAGTTTGCCTTTAGTTTAACCACTATGCTTTTTCATTTTTTATTAAAATAGTGGTAGCCATTCTCATCCCATTTTGGGTTTTGACATCTTAAGTTATATTTCATTTTTCTTAGTTTTTCTTTTATTTAACATCCCAGTCTTCATTTATCTCTTTGTTTTCTCCTCACATCCATAACTTGTAAATAATATAGTATCCAAAGAGTCTATCTCTATGTTCCTTTCTAGATAATCTCACCAAATACTATGTATCTGCTGTGAATTCTTATCCTGATAATCAACACATGTATTTCTAAATCTTGGATCATGCTTCAAAACTATCTACCTCCTCAATACAATTCATGTCTATATTCAATATTCGTATCAGCCTTAGGATGTCCTAAACTGAACCTCAATTCCCTTTCTCAAAATTGTTGCTTTTTTAGACACCAGTCTTGACAATCCATATCTCTGTGTCTCCTGCAACCTATAATCCATCAATCTATAAGAAAATACTGATTCTTAAACTTTCAAAACACAGTATCTCTCAATGCCTCCACTGTGACTAATACTGGTAAGAACATCATATAACTCTTTGGGATTATTAAAATACTATTCCAACTTTTCTTTTAACTTCCAATTTTGTGCTATGTGTTGCTTAGACTGAGCTTTTTAAAGAAAATTTTCTCTCTCTCTCTCTCTCTCTCTCTCTCTCTCTCTCTCTCTCTCTCTCTTCCTCTGTGTGTGTGTGTGTCTATGTGTGCCAAAATGTATGTATGACAATATGGGGACAGTTTGCAATAATCAGTTCTTTCCTTCCATCACATGGGTTCCAGATATTTAGCTTAGGTCATCAGGCTTACTGGGATGAGCCTTTATACATTGAGATACCTCACCAGTTCCTAGACTGGTGTGTTTAAAAGGTAAATTAGCTTATTCTTAGATCTTGCTGTATCTCAGACATAATCAGTATGACAACATTGACTCATTTAGTCATAGTGAAATTTAAACATACTTATCATCATAGAATTTTCCAAAGTATTCCCCTCCTTCGCCCACCCAGTCTACTTCATAACCTCAGCCATACCTTCCCTCACTGCATCCTAATTGAAATGGTATCCCCAGGCATCAGGTGTATTCCCCTAGCCCAAGCAGTATCTCTTGTTCCCTCCCTGAATTCTCTTCTAATTGATTACATAGTCTCAATTGCAAAAGTCCTCTGGCTGTCTACTGAAATGTCACCTTATCAAAAATGTCTTGTGAAAATGCTTTACATGAGTTAAAAATTTAAAACATCTCCATTATCTGCTTCCTACCATTTTTGTTCCTCTTACACTTTTATAGTACCTTTAAACTTCTTACTATCACCTTGTGAGGCCTCCATATGCTAAATTTATGTCTTATCACTTGTCTTTGCTCATTGGAATGTCATGATATGCACTGTCTATCAGAGTTTGTAGAATGCTGTTATAGCTCAGAAAAAAAAATAAAATATTTTTAGAATCCATTAATTAAATATGTGGAAGTGTCACCATCAATATTCATAATTACCACAGATTTTTACATGATAAATACTATTCAGCAAACTGTATTCACTCTTCTCCATCTAATTAACTGTACTGTATAAACATTTGATTGTGTACTTTGTTTCATAAGTGCCATATTTGAGTCAATTAACATAATAGAATACAGGTCTCTAAATATATTGATTTATTTTCTAATATAAAACATAGTAAGAAAAACAAGGTGAATGGTCAAGTCTTACATAAGCTTATTTATAAATGATTAGACTGCTGCTGATACCACTGGATATAACAGAGACATGGAGCAAAACATCAATTCCCGAGTCATCCTACATTTGCCCATATCTCCTCCGGAATGTCTCTGTCAGAGTAGAAACAAATATTCCTACTGGAACCCTGCATGCTGCTTCAGAATTTTATTGACTTAATAAGCCATCTCTTAATTTCAAAGGTCTGGTGCCGAGCATGCTACAAACTGGGACTTTAGCAGGCATACTTCAAGGAATATTAGCATTAGCAGAGGAAACGCTAATGCTAAGTTGCAATATGCTGTAGAGTGATGGTAGCTAGGAGCTAACAATTGATAAAGGAGAGCTACTCTAAGATAGGGCTGGCTGAGTACACTGGTGTGATTTGGAAAATGAAGGAAGAGGAGAAGTAGCATGTGAACAAAGAAAAGTACTGTCTTGTGCAATACAAAATGTGGGATCTTCTTTGCAAGTCTTGGATGTAGTCATTAAAATTAGTGCTGAAATTTGTGCCAGGCTAGAGCCCTGGTCTATTTGTCAATATTTAAGTGAAATATGCAGGGAAATCTTGGGTGATTCATGTTTTGTTGAGAGAGTAGGTATGGTATTCAATCTAGAGAAAGTCAGCCTGGAGGAGGACATTGGGGCAGTCAGATACAAACTTGAGAGGCCAGAGGAGACAGACAGGTTGAGCAATTGATAATGGGCAGAGAGAGATACTTCACAGACACTGGGGAGGGACTGATTCATCCTGCAATGCGGATGAGAATACAAGTAAGTTCACTTCGGGTGAAAAAGCAAATTGGTAGACTTTTGAAAGTCTAAAATTGGGGGAAAAAAGATCATCTAATAGAAGACTAATAAGCAGTCATTTAGTTGTTTCATGTAAAATTAACATTTATTCTCCATTTGTAACTGTCATCTCGGAGGTTTATTGGTGAATAAGCTCACCCTTTCCAGTTCTTGTGAACTCTGGCTGGTTCCACTCAGCTGTTTTGGCTCAAACTCCTCTCCAAGCTAAAAGATTCAAACTGGTTTCTCTAGGCTTTTCACTGAATTGCTCTGCTTGGCCTTAAACTAACTCTGGTCATTTGTTCTAATTTTCTGGCTCCTTCTTATTCTCCTGCTTCAACTGCCTCTGCTGACCTGCACTGAACTGCATGAACTCAAGAACAAATGCAACTCCACTGCACTGCACTCACCGCACTGGCTCGCAACTCACTGACTCTCTCTTCCTTCACTACACTTTAATAGCCTGCCTTTCATGTCTGTTCTTGTGAGAGTTGGGCATATCCTGTCTTTGACTCATTCTGTCAGATGTTTCTCTGATTCATCACTTCATCTGCCTCTCAGTTAGATTTCATATTCAAATATGGCTGTTTCCTTCTACAAACTAGTTTTACCTACATTGTTTGGGATTAAATGTAGGTACTAAAGGTGTGTTTTTATTCTTGCCACAGTAGCCATATTGCTGGTTTAAAATTGCTCTACAGTTTTAAATATCATCTTACTAAAACAAGAAATAACAACCAACCTGCTTTGCTCTACTAGCCCTCAAAATTCTTCATGCAAAGTCCTCCGTTATTAAGTTCTTGCTTCTTATTCAGTTTGTTGGTGTTTTGTTTTCCACTTTCTTTTGAACTATATATACAGCTCAATAGTTTACAGTTTATTCTCTGACTTATGAGGAGACATAAGCTAAATTGTATATTTAGCAAATAAAATCTATGACCCTGTCAGTAAATACTTTCCACCCTGTCATATTATCTAATTGTGTCTGATTGTATATCATGCCTTTGTTATAAATGTTTGTTCTGGAAGAAAATTTCATAAATATAAGTAAAATGCTGTCTATGTTTGGACAGGAAACATATGACTTGAAGAACAAAGTAAATTTAAATATGTATATCAATTAGTAAAGAATTAACAGGAGGGTTTTTCATTGGTGAGATCCCAGTACAAGTGATGATACTAGATTGAACGGATAAGAAATCCTGTTTTAAAAGTGTATTAATTAAATTAAAAATGGTGTGTGTGTGTGTGTGTGTGTGTGTGTGTGTGTAGAAGTTGGGTACACACAATCCATGGTAGGCACATAGAAGGTAGAGGATAGATTTGGGGTATTGCTTTTCTCTTTTTACCATATGGGTCCTGGGGATCAAACTAGGTCATCAGAATTTAACAAAGTGTATGTAGTTGCAGCTAAATGCAAGTTTCACCAGAATTTAGCTTGAAATTCTGAGTGTGAGGGGGCACTGTCAGTTCTGCACAGATCTTGTTTTTCTAAAATTTTACTTCCAACTGCATTGTTTTCCTGAATATACTCTAGATTTTCTGAGTTCAAAACAATCATCTTATTCTTTGTTGAATCTCTGTTCAATAGCCATATTTTAGAACATATTATTTACTTAATAGTTTTCAAAACAGAAAAGGAGTCAAGAGGTAGATTACCAAACATATGTCCTAAACCTATAAGCTGTGACTTTTTAGAACGATGAGCTACCTATGTGAAGCTTACACTGGAGAAACTCTCAGAAGCTGACATTTCCAAAAAGTTGGAAGCAGATGACTCCAGAACATAGTAAGGAGGTTATACCTTGGTCCTTACCGAAGTAACTTAATAATCTAGTTATCTCACCTAGGGTTCCTGGCCATAACATTGCCAGGTCTTTTTGATTTGAAAATAAGACATTTAAAAGTGCTTACTCACCTAAAAGGGTGATGTATTGCTCCTTAAAATATTGACATAAAGAACTGAATAAGGATGTAGTTCAGTGGTGCACGTCTACCATGTCCATGACCCTGAGTTCAATCTTCAACACCATACAGACATATAATCTAGTGGAAGCAATTCTTTGTTTTCCTTCTTGCTAGTTCTTTTATACAGTCATCCTAATTTTCTTTCTGCTTTTATACTATTGAACAAAGTAATAGCTTCATTGTGGTATTTCATACACAACATTTGTTTGTTCCCATCCTCCCATATTCTTCCTCAACCTCCTGCTCCATTTTTTGCCCTAACAATCCTACAGTTTCCCTTTTTACTTTCACATTTCATGTGTTTTAGTAACCCCTCCTCTTCTTCAAAGTCATTTTCTCACAGTCATCTATTAAGATTCATGACCTGTATCTCTACATACACACCTACCCTCACATACAATGTATATGTGGAAATTGAAATTCAAGACTCACTTACATGAGGTAACATGAGGTATTTGACTTTCTGACAGCAGATCATTTCAATTAATAGTTCCCATACCTACCCATTTTCCTGAAAAAGTCATAACTTTATTTTTCCTATGGGTAAATAAATTTCCATTGTATATATTTCATTTTCCATTCATCAGTTGGTGGATATCTGGGTTGACTCCTTTTCTTGTTATTGTGAATAGAGTATCAATAAACAGATAAGCAAGGATTTCTGTGGGAACATTTGGAGTCCTTTGGCTATATGCCTAGGAATAAAATAAACAGGACAAATTAGTGCTGCTTTGGGATTCCATTTCATCCAGGTCAAAAGATCAATCAGGAAAGCAAATGACAGGAAGTGCTGACAAGGATATGGGGAAGGAGAGATTCTTACTCAGTGCTGGGTTATCAACTGTTGCTTCTACCATGGAAATCAGTGTAGAGTTTTCTAAAAACCAAAACAAAAGCAGAGCCACCAACATTACCACCCTCCCCCACCATCATCACCACCACTACCACCACCACCAAAAGAGTGCCTAAAATAGTTATAGAGTTATACTACTTTTCTTAATGTAATTGTATTGTTTATTCAGGAAGCATATGAGAAGCCAATTTACATCACAGATCCTGAAAGAAAGTCTATAAATTGTAAGCATTTCTCTTGGCTTGCTCACAAATAGCATTTGTCTAAAAGATGCAGTATAGATCTTCCCATTTTGGGTGAAATTTAAGGATATATTTTTGTCTGAAAGAATGGGCTTTAATTTCATAAACATGTGTTTATTAAATATGCTAATATACTTTTAATACCTAAATATGGAGACACTATTTGGGAGATTATTTATAATTTAAATGTGTAATGTGACTCTTCTGATAGTTGAAATTTAAATAGGATGGTGCTTTCCTTACCAGGATTGCCAGGCTACTTGAGTGGGAATCCTTATCTGTGTTGTATTAATTATCTCCAAGGGAGACAATTTTGTGTTCAAAACACAGTGGTTATAAAGTACCACATGGAAGAATACAGCTTACAGTTTACATTCTAATTGAATAACCATTTGATTTCAAAAACATGATTTCCTCCCAGAGAGAAAGAACTTTAATAGCTTCTTTAAAAATAAGGCTTGTCATTAGCAGAAATCACAAGCAAGTATTATTTGAAAACATGATAATTTCTAAAGGCCAATAAGCATATTTAAAAAGCACGGTTTTTATTTAAACTATCCATATAATTATCTTCCTTCCTCAAGTTTCCTAAACTAATGGTTAATTCTGAGCTTTGGTGAAATAATGATTTCTGTATTCATATTTATTGGAGAATTTTCATGCTAGTTTCTAATACAGGCCTTTTGTATTTTGCTTTTGAGTTTTATTTCTAAGTTCTAAGTAAAATGTTCTCATAAAGAAAAACAAAGAAACAAAGGAAAAAAGCCCAGACTTTTCATACAGCATCTCATTACTACCAAGTAACTGAAATAAAAGTTTCAATTTGGAGCATTTGTAAACTTTGTAACAATGTCCACGAGTATTTTTCAAGAAGAAACTGACCTCAGCTTCCCTATTGTATTGGAAATCTATACCAGAATCAACCGCAGGAGTAAAATGTACCTTAATTCCTAGCTGAGGTTTGAATAATTAAACTCTAAAAGAGTATAATCAGGAGTTGCAAATGACAGTTAGAAAGACATAATAAGAAAGTCATATATTTTTACATTTTTGTCTGCTCAACGTTTTGATAGAAAAATATACAAATAGTAGTAATACTTTCTGGGATTATTTCTAGAGTCTGAGAGATGATAGTTAAATAAACAATACATATAAAAATAAACGATCGAGAGATAGGTAGGGAAGAAAGACAGGTGACAGAGTGGTAATAAACAGATAAGTAGATGAATGGAACAGTTTTGTTTCTATTTTCAAAAACCAAATTCCTGTGACAAAATATCATCACATAAGATAGAAAGACAGACAGACAGACAGACACATACACACACACACACACACCAAAACATTGTACAATCTCATGTGAAATTTGAAAATTGTAATTGTAAACATTGATAGTCAAATGTGATTTTCAGAGTCTAGAGTAAATAGAGAGAATGTACCACGAGAGAACCAGGACCATATATTCAATATTATAGGTTGCCCATAGGAATACCTCCTGATGTTTTGTTGTACATTTAGATGAATATAATTAACAAGAGAAAACATAATTAACAATTGTACATTTCAGAGAAAGAAGAGACATTATACTGATCACATGAAAATTATGAGGTTTTAGTGCTGGACAGGCTATAATTATCCTGTTACAATTATTACCCAGTGTACAATGAATCAACATGGTGTATATTATACATCACAAATGTCTACCAATATTATAGGTAAAAATAGAAAAATTTAATTGGAATGATGATTAAAGAGACAAAAACAGAGATAGCACTAAAATGTTATTTGAGTTTGCCTACATGGTCAGAAAATGAGAAACGAGTCAGAAACAAAATGATTTCAATGTGATTTATTACCAGAAAAGAGACTCATATATGTATATGATTCTCACTACTAGACATTCAACCTAGAGCCTTGTACAGAGAAATGACTTATCACAGGGGTGTTTTCTTATGTCAGAAATGGTCTTTAAGTTAAGCAGGTAAATGTGTGTTATATACCTAATTTGTAAGTTAGTGCTGTTTCCATAGGTGTTTTTAAAAATTTAGTTATTTATTTACTGTATAACCCTATCTTCCTTTTCCTAGTACCCTCCCCTCCCCCTACCTCCCTCTCCCTTTCTTCTCAGAGAAGGGAAGCCCTGCCATGGATATCAACCAGCCTTGGCATATCAAGTTGCAGTAGGACTAGGGGCTTCTCATTTTGAGCCTACACAAGGCAGCTCAGTTAGCAGAAAGCGATCCAAAGGCAGGTAACAGAATCAGAGACAGGTCCTGTGAAAAAGACCAAGCTGCACATCTGTTACATATGTGTAGGAAACATAGGTCCACCATATGTACACTCTGAGTGAGGTAACCCAGACCAAGAAAGACATACACTGTATATACCCACTTATAAGTGGCTATTAGTTATGAAGTAGGGATAACCATGCTACAATCCATGGGAGGATGCTTGAATCTCACTCCTACAGGGAAATAGGATAGACACTGGAGCTGAATGGAGGGAGAGAATTGGGTTGGAGAGTTTGTGGGGAGGGTAACAAGAGGCATCAAGTGTGGAGAAGAGGGAGGTAGAGAGAATTAGGGAGGGTGAACCAAGAAAGAGAACTGGGAAGGGGGTGGTGCATCTCTGAGACAAACTAGAAACCTAGGACAAGGGAAATTCCCAGGAACATATGAGACTGACTCTAGCTAAGACTCCTAGCAACAGGGAATGTGGAACCTGAAATAGCCACCTCCCATAACCAGGCAAAACTTCCAATGGAGGGTTGGGGACACCAACCCACCCACAAAACTTTCAACCCATAATTTGTCCTGCCTACAAGATGTTCAGGGATAGAGATGGAGCAGAAATTGTAGGAATTGCCAACCAATGACTGGTAAAACTTGAGACTTGTGCCATGAGAGGCACATGCCATAATAGTGCTCGACTATTAATGATATTCTCCTATACTTGCACACAGGAACCTAACATAACTGTCCTCTGAGGGGCTTCACTGAGTAGCTATAGAAACAGATGCAGAGACCCACGGTGAAACATTAGGTGCACAGAGAATCTTATGGTAGAGGGGGAGAAAGGCTTAGGGGAGCTGGGTTGTCAGGGACACTTCAAAAACTCACAGAATCGACTAACCTGGGCCCATAGGGGCTCATAGAGACTGACCCATAAGCCAGTGGTATTTCTATAAGGGTCAAAGAATAAAACAGCTCTATCTGTAGAAAGGACGACCTATTGGATGATAAATGGAGGTTTTACTCTTATTTGTGTTAGTTTTATTTTCAAATGATTAATGATTTTAAGGGAGCCAAAGCGATGGCTTGGCTGCTAACAGCTCCTGATGCTTTTGCAGGGATGTGGAGTATATATAGCTAATGGCCTCCAACTGCCTAGAAATTCAGCTCTAGGCAGAGCTGACAACTCTGGCCCTGATAGGCAAATGAACTCACAGATACTTATCCCCTCCCAACACACATGTAGTTAAAAATAAAGAATAAAAATATCTTAAAAATATTTTCAAAACCAAATGCAAACATGAAACCAAAGAAGATACATATTATTTTATTTTTACTTTTAAAATTAATTAACTAATTTTAAATTTATGTATTTATTTATTTATTTACACAAAATGCTGCCCTCTCCTCGTTCCTGGCTACACAGACTCTACCCTACTCTCCCTTTCTATCTTCTCTGAGAGAGTCCCTACCATCCCCCAACCCTGGCACATCAAGTCTGCCAGACAAGGCAGCCCTACTGTGAAACAATACCACAGCCAGGCTACAGCTTTCGGGAGAGCCTCTGCTCCAGTGGATGGGGAGCCTAGATGGAGACTGAGGTGCTACATATGGGCCTGGGCCTCATTCCAACCTGTGTGTGTTCTTTGGTTGGTGGGTCAGTCTCTGAGAGCTCCCAGACTCTCTGAGACTCCAGGTTATTTGACCCTGTTGGTCTTCTTGTAGGATTCCTATCTTCTTCAGGGCCTAAAATCCTTCCCCTAACTCTTCCATGAGAGTCCCCAACCTTTATCCAGTGTTTGACTGTGGATATCTGCATCTGTTTCAGTCAGCTGCTGGGTGGAGTCTTTCAGAAGACAGTTATGCTAGGCTCCTGTCTGCAAGCATAACAGAGTGTCATTAATGTTAGGGCTTGGTATTTGCCCATCAGATGGGTTTCAAGTTGGGGCCGTTATTGGTTGGCCGTTGCTTTACTTTGCTCTGCCTTGGTCCCTGTATTTCTTTTAGACAGGAAAACTTTTGGGTAGAAAGTTTTGTGGGTGGGTTGGTGTCCTTATCCCTCCTCTGAGAATCCTGCCTGGCTAAAGAAGGTGTCCTTTTCAGGTTCCATGTCCCCACTTTTAGGCATCTCGGCTAAGGTCTCCTGCATTGACTCGTGAAAGATTTCTGCCAGCCCCTCAGCCCCAGCAACCACAGATGTCCACTCATTCTCTTGTCCTTCTGTGTATCTCTCCTGTCTTTCTGTACACCTGTTCCTGTTCCCCTTTCCCCTCCCCCTCCCCTCTTCCATCAACTTCCCTCCCTCCTTCTGTCTCTTATGACCATTTTGTTCAAGCATCCTTACTGGGGCCTTCCTTCTTGTTTAACTTCTTTGAGTTTGTGGGACACAAAATGAGTATTCTGTACTGTATGGCTAATGACATACTTTCCTGAACAGAACACCAGTGGCTCACACTCTAAGATCAACAATTGATAAATAAGACCTCATGAAAAGAAGATTGTCAACAGGAAAACCCAGCAGCCTACTACAGGTTGTGAAAAGATCTTATTGTTACCTTAAAAAAAAATTAATTGTTTTAAATTTGTTTCTATGTGTGCTTTGCCTGCATGTATGTCTATGCAACACATGTATGCCTGATGCCCTCAGAAGTCATAAAAAGATGCTGGATTATCTGGAATTAGAATTATGGGTGACTGTGAGTTACCAAGTGGTAATAAGAATCTAATCTGCAGCCGAGTAGTGGTGGCGTACACCTTTAATCCCAGCTCTTGGGAGGCAGAGGCAGGTGAATTTCTGAGTTCAAGGCCAGCCTGGTCTACAGAGTGAGTTCCAGGACAGCCTGGGCTATACAGAGAAACGCTATCTAGAAAAAAAAAATCTAATTTGCTCCTCTACAAGAACAAGTGCCCGAGTTCCTTTCCATAAATATCTATGAATTTCTATGTACTTCCATTGAAAGTATTTGATTTTTCCTTTGGGATGTGGGAAGATAATTCACAATTTGCTGTTACTCATCTTCTAAAGGAAGTGCTTTTGATATATTGCTAATATTTGTTTTTTTCAGTCTCAGTTTGGTTTCAAAGTTTATATTTTATTTCCATCCAAATTCAAAACAAATTATTTAGAAATATATGCCATGTCAGCAAATTGTGGTTTTAATTTGCTCATTGGGATGCATAAATATTTTTGAGATATTTAGACATATTACTTCACGCTATATAGAACAAGCATCCTCTGAATTAGGGCTGAAATGGGGAACAGTATGTGTTCCAGGGTTTGAAAGCTTGCTTTCACCATTGTGATGGGTTATGTTTTCAAGGACGCCTTTAATTTATGTGGTGAGACCGCGTCTTGAATTCTGTGCATTTCCTTCTTTTAACAGACTACACTGTAGGCTATAATCTATCACTTTTCATATCCATATCATAGATAATTTCAAAGTCCTGCACATTTGACTATAGGCACCTGCAACTGACACACACTAAAGAACGTATAGTTAAAAATGTAAATGTAATTCTGAAAAATGTTTTTCTGAAAACCCATGAATCTCCATAATGTGTGTGTGATTGTGTGTGTGTGTTGTATATATGTGTGATCCTGCACACACACACACACACACACACACACACACACACACACGAAAGAAAGAAAGAAAAAGAGACACTGACACAGACACAGAGTAGGTGTCCATTTTCCATCAGGAGCATATGGAGAACAAAAGCCCACATAGAGTATCTTTCTCTTTCACTTCTTTTGTGCTCAGGGTCACTCTATTCCAATGCTCACCAGTTGGTTAAGTTAGGAGACCACTGAGCACTGGAGAGCCATCTTAACCTCCTCACCCCTGCTTGGCTTAATATTTTCCATAAGTTTTGTATGGTATTTAGTTTTTCAATCAAAGCCTCTGGAATATCTGGGTCTCATTGCCATCCCACAATCCCGCCTTTCATTGTGCCCAATCCATGTGGCTGAGGCATTCGGACACTCTGCACAAAATGTGTCTTCAACTTTAAATGTTTACTGATGAGAGAAAGAAAAAAGGAAAGAAGGAAGGAAGGAAGGAAGGAAGGAAGGAAGGAAGGAAGGAAGGAAGGAAGGAAGGAAAGAAAGAAAGAAAGAAAGAAAAGATAGATTAGGTTCTCTCTCTCTCTCTTTCTCTCTCTTTCTTTCTCTCTCTCTCTCTCTCTCTCTCTCTCTCTCTCTCTCTCTCTCTCTCCCTCTCCCTCCCTCCCTCCCCCTCTCTCTCACTCCCAAAATACTGTTGTTAATGCTGGCAACACCTTTATTCCCAGAAACAGAGTCACAGAGATGGGTGAATCTCTGTGAGTTTGAGGCCAGCTTGGTCCACATAGGGAGTTTTAGGCCACCTAGGGCTACACAATGAGACCTTGTATCAAGAAATTTATCAAAATAAATAAATAATAAAAAGACAAAGAAATCACCAACGATTAAAAACAGTGTACTAAAGTGTATCCCAGTCATATTTCTGGAGTCAAAAGACCGTAAACTAACAATTTCCATCAGCAATGCCTTGGATCATCTCTATGGTACACTTCCTGTGCAGTGAGAATCACTGTCACTGGTCATAGCAGGAACCACAGATGTGCCTCCTCAGGTGCATGCCCTCAGCAGGGATTACAGTGAGGGAAACGAATCCACCAAAAATCATTATGCACACTACCTGACTCATTTACATTATTTTTCTTTTAAAAACAGTTGAAAATGTTCTTCCCTCATATTTTTACATAATTTAATGTGATAAAATTCTGTGTTTACATGATAAATGGCTGCCATACTATCAGTGGGCTATAGAAGCTTAGATTGTCCTGTATATCATTCTTCATGTTCTCAGCTTTGACACTCAGAGTGTGAAGTTTATCCATTATATCTGTGCCCAAAGTCCTATCATGTTCCACGCTGAATATTGAATATAATACATGTAAGTAAATGCTCTTAAACTACACTCCAGCCCACAAAGGCTATTCTCTGGTACTCCTAATTTCAGTCCAACTATTTTGAACCATAAAAATTTAACAAAGTATTGTCTGAATATTTCACATAGCTTCATTTATAAGAAAGAATAAAGTCTCCTCACCACCTATGACTTGGAACAAGTCTGTAACATATTAGGTTCCTAGAAACTATTTTGTACAATGAGGAAAATATTTACATTTTAACAATTTCAGAGCAGAGACTTAGAAGAAGCCTAGTTCCTGAATATCTTAAGTGTTACATGCCAGTCAGAAGTTGTGGCACACACCTTCAATCCTAGCACTTGGGAGGCAGAAGCAAGTGGGTTTCTGAGAGTTTGAGGCCAGCCTGGTCTACAAAATCAGATCCAAAATCAGGTCCAGGGCAGCCAGGGATGTTCTGTTATACAGAGAAACCTTGTCTTGAGAAAAATTTAAAAAGTAAAATGAAATAAAATAATTATATTCCAGAGTTAAACAGACTTGCGCCAGTTTGTTACTGATTCCCTTATGTAAAAGTAGATCAAGATAGTTTTTTTGTAAGGTTTTTATCTGTTTACCTGTATTTCTCATGTCTCTATAATCCATATCTACTGAATGAATTTTTAGATCTTTATTAACAAGTGTAGGATAAACATATTTCTAAAGCCATTTCGAATACTTTAGCTGAAATTGCCCCTCACTGTCTCTTTTCTTATGATTCCCCTTGCTTGTGGCTTGTGTCCATTCAGGAATCTTTTTCTTCTTGTTGGATAACTTTGCACTACTTATTTGGGAATCAAGTAAAGCCTTCGTTCATGTGGGTGGGGAGGTAGTGAAAGGGAATCAGGGTACTGCTATGATTTATGGATTTCTGTATGATCACTATTTGTGATGCTTAAATAGTATGCCTTGTTCTGTTTTTACTGTGGATACAGATAGAAAGGGTCTGGCTTCCTTGTAACTGATTTTTCTTTGTGTTACTTGCTGTTCTCTTTCCTCCACACGATTTAGCCCATTTCAGGTCTTCTGACCACTATGTTCATCCTCTTTCTGCTTCTGTGTGCCTAGTTTGTGTGTGTGTGTGTGTGTGTGTGTGTGTGTGTGTGTGTTAATTTAGTCAATCATCCTTCAGATCTCTGATCACTATCCACTTCTCCTATTGGATATATTGCCCCTGAAAAACATATATATTTCATCATGAAACTTACACAGTTACAATTTTTTTTTGTTAACCAGTGAAACTAAATGTTTGATGAAATTATTACCCACCTGTTAAATCCCATACAAATAATATTTTTATATTTTTTCCTCATTTTCTTGTCCTTGAATCTCAATAGACTACATATAAGAAACACCTAGGAAATAAAGGAATTGTCTTCTACAAAGAGCAGAATTTGGACCAATAAAGATTTGTTTCTTTTTTTCCTCTATGTACTTGTCTCTAAAAACAAAGGCTGAAGAGGAGGTGAATATTATCCATTTGGTTCTTTGTGATTTGAAAATAATCTATTACCAATACTTCCATGTGGGCACCAAAGGTGGCTTCATATATTTTATTAAAAAAATGTACAAAATTATGAATTATAATCTAAGAAAAGTTTAAAATTTGAATATGAGGAGAGAAAGAGGGGGTATTTATAGAGGAAACTAGAATAGAAAATAAACTATCCAAAGGGAAAAACTGAAATAAAAACTTTTACACATACCCGCCCCTGGTTTGGCCAACCATACTCTGCCTCATTGTAATTTACTTTATAAATTCCTACGAGAATTACTCTGTTGATGAGGAAAATGATCATTTCATGTCACAGCAAATCTTTCAAGAGTTTCTAGAGAGTGCATTATAGACAGTGCTGCTAATGGCAGATCGTGTTTACAAACAAAGAACTATGATTTCAACTACTCATTATTGACGAAATTTACTGGTAGATGGGGAAAGCTGACTTCCTGTATACAATTTCAGATAATTACAGCTTGAAGCAATCACCGTGATTTTAAAGGATGGGAATGAATCCAGACTCTCATCCATTAGTGCTTAACAACCCACAGGCAATTTGATTTCCAGATGTATTATTTTTTAGCTTCGGTGTCTTAATTTTCAGAGGTTCAAATGTTGTATTGAAAACATTTTTTTTAATTTATTTTTTTTATTATGCTACAGGATATTTGAAGTACCAATATAGATCATAGAAAAATCAGCCAATCTTTGTGCACAGGACATTATGACACGACTTCGGTATCAGAATGAATTTTATGAATAAAGCCAGGAACCCATTCTTTTAATTGTTAAAAACAGTATACTTGAATATCTCCTCACACCATTTACTGCTGTTAGTGGCATTCTCCAACACTGGCGAGCAGAGAAGACGTAAGTGTAGAAGAGCATTTGTAAGTGCTTGGTAAACCTTCGTTGACTGAGAGGTTCACACTTCCTCCCGTCTCATTTCTTAATCAATTTTAAGTATAATTGTGGATGTTGTAAACAGATCTCTGTTGGAAGGGGTAATAAGGGCTCATTAACTATGATTAATGACCTAAGTGTTTAAATCCAATTTTATTCTCTAGGAGAAAGACAAGAAAAAATCTTTAAAGTTATAAGATCTGAATTTAGTTTTCCAGCAACATTGTTGTATGGATGATAATTTCTGATACAGTCACAATGATGTTAAATAGCCCTTTACAAGAAAGAGATGGTGCAAAAAAATGTATCATCTCCTTGGGTTTTAGAAAACACAGCATAATTTTATACTATAAACAGATTCAAAATCTCACTCTATCTTTAATTCCTAATTGAGCAAAAAGCCTCTTAGTCAAACAAAAGAAAAAAAACTTTCAGGTAACAAAATCCAAATTAAATAAACGACTACAGCTTCTACAAACAACACATTTATTTAGAAAAATAAACTGAAAATGTTTGTCTGTCCGGTACATTTTCCCATGAAACAGAGAGAGAAATGGGTATAAAAATTGTCATATGTCAAATACAAATTACAAATGACTTTTTAAATTAACAGACTAGAATTAAGCATCAATGTTTAATCTGCAGTTTACCATGTTCAACTTCTTAATATTAATGTAATGATATAAAAACCCTTTTGATATCATTCTCATTCATTTGACCACCATGATGGTTTCTTTGTACAGTCTGGTTCAGAAACAAATCCATTTCTTTGAAGAACTGGCTTGTTTGTTTTAGTTTTTGTTTTTTAATCAGAAAAAGAGAAATCACTATCTTGAGAATTCTCAAGTAATCTTTTTTTGGATGCCTGCAAGAAACTGTTTCTTGTGGTCACAACTGGGGGGAATCATCTGTGCAAATAACAAAACACTTCATTACCCTGAATGGAAGCGACTGCGCAAATATCGGAAGTGCACGGAGAAGTGATCAGTGCAAACCGACTTCCTCTCTCAACAAATATGAGGCGAAGAATGTAACACTGGAACTTTCAAGCAGTTGGTGCCAATGCTGCTGTCCATTATGGCTTTGAGGGCGCACGCGCGGCAGACATCTACCTCTCTGCAAACAGCAATGTTCTTTCTAATCCCGGTCATGCAATGTTCTGGCCGGTTCAGTTTTTGGTTTTGTCTAAATGTGTTGAAGTGTGGAGTAATTCTGACTTGAGATACCTCTTGTCCTTAAATTTCCACGTTTTAAAATGATAAATCAATGTATAATTTAGCAACTTCTTGATGAGGTGTTTTCCTTTTGTTTTGTTTTGTTGTTGTTGTTGTTTTGTTTTGTTTTTGTGTGTTTTCTGGACAGGCTGATATCTGGGAATACTGATTTTCCATAGTGAAATAAGATTGATTTTGTTTACGTGTTGACTTTTAAAAACTTAGTCCTTTTCATCTGTTTGTTATATCTTCTTGGTAATTTGTTAGGGAAGATATTTAAGGCTGTGGCATTTTCTGCCTCCATGGCTCTGCGCATGGCTGTCAGGCTAGGTGATTTTATGGGATCATTTCATTGGTCATTTGTGCTCCGAAGGAAGGGTTAGCTTCTTTGACAGGGTCAGGCTCCTGGTTCCATTAAAATTAGATCTGCCCTCACGAGGTCAAGGAACAATTTGATGTAAGAAAAATGAATCCACATGCCTCTAAATAAAGGTATTCCTTCCAACGCGATAAAGCTGTTAGAAAGAAGAAAACAAAAGACATGTAATCATTACAAAATCATTTCAAACAGTAACTATAATTTAATAGAAGCACATTATAAATGCATTAGGAATTAGAAATATGTATTACTTTAGTAGACTATGTAATTATAAATTCTTTGAATTATCAATCATTTAAGCATTATATACATTAAAATTACTGTTTAAAAGCATTTAAAACTTTATTATCACGTCAATACTAGAATATTTAACAGATGAATGAAATAAGTTTTTATTCAACCCACCCCTGACTCATTCATCTTATTTTTCAAGTAAAAATTTCTTATTTTTTTTGAATTTTATGTAACTTTACTCACTCATAAATGCTTCACATTCTGAACATATTTCTCAAAGGCACTGAAGAGAAATACTTTTAATGTATTGCCTTGAAATATTTAAAAAAGTAACTCCATTTACACTGATATTTTATTTTGAGTATATCGACTGATATTTTATTTTGAGCAATAAGCAAATTTATACTTCTAAAACTCCTAATGATATAAAAATAATGTACTATTTCACTGTAATCTGTGTACAGATTGGCCAAAATATGTATAACTTTTTCTTCTATGAAGGAGAACTGCCTAAGAAATAACTTTGTTTTCTTCACAGGTACATACAGTGCTTAAATATAAACATTTTGAAAGAACTTATATTCATCTTTAATTTATAATTATGTTTGTGGGGAAGCAAATTTAAATGAAGCATGGTCACAATTTTCAACCTCCAGCACATTAATGTTACTTGATACGGAAGGGTCTGTTTTCTTCTGTCACAGCTATGACATAGTAGAAAGTACTCGAAACATTAGATGCAGAAAAATGTGGCTAAACTGGACATGGTTAATTGATTTTAACAGAGATGAGGTACTGTTTTCAAGTTGAATTTTAAAAATAGAATTATAATTTATTCTTTGAGAACTTCGTAAAATCTATCACTTTTCTCCAACTCCTTCCAGACCCTCCTCAGCCTTCATTCTAACCTGTGGTGGTTTGAATGAGAATAGCCTTCAGAGGTTCATATGAATGCTCAGTCCCCAGTTGATGGAACTGTTTGGGAAGGATTAGGAGTTATGGCCTTGTTGGAGGAGATGAGAGTCTAGGTGTGGCTCTTTTAGGTTACAAAGTCTGACACCATTTCCAATTAGCTCTCTCCACCTTATATTGTGAATGGACATGTAAGCTTTCACTTACTGCTCTAGAACCATATCTGCCTGTTCCCATTCTGCTCACCATGATGGTCATGGGCTCACCCTCTGAAATTGTAACTTCCTCAACAGACTCTGTTGTTTGATCACAGCAGAAGAAAAATAGAATACCACCCAGTCAAATGTATTTTAGATCTTTTTAGCCCATCTGAGAGGCTTTTGCTTTAAAACATTTCACTCAAAAGCAGGGTAACTCAAGAGTGTACTGAAGGCTGTAGTCTATGCACACATAAACAACAGATGGAATCATTTGCGCTTCTGTAGAAAGATAGTTTTTATGCTATTAGATTGATAATTCCGTGATATTATTCTATTACTAGAAAAAAAGCTTTTGAAATCAAAATTCATAGAAATAAAAATAAACAACCCAAATAATATTTTTTTTACAACTTGGAGATTAAATTTCAAATACCAACTAATACAATCTGATGGAGTGTTGCAACTTTTCTTAGACTCTTCATTAAAGACATCCTATACAAGAAACAAAAAGCATGAAGAAGACAGTTTAATCAAAGAGCTGTTTTAGAAAGAAGGGTACATCTGTGTGAAAGTGAGAACACTACTCAATATCATGTAGATCTGCCTATCTGTTTCATTTTTATATCATCTGGGTATTTAAGCTTCCATGTATGCAAAAAAAAAAACCATCACTAGCTGTTAAAAATTTGTAATAGTTCTACAGTAATTAATAATTTAATTTTCTGTGAAATTAAAATTACATGAAATGTACTCAAATTTGAATTTCTGTAAAAATATGGATATAAAATTCTTGTATTTTGAAAAAGAAACAAATCAAATGTTCCTGTTATATTTTCATGGATCCCTAATTTAGAAGAGTTTAAACCTTTTAGGATTACTTATTACCAATTTATGAAATAGTTTAGTCAGTTAAATCATTAACTTTAAACTCATTCACAACATTTATTTTCCTCTATTACATACCATATACAGATTAAAAACAATGAATAATGCAGAAGAAATTTCTGTGCCCACTACCCCCAAGAAGATAATTATTTGAAGGTAAAAAGACTCTCAGTAAGATTTGTGCCACTCAAATACACCAGAGGACTGCCTGTCTGGCCTCAGTGAGAGAAGACACACCTAACTCTCCAGAGATGTGAGGCTCCAGGGAGTGGGGTAGGGGAGTCAGGAGAACATCCTCTTAGAGACAGGGAAGAGGAATGTGATGAGGAAATGTCAAAGAGTGGATTTGGAAGGTGATAATGCCTGCACTGTAATAAAAGATCAAAGAATTAAAAAAAAAAAGATAAAAACATATATTTGTCTGATATTGATTCAAAATTTTATATAATCAAAAATGGTCTTTTCTAATAGTATCTAATAAATGAATTAAAAAATTACAAAACAAAAAGGGTTTGTGCCACTATGTGAAATGAAGGACAAAGCCAGCATCATGAGCCACTAAAAAGAATTTGATATACTGTTTATTATAACATAATTTAATGTAATTATTATAATTTATTACATTATTAATATGACATTGCTTCATTAGTGGTATTTGTATATGTGATGTCAGAATTTGATATGGGATGCTGCAGGGAAGACTGGCATGCTAGGAAGGAAAGATGCTGCGTGAAGTGTGGGAGGAGTCGGCAGGGAGGGAGTCAGAGGTGGGTTGAATAAAAACTTATTTCATTCATCTGTTAAATATTCCATTAATAAAGCAAAATTTAAAAATAAAGGAGAAAGGCATGTGAACTGAGATTGAGAAATCTGTCAGAATATATAAAAACAATAAATAGTTGGGAAATAAAGATGTAAAAGTAAGGCCAAAGGCACAGAAGGAAGATTTTTGGGATATTCAACATTTTGTAGAAATAAGTAGGGCTTTTCCCCTTAAATCATGCTAATACAGGTGTAAGGGGAAAAAGAAAAGAATGTTTGGAGAATTAGCCAAGCCCAGGCTGTGCCTTTTTAAACTACATTTAAAACTCTCTCTCTCTCTCTCTCTCTCTCTCTCTCTCTCTCTCTCTCTCTCTCTCTGTGTGTGTGTGTGTGTGTGTGTGTGTGTGTGTGTGTGTGTGATCAGCAGTAATAGGACATGTTGAAGAATCGTTGTTAAGGAGAGAATGGCTGGCAGAGGTGTGGCAAGATTGAAGAGATGGAGGAGGCAAAGTATGTGTTGCAGATGTTTTAGCCAAAGAAGCAAAGAAGCCTCAGAGACTCCAGTTAAAGGCACTCAGAAATCACTACAGTCACAGGTGTTTTCCTGATGAGAAATTGAGAAGAGGAAAACAACCCACACTTTCCACTGAATTAAGAGGTATTTCATTCAGTTGCCACCCACTGAAGAGAAGAGCTAACATGGTTCGAGACTTTCATAGTTCCACCACTTGGGAGGACGCTTACGGACGCTGATGTATGCTTTTCAGTTCTCACAAGCCATGAACTGAAAACCACAAACTGAAAGAAACAAAACAAAGTAAAATAAAATAAAATAAAATAAAATAAAATAAAATGCCAAACTACCAAACCCATCACATTTTGCATTTGCTGATTGAATTCTAAGGTAGGCCATTAAAAGGATATATTTTTGTTGTCCTAAATTCTGAGTTAGATATCCACACGCTGGCTTGGAGGGATTAGGCACTCTGCTGCCGTGTTCAACTCATTAATATCAGGCGCGAGCATTTGTCTCACTGAGAAAAGCCCCAAACACCTTGGATGGCTAATTTTTCAATTCATTTATGTCATAGACCTTCATTATGATAGATTTTTTTCATTTTTATTGGATATTTTCTTTACAGTTCAGATGCCATCCCCTTTCCCCATCCCCCCTCCCTTAGAAAAAACCCTATCCCATGCCCCCTTTTCCTTTTTGCATTTATACACTTTAAAAAAATGTTAATCAAAGGCTTTATAAGTTTGGTAATGCTCAATCAGAGGTGTAACCCACTACCCAACCTAGATATATCAACTATCTTTGACTGGTGGAGACACGTGAACACCTGCCTCCCTGTCTCTCCCCTCTTTCTCTCTCTTTCTCTCTCTCCCTCTTTTTTTTATTGGATATTTTATTTACACTTCAGATTTTTAAGATATACAATTTTTAAAATTTTTTGTACTACACATATTTGGATGTTTACTTCAAATATGAAGGCATGTAATGATGGATTTTTGCATGGTGACATGTAAAATAAGTTTGTTGAGGTTTGAAATAATGAAAAAAAAATATGCATCGAAATGTGTTGGAAACAAAACTGAGCCAAAGCCCCCATGTTCTTTGACCCATTCTTAAACTCAGAGGGTTAATCGCTACATTCTTTTTAGAAAGTTTGCCTAAAAAACAATTAAGGTTTTATTCACTTTTCAGATGAAATTGATTCAAGTTTTTAAGTGCTTCAAAGCTTTCTCACGCTTGCAGTTATTTTTTTCCCCCACAGATCCAAATAAAAGATGCAAAGTCTGAACTGTACTAGATAATTGAGTCTTTGGGTCATTCGATGCCAAATTAATTAATGTATGCAAGTAGTGTTTTAAGTGGCTGAGAGTACTTTAATGCATAAGTGTAGCACAGTTTTAATAAGGTCTAAGAAAACAAGAATATGAAGTGAGAATGTAAAGTACATAAAGAGATTATCTAAACAGAAATGCCTCAGAGTTTCACATCTTCCTGGAACTTACCAAGTTCTTACAAATTTCTTCACAATCTGTAGACATTCGGAAATTATTTAAATTTTATCTACTATTTTTTTGTGTAAAATAGATCTTAAAGTTGATAAACATTGTAATAAATGCTAATATATGTATGTACAATATACAATATATCTAACTGTAGGTCAACATGTTATTTATCTAATGTCATAAAACACAGAAAGATAAAAACACTAAGCTCTTTTCCCTTACAGGAAATGTCTTCTACAGCCTGTAACTGCTAAACTAACTGAGTCAAGTTGTCAATGAATTCAAATTAGAAAACAAAAAAAGCCTACCTAAGAGCTACAGACTGGGCTGTAGAAATTATAATGACAAAACAAAAACAAAACCCAAAGTTCTGATTGATTGTATCCTAAATGGACTGAAACCTGAAACGTTTGACCCTTTGCTGTCAGCTCCATTATTAACCTATGAATCAGATTTCCTTTTCTTTTGTCTTTTTTATTGGATATTTTATTTATTTACAATACAGATGTCATCCCCTTTCTCCATTTCCCCTCCCTAGAACACCCTATCCTATACCCCCTCTTCCTTTATGCTTTTATACCATTTTGATTACATGCATGTATTAAGGTCAGTTCTAGGTTGAAGGTCTAGCAATAAAATAGATGCAAATAGTCAAAGAATGGGAGGATGGTGGGAGCACACCCTCATAGAAATAGGAAGAGGAGGATGGGATAAGAGGTTTTTGTGGGTAATGGGAGAGGAGATAACATTGAAAGGTAAATAAATAAAATATCCAATAAAAAACAGATAATGGGTCTGGCAATTGTAGTTGAGCAGTTGAGACATTTTGTCAACAATTTATTACTGGGATTTTGTATAATCCTCAAGGACAAGGTATTGTGGAAGAGGCCCATGAAACTTTAAAAAGATTGGTAATACATACTGTTGCTGAGGCAAAGAATGATGCCGACCTGTGAGCTTGCTGAATGCCTGACAAGGGTGACTGGGGAGCTGTATTGGACATGTTCCTGACCCATATTTGCTTAACTATATTCCAGATGGAATAAGCTTCCTTGCCTCAAGTTTTTAGACCTTGTGGGATAGAGAATCAAAAAGAAAAATTATGTCTTTTGTATTCTTCTTAAAGGTGCCCAGCTATTAGGACTCAATCATGTACTGGTCTAGAAACCAATCCAATATGGGAAATAACAGTCTACTTTTGGAAGATTGGATCTGGACTTTGTCAGAGACATATTTGCAAATAAGCTGTAGCTCACTATGGTGTTACGATAACAAGAGACAAAGTTGGGGCAGGATCTGGATTTCAAACAAGGGTTAATGCATGTTTTAAGGCTCTTTTAATTGTCAAGCTAAAATTGATTTTGTCTCATCTACAGTATCTACTGTAAGTTGCATTGACTATATAATTTCTAATTGTGTTAGTGTGTTGAAACCTGGCATGTCTGTTACGGGGTCTATCAACCAGCTTCCATCTTACTGCCCTGAGTATTAGAAAACCTTGATTCACTGAAGAAAGCTTGATAGTGCTGGAAGAAGTGAGTTAGGCTTTAAGCAGAAGCAAGAGGGTAGCAGGCTTGATTATTGCTGGTATAACAGCTTTAATTGCTAGCACCACTGCTTCTGCAATAGCATTGACACAAGGAATTAAGACAACTATTTTTGTTAACCATCTAGCAAAAAATGTTACTAATGTATTGAGTATACAAAAGGATTTATATAAATATCTGGAACAACGAATGATGCTCTATAACCCATTCAAATTATCTGAAGGTGGTTCAGGGTTCAAGAGTTAGGAGCCATTGCAAGTGTTATGACAAATATCATTGGAGTAGAGTTACTTTTGAAATTCAAAATGATTGTCATTATAATCTGAAAAAAGTTTAAAAACACCTGTAGGATATTTGGCATAATCCTAACACCTCTCTGGGTGTGTTAACTTTGAATCAGATTTCTTAAGTTTTTCTTTTTTTTTAATTTATTTTTTATTGGATATTTTCTTTATTTACATTTCAAATACTATCTCCTTTCTTGGTCCCTCCCAAAACCTCCTATCCCATTCCCCCTCCCTCTGCTTCTATGAGGGTGTTCACCCACCCACCTACCCTGTCCTGCCTCCCCCGCCCTTGAATTCTCCTACACTGGGTTTTTCAAGTAGAGAAATTCTGACCATAAGAGATTAAATCCAAGTCTGCCCTACAGTTTACCAAGTTTATGACTCCTACCCAATTCACCTGCTCTTGATACTACACACATGTACAGTTAGGACAGAGATAAAGTATATCAATATATAAAGAAATATGTATAAAGATTAAAATAGTAATTCTAAAATACTGATTGCATAAAGCATTTGTCAATTTATAGTTTGATTTCTTAAGAACATATTTATTATATTTGTTATCTAAGTATTTTCACAAATAGATGGCCATGGCTTTGAAAATCGCTGAATGAATGGTCTGTATTTTGCTGTATAAAAAGCCTTTTTGCATATTTACAGACTGTCTTTTCACTGACAGTCTGTTACTGTAATTATTATTTCCTAGGCTATTATAATAATTCTCTAAAGCATGCCTCACTTGAGCATGCATTTAGCTCTTAATATGTACTCTGACTTTGAAAAAGAAAAATTTAAAAATTATATACATCGAATGTACAGAATAACCAGAAAACAATAAGCATATTATGATACTAAGTAGCCATACCATAGACATGTTTTTTTATTATTTAGACTTTCTTTAATTTTATTAGTTACTAGGTAGACATAATTAAAGTGTTCTGTTATATTTATTTCATGTTCATAGCTTTCACAATAATTAAAACATGTTTTGTAAATGTTTAATGGTATTATAAATTTCCATTGAATTTCCAATTATTCTAATGCATAGCCTTAGTGTTTTTCTTTCTTACTGGTTTAAAAGATTTGAATCGTTTATGTTAATAATATCTTATTTTATTTTCAGTAAGGAGACCTTTTTACTCTTGTCATATGTCATTGTTTAATGTTTCTAGTACATTGTGGAATAGCATAAATAATTTAAAAATTCTTATATAATCATCTCATGCTTACTTTAGTTAGTGAAAAATTTTAACTAATTCTATTTAATTATTAATATACTAGCTCAAATGTTTCTTGAAACAAGTTTGGTAATTTTAATTTTTAAGATGTATTCTATCTATTCAAATTAGGGTTATATTCTGATTTTAATTACTATTGTTTTAACCCTTTATTTTTATTAATTCCATGAGAATAGCATAAATGTTTTGATCAAATTCACTTCTTAATTTCTCCTAGATCCAACCCCCTACCTCCATACTCACCAAATTATAAATTATCATTTTTCCCTTTCATTTTTTAAGTCCATGGAGTCTAGTCTATGACTACCACTAGGGACAAGTTTGACTTGGACTGTAGTCACACCATTATAGATAACTACTCTTCCTCCCTAAAGACAAGATCAAATGCCAATAGCTTCTCAGTTAGTGCTATAACTTTATGCCCATTCCCCCCCCCCCCTTCATGTTGAGAACTTGTCTGGCTTATTCTTGTATGAGACTTTTGCATGATGTCATAACTGCTTCAAGTTAATATGTGCAAGTGTCTTTTATCTAGTAATTATGGTTTTCTTCAAATGTTCACTGCCTCTAACACATTGTTTCCAGACCTTCTTCTTTGAAGATCTTTAAATCTTTGGTAATGGAGTATGATACAGATGTTGCATTTAGGGCCAAGCATTTCCCAGTCTCTTATACTTTGTACATTGGCCAGTTGACAAACTTTCTATTACTTGCCATCTAATCCAAGATAAAATTTCTCTGATAAAGGCTGAGAGATATCTATCTATCTATCTATAAAGGCAATTGATATCTGTCTGTATGTATGTCCTCTAGATACAGATAGATAGGTATATGTACATTTATAGTTTGAGTGAAGTTATACCCAGTGGAGTGACAATGTTTCCTCAAGAGTCATAGACTGTCTAACAAAAGCCTGGGTGTCCGACATGTGGGACATCTTTTTGAGCTATGGCCAGGGAAGTGAAGACGACCACCCTGCATCATGGCTACAGTATTTGGTTAACCGTTTTGATGACCTTAGCCATTCTAATTTGAAACTTTTCCTAGCTTTTCTCTGTTTCTTCTTTTGAGAACTATTTTTTCAGATCTATATTCTATTTTGAAAATTGGGCTGTTTGTTTTCTTGATAGATTGAAACCATTACACAAAGCCACAGCAGATCAAAATGCACAGTGCCACTGACTATAGGCTGACCAACCCAAACTGGTGCATCCACAACACAACCCCTATATCTAAGGCTTAGGTAATATTGTGGAAGAGGTGGAGAAAGCTTGGAAGAACCAGAGGACTAAAATAGGACATCTCTGAGAAGTATCTTCTTATGTGACAAAAATGTGACATTCAGGAAGTTTCAACAATATGGTTGCTTAAATAGGTGCTAATAATGACAATACCAATATATGAAAGAATTCTCATAGGACATTTAAAAAAGAGCTACCACAGTCAACCATTGGACTGAACATGGGGACCTCAAGGGAAGAGTTAGGGGAAGGACTGAAGGATCTGAAGGGGATTGTAACTCCATAGGAAGAACAACACCAACTAACCAGATCCCCCAGAGCTCCCAGGGAATAAACCACCAGCCGAAGAGTACACATATAGGGTACCCACGGCTTCAGCTGCATGTGTAGCAAAGGATGACCTTGTCTGGCATCAGTGGGAGGAGAAAGGCACTTGGACCTGTGGAGGCTCAATGCCCAAGTATAGGGGTTTGCTAGGGCAGGGAGACAGGAGTTGGTGGGTGGGTGGGGGAGCACCTTAACAGAGGCAGCGGAAGGGCAGATGGGATAGAAGATTTCAGAGGAGAAACCCGGAAGGGGAACAAAATTTGGAATGTAGATAAATAAAATAACCAATAAAAAGTAAAATAAATAAAAGGAGCTACATGCAATTAATTATGACTGAGAAAATGAATTTTTCTCTCTATAGCTCTCTCTCTCACACACACACTCACAAACACACACACACACACTTCTCTCTTTTTCTGAGGAAAAAAATGACACAATTCAAGCTCTCTTCCATAGAAAGTTGATACATGAAATAATCTCCCAGGCAACACTGCATACTGTAAAACTAAATACTGATTTGCAAGATGGATTGCTCTGGAGAGACTCTCGATGATCACAAATTTTGATGAATTTCTTGAATATAGTACTGATACAGTGCAGAATAACTCAATAACCCATAGTGCTTTTTGATTATATTATAATAAACATTGATTCCCATTAGTAGTAGGAAGATTAAATGAGTGTAACTTGAAACCACTCATGATTTCCATTTTGTCAATTAGTTGCTTAATGGAGAGCTAGCGAGTCTCTAGAAGAGAGTTGCAGCATTTGATCATAGAAATCCCAATACTATTTAGTTGCATGCATTGTTTATTGTTTTACAGTTTTAAAAAAAAAAAAAAAAACAGGGAGACACTGTAAAGTATAGTACTTGTAATATACTTAAACTTTATTGGTCATTTGAACACACATTCTGAACTTTTAAATATAAACATTTATCCATGCATTTTGGGGCTTACATTGTTAGGTACATGGGGTACCTCCAGGTTGAGCATAAAAAAGATAGCTTTAAGGTAGAACTATTGTGCCTGTGTATGTCAGGATGCATCCACTGACTTCACTGTATTATTTTACTGTGACTGAAATGAAAGAGTTTGATAAGAGAGAGGAGTTAAAAATAATTGCAGCAGTGCAACCTCTTAGGAAAAATTAATAAAGATATGTAAACCTTTTGACAGAGTAAATTGGGCAGAAGCTGCTTGATTGCAGTAATCCCATCTTTCTACAATATGAATGTTTAATCTGATCATTGAAAAGAAAATATCACCAGTTGAAAAACAAAAATGTATACAGTGAGTATTCCACTAAAGAAATAAAGGGATCCCTGCACAATTTTTATATATTATATGCCATTCCATATTTATCATGCTTTATATTTTGCCCTTGCACCTGTTCTATTCTATGCCAAGTTAAGTTTGCTTTGGGTATCATGTGAACATTGCATCTCAAACAATAGTAAATTAGGAAATTTCATTTTGAATGACCTCCTTCGTAGTATTCATTTCTGTTAAGTATTTACTTTAGAAAAGCGTTTCATTTTATGTTCCATCTCCCAGGGATATGAGAAAAACACCTTATTGTGTTTACTTTAAATTGAACAAAATTATACTGCTAATTCTAGCACCATGTTCTTGGTTGACACAATTAATATCTTCTTAGGAATTAAGGGTGTCATTTAAATAGCATTTGATGCTCTGATGGACATTTTGCTTTCTTGTTCCCAGGAGCAATGTCACAGTATTCCCTTAGGATGTCTCACTCATTAGCAAGTCAAGCTAATAAATTTTGAGTTAGTGTTCCTTGTATTGATTGTATATAATAAGTGATAAAATATAAGTTTAAAGAGATGCCTAAGGCTAGAAGAAATAAAGTAATATGTAAGATCCTGAAATTCCATGATCCTTAAACGTATCTCTTGTCTTAGTGCTAGTGCACAGAGATCAGCATTTGAAATCATTGAGCATTCACGCCCATGTTTTAGCATCTTTGGTACAGGAAGGTACTCTGCATGCTACCGAAAGAACACAAACACCAAAACAACTAAAACTCCTCAATCTACATTGGTGTCCTGCCTGTAAGATATGCTAATGCCATGATTGTCCAAACCTTGTGGGACACCCAACCAATATCTGGTTTGACTTAAGCCCACTCCAAGAGATGGAACCTATTCCCAACACTTCTTGAGTGACCAGGAACCTGAGACTAGATATCCCAGAGACCTAGGTTAAACTAAATTCTATTGTTCTAAAAAAAAAAATGTAGCAGTAAAATGACTCCTAAAGATATTCTTCTAGACCAATAGATCATTTCCTTGCTCAGCTGTCATCAAGAAAGCTTCTTCAGGCAGCAGACTGGAACAAAGAGATCCACAGCCAGAGTAGGCAGAGAGTGAGAGACCTTAGAACACAGAGCTTTAAATGGGATAGATCCATCAAATGCCTGCATCTCATGGCTTGGGGAACACTGTGGAAGAGGAGTCAGAAAGAGTGTAAGAGCCAGAGGGATGGAGGAGAGCACAGAATCCACAGGATCTAGACACATCTGAATTTACATAGACCGGGGCAGCATGCACAGGGCCAGTGCGTGTCTGCACCAAATGGGGTATGAGAGCCAAATGAAGAAGTAGACACATTCCTCAGTCCCTAACCAAACCTCGACTCTAATCAATAACCACTCGAAAATGACAATTTAGTTTCCTCCAAGATAGTCTCACTGGGTAAACAATGTATTTCCTTTCCTTTTCTTTTCTTTTTTCTTTTCTTTCCTTTCCTTTTCTTTTCCTTTCCTTTCCTTTCCTTTCCTTTCCTTTCCTTTCCTTTCCTTTCCTTTCCTTTCCTTTCCTTTCCTTTCTTCTTTCTTTCTTTCTTTCTTTCTTTCTTTCTTTCTTTCTTTCTTTCTTTCTTTCTTTCTTTCTTTCTTTCTTTTTTTGTCTTAGAATTTTAATGGTAGACCAGAGTCTCAGGACAGACAGACCAAAGAGGTAAAAGATTGTTGATCAGCTGGTACTGAGTTATAGTTAGAAACTCTGCTGTGCACTGCTGATATGTAAAGAAGTTTTTAAAGTTTTCACCTTAAATAGCATTCATATTATCTACATGACACCCTGGTAGCGTGTAAAATTCTATTTTTTATTGGATATTTTCTTTATTTACATTTCAAATGTTATCCCGTTTCTCGGTCCCCACCCCCAGAAACTGCTATTCCATTCTTCTCCCCATGCTTCTTCCAGTATGCGCCTCCACTCACCCACCCACTCTCACCTCCTCACTCTCGAATTCCCTACTCTGGGGCATCGAGCCTTCACAGGACCAAGGGCCTCTCCTCGAACTGATGCCCAACAAGGCCATCCTCTGCTACATATGCAGCTGGAGCCATGGGTCCCTCTACGTCTAGTCCCAGCAATAGGTGGACAACAGAAAAGGAACTCAAAGGCATCCTTGGTGGTTTCTTATCCTAGTATGTCTTGTCAGGGCTTTTTAGCATTTTTAAATTATATATATATATATAATTTATATGTATTATATACCTGTAGATTGAACAGAAAATGTGTTAGAAACTGGTTCTTTGGTTCTTTTTTTTCTTTTCTTTTTTTTTTTTTTGTTTGTTTTGTTTTGTTTTGTTTTTTGAGACAGGGTTTCTCTGTATAGCCCTGGCTGTCCTGGAACTCACTTTGTAGACCAGGCTGGCCTCGAACTCAGAAATCCACCTGCCTCTGCCTCTGCCTCCCAAGTGCTGGGATTAAAGGCGTGTGCCACCACCGCCCGGCTTTGGTTCTTTTCCTTTTGTTTTCGGGTCTTTTGGTTTTGTTTTTTTGTCCTATTCCAATGTGTTAGTCTTTTTAAAATCTTATCTTACTTTATTTTACTATTATATATGAGAAGCCTGTTTTATCTCTAATGAGAGACAGAAAAAGGTAGACCCAGATGGGAGAGAAAGTAGGTAGGAACCAGGAGGAGTGAAAGGAGGAGAAACCAAATATAATATATAATCCAAATATAATATGTGGGAAGTCTTTTTTCAATAAAAGAAAAAAATTTTTTTTAAAAAGATATCATTTCCAAGTAGCAAAAGCAACTCCAGAATTTTCAAGAGCTCCTGAAATTGAGAAGTGGGAACACTGTACAAGAGAAAGATGATTTTTCACAAAAGTGTTCATCAGCCTCAGCAATTAAGGAAATACAAATTCAAACTACTTTGAGATGTCATCTCACCCCAGTCAGAAGAGTTAGGATGAACAAAGCAACTGACAAGCTATGCTGGCAAGGATGTGGGAGAGAGCAAACTGAGGACTGTGTCTGAGAAACAGAAAAGCTAGAATCATGCCCAGGAGAGACTAGCTTCTCTCAGTGCCCTCCCGATGGCCCTGGCAGTCTTCATGTGAAATGAAAATTCAAAGCGAAAATTATTAAACACATTGAGATAGTAAATAGCGCTGGGGGCAAAGCAAAGCATGCTTTGAAAGACAAGAGCCTCTGAGACAGTGGTCACATGCTTGCATGAATGGGTGTGAGTTGACATTGCAAGTGTAGCCAAGTGAATTATTTTATGTTCCCCACTTCAATTCTTTGCTTTAAAATAAAAGATAACATCAAATCCCTAGTGTAGCCTATTATTATTATTATTATTATTATTATTATTATTATTATTATTTTGGTTTTCTATTCAAGACTAACCATAGAAAACAACATGTAAGATAGGCATAAGAATTTCTCTACATATTGTATATCAAATCAATATTTTCATTGATTTTTATAAAAGTAAAAATGACCATATATTGGAAAAATCTCACAAATTAAAATACCATCTATCTTGCATTATATAATTTAAATGTTCTAGTTTAAAGATAGAGTTGCCTGTCTTTGATATTTAAATGTCTGAAAAAATAAAAGCATTAGCAAACTCCCTTGAGAAGATTAGCTCTAGATATAAAAGAAGGAATAGAAGTCGAGTGATCTGTGGGAAAAAATTCTATTATTTATATCAGTATCTGAAACAGTTTGAAATACCTTAGTTGCCCTGAATCTTGAAATCTTGGCCTACTGCATATATTAATGTGAAAAATATTGAGATCATTGCAGCAGAAAGTCCCTCAGAGCTCCAAATCTATCACCCTACCCTCAGCTTCTCTTGGCTATCATGGCTCAGAAGACACTTCCATGAGAGGGGATCTGCCAGGCTCAGAGGAAAAAGACATTTATCTCCAAAGACAAAGGACCACAGAGAAGACTCTGAGCAAACAGATCCTGAATCTTCCTTCAAATGTATCCCAATGAGACATTTATTTGTTCACAAAGTGTTACCCACTTCTTCATTCTGTAGAAATAGAAACCTGTACCTATTTCTCTAGGTCTTCATTTCCTTATGTAGTTTTCTAAGTCACATATATTAAATGTATCTCTACACATTTTTCTTTTTAACCCACTTGTTATAGAAGTCTAAGCCCTGAACATCTGAGAAGGCCAAGGAAAAATATTTTCACTCATCTGAAATATGTCCTATAGAAAAAAAATCACTTTGAAAAACAAATGCTTATCAGTTATTTTGACAGTAAATTTAATTTAGTTGGGATTAGTGATGTGTGTGATATGATGAAAAATTATGTTTGATGTTAAGTTGCCATTTATGATACCAAGTTTATTATTCTATAATAACTTCTCAAGGTATTAATAATTGCTTTTTCATTATTTTTCTGTGTCTATCATTTGTTTCTTTTTAAAATTATGTGCATGTGAGTCAGGGGCCTCTGGAGGCCAGAGGTGTTTGATCATCCTAAAACTGGACATGCAGGTGGTTATGAGCCAGCAAACCTAGGTGCTAGGTTCAAAACTCATGTTTGCCTAAGTTGAATGTGCTTTACTGTTAGCTCCTTCTTTCACCCTTGTCAATAACTTTTAAAATGATTTAAAACATATCTGAGAACTACAGAGATAATTCAAAAACAGTTATTCTTAGTCCCTGGAGCTGTTCTCAAGAGCTACATTTTAAAAACAAACAAAACCTTTAAGACTCTTATCTATGACCTATCTAGGGATATATTGTCACATACTTGAAAAGTTGTTCATAAATGGCTTGACTAAATAAGAGACCAATTCCTCTGTAAACTAGAGTAAACAGTTTTGACAAACATCATCTATTTTCTTCCTTTTAAAACCCTCATAGGAAATGTTACTTTGAAAGATAATTTCTGGAAATACTTGGTTTTTGTTAGAGGCATTATTTATTAAATATTCCAATGTCTTAAGATGATTAACTGAAAATTCCAATTGCTTAATATTTTTTCCCTGCATTACATGGGATATTTGTGTGTTTGACTTATGTATTATTCGGTAGTATTTTATTATTCATAGGCTAGTACTGAGCAGGTTATATAAATTAATTCATTTTTAAGTACTTGCAAATGATAAAAACAACACCTGGATTTCTGTAATGCTTTTGGAGTCTGGGACACAAAATTAAGGTCTATCACAAGGCAGTCACTTGACTTGTCAATTTCATTTTGAGATTCCATTTTCTCCTCAACAAAATTAAAATAGTACTTGTATTAACTTCAACTTCCCAGAGATGATTTAGAAAGAAACTGCAGACATCATAAAAACACATTTGCAGTGTTCATGTGTTTCCTTCTAAAAAGGAAATGTTGAACAGGTATAGTTTTGCAGACAATTCTCTACTGGAGCTCCCTAGAAACTTGTTTCTTACAGAGTGTCCCAGGCTCCCTTACTGTCCCCAAGGTTTTGCTGTGTCTAAGTCCTGCACGTGAAGCTGGCCACAGCAGCGGAGTAAGCAGAACCAGGATTAGCAACCCTGGCATCTTTGTTCTGATGCGATTCAATGTTACATTATCCCCATGTGCTCTACACTTGCAATCAATCGTAAGTACTTTCTAATAGCTTATACATTTACAGAACACAATGAGGGAAATGCTCCAGGAGGCAACTGAGATTCTATCACCTAAATGAGCTATGATTATTTTTCCCTTAAGCATAGAAAAACAAAAACAAAAACAAAAAACAAAAAAAACAAATGAGACTACTTACGTCATCATCAGAAGTCAGGGAGTCAGCTATAAAAATGAAAGCATTTATCCTGACATCCAAGTAGGCTTCATAGGGCACATGTTTTTGCATTACCATTTTATCTGAGAAAGCTTTTGGAATGTTTTTGTTATCATAAATGAAACAAGAATTTCACCCATGCTGTAAATTTTGCCCCAAAGCAACAATTTAGTAAATCTAATTTTTTTCTGTCCCACTATTTTATCTCCTTTGTATTCAATCATGTGTTTCTTAGCAAAACAGTTGCAACCAGATTAGCTCTGTGAAATGGATGACTGAGTATTTTTCCTTTTGGCAAAGTACTGTGAAGCTGAGTTAAATCCTGGTAATCAAATGTTAGCATGTGTGTATTAAACTAAATTCCATTGGAATTAAATGCGGCATGCCATAAGAATGGTATTATTTTCCTATGGAGAGTACCTTCAACAAAAACAAAATTAAAATTCTAATCATACTTTTCTCTTCTTGTTTACTAATTCATGTCAGAATTCATCCACCTTCCATTTTAATGATTATATTGCATAAATAATAAACATAATCTAATGTCCACTCATGTTCCAAAAATTAACTACATTAGATAAACAATTAAATGTTTCCTTTTATCTTTATGAAAGCTATCCCTCCCTTCTGGCTTTTAACGATGCCTTAGGGAATCAGAAATCTGGATTTCATGGGCTATCAAGTCATTATCATACTGTAGTCAAATTTCATGGCGTATCCCTTCCTCAGCATAGGTAAGGTCATAAGGCAACTACAGTTTTATTCCAACTATGATTACCTGCTAAATAAAGCTACATTACAGTGTATAAAGAAATCATGGGGTTTCTTGTGTTATTAAGTTCTCTGAAGATGAAAGATTAAAAAGAAACAAATCTATTTTTCTTTGCCAGATCTAGTCTCCATTCACAATACATAATATTGTGTAAATATATAATATTGAAAGGATTTTTAGAATACAGTCAAATAAAATACATTGTACTTACTTTTGCTTTTCTTTTGCTAAAATCTTTGCTCTTTGGCACACATTTCTGAATGATGTGAGTTCATGCATAGGACAGAAAACTTCTATTCAACAAACATTCTGGAAACCTCTTGTGAAATGAATATGAAGTTTGTAAATTGGCTGGTTTCTCTGGGAAGTGTGAGATATGCTGCTACAAGTTTACTAGCTAGGGATAGTGTAGACTCATTTTTACTTAGCCTGTGTGGGTCAGTCTATACCACTCATCCATCCTTCAATCTTGCCACTGCTGGAAACTAGAACATTTATGATGATGTTGCCAAGATCAGACTACACATATAAATCAGCTGAGTAACAAAAGGTGAGCAGACATTTTTCCTATCATACTTGCAGTAATTGCAGGTCTTTGTGTTCTCACACTTGTAAGAACGCTTCTCCAATGTAATCTGATGCCACAGCTTTTTGACTACTGCACTATTAAAGAGATGATGTCAAATCTATACCTAAATGATCCCAACATTCAAAGAAACTGATAATACATTGTGCTTGACTTTCTGAACACTTTTGCCTCAAAATTAATTCTAATATATTTAAATGTCTCTTTTTCATTTAAATTTATTTACAAGGTCTCTGGATGTGGTCCTTTCTGATCTAGTGCTCACAAGGTAATCCAGGCTTGCCTCAGACTTGGATCCATCAATTTCAGCCACCTTGGTGCTGGGATTGTAGCTATGTGTCTTCAAATGCAGCTTGGTTCTTTCTTATTTCTAAGCCAATAAACTACATACAACACATCTTATTTCTTTTTATTAACTTGGAAAGGAAAGAATTTATTTATCTTACATATTCCAAGTCACAATCCTTTGAAGGAAGCCATGGCAGGAGGAACTCTACATAGGAGACTGAAGTAGGAACTGAGGCCAGAACTGAAGGTAGGAGCCAAGAAAGGGGCCATGGAGGAATGCTTTTTACTGGCTTGCTCCTTATGGTTTGCTCATCTTTCTCTTTCAATCTATCTATCTTTCTTTCTTTCTTTCTTTCTTTCTTTCTTTCTTTCTTTCTTTCCTTCATATTTATTATGTAATCTCTTTTTCATAGTCCAGTCTTTATCTCCCCTCCTGGTCTACCCTCTGACAGTTTCTCATTCCATATCTCTTCTCCTCCACCATGACTTCTATACTCACATTTTGCTTCATCAATATACTTCTGATCATTAGACTCCCAGAGCTCAGAGCACTCCAGATATGGAGTCTTGTGAACAGAAAACTTAATCTAGATTGAGATATAAAATGACAGATGACAGAAAACCTGTATTCTACTCTTTATTTTTATTCCCTAGGCATGCAACAAGTATAATTACTAAGCCTTTCTTTTTCTCAGAATCTCACCTTTAAAATGGAGATCCAGGTAATAGCACATAGAGATATTGTCCGTGATAATCAAGAAAGCAGGAGAGCAACATATGCAAATTAAATGGGTCTTGCCTGATTGCTCATAATTGCTTTAAAATGTCAAATTTGAATTTATTAAAATACATTTTAGATATGTATATAAAGTAAAAACTGCAAGTTTTTAAATTGCATTGTTTTGATAAATGTGGATAGTATCTAACATGCAACAGTCAATAAATACATTGAGTTAATACTGACCAGTGATTTTTTCATTTCTGTAATTTCATTGTAAGAAAGTGTTGATGTTGATAAAAGACCACTAAAGTCTTTTGCTTTAATCCATGTTTTATACAGTAATTCCCCCAGATTCCTGCATTTTATGGACCAAAATTAAGAAATACCATATCTTAAAATAAGATCTTTTGGGTAGCATTATTTATTCATTGATATGATTTGAGATGAACAAACACTGGTCCTCTATAACTACATTTAATACTGCTATATATTTTTAAATTTTATTGTATGTCTCTGTGTGGTTACACATACATGCCATGACATGGATTTGAAGGGAAGGTCAGGGAAGAACTGGTATAAATCAGATCCCTTCCTCCACAATGTTCCAGACATTGAACTCAGGTTGTTAAGCTTGACAACAGTCACCTTTATCTTCTGATAAGGTAGCTTCTACTTTCTGCCTTTTTTTCTGGCTTCTACTGATGTATTATGTAAAAAAATCTTTGACATATAATAGTGAAGCATAAATATACCCAAAAGAATTGTCACTATATCTCTTATTTCTAAGTCTTGAGATATCTTAAAATAGGAAAACTAACAGATGACATATTATTCAGTACATAAAATGAAGAATCGTGTGATGTTATCATCTTTTTCTATCTATTTTAAAATTTTATTAATTTTTACTTAACAGCAATAACTTAGTAACCAAAAATGCAATCTTTAGAGCTAATAATGAGCATGTTCACTTCTTCCCTTCCAGGAATTTGTAGTTTCTATTAATTATTCTAATCTACACATACATGCACACACATGTGACAAAACTGAGCAAATTTTTTATTTGTATTGTTTTTCATCATTTTTAGAAATATTTCTTGAACCAATACATGTGCTATGAACTGCTTAATGTATATAGAAAAATAAGATTCAGAATTAGACAAAACTCTAAAACTGGGCTGGAGAGATGACACAGTGTATTAAGTATTTGTTGTGTCAAAACGAAGACCTTTATTCACAGTCCCAGAAAACATGTAACAACATACACGTTACATATGGGATATTACACTGTGTGCTTGTCATCCCAGAGATGGGAGGTGGTAATAAGCTGGTCCTGGAGACTTCTTAGTTCACTGTTATAAGCTAATTGGTAAATTCAAGGTTAAAAGTGTATCCCTGTGTAAAAAGTTAGGTGAGAAGTGATAAGAAGACACATAAGGTTGACCTCTATTTTTCACAAGTTCACACACAGACAAGAATATTCATAGCTTTACAATGTGAGCACACAAACACAAACACTAAAAGAAAGGAGGAAAGGAGGGAGAGAGGAAGAGAATGAATAAAGAAGATGGAGAAGTGGGGAAAAAGGACGGAAAGCAGAAAACCTCAAAGCCCAGTTTTCATGTAAAGAGAGAACAGCATTTTAACAAGAGAATATAACATTAAAGCCAGGTAGAGACAGACTACTCGCAGGACAAACAGCCAAAGAGGGCTGTCAGAGCCAGCATCTAATAGAATAGCATCTGCAAGAGGCAAGGAATATGGGAGTCATTTATAGTTCTGGCTGCTTTATTTGAACTGCAGCATCACCCTGTATAAGAAAGAGACAGACTTCTGGGCATTTACCTGGAAATGGATCTAGTCAGATACGCAATCTAGAAAGATAACTGAAGAGTTGTAAAAAACACAGTGCAAAAAAGCAGCTTCTGAGTGAGTAGGAGGGAAGCTGTTTGGAGAATACAATAGATGTAGCACAGACCTGAGAAAGAGGCAGCAGGGAATCAGAAGAGGGATGAGAGAAGAAAGTATAAAAAGTCTTTCTAGTTAAGAACAAAGGAGTGGGAAATCTCTCTCCCCACACCATTTTATTGGTTACCTGTCTGGATATAGAGTAATGACATTTCCCTAAATACACAAGAGAAAAAGGCAGTGAAGACATTTTGGAGAAATACATTGACAGCTACACAGATGTTTTGACAAAAAACTAAGAAACATGTATGAAAATGAATATTTAACACATACAAGTATAAACACTAGAAGTATTAATTAAAGTAGAAAATTTGACATTATAAATCAGCAGGTCTCCAAAATCACGTCTACTTGCCATTATTAATAACAGATAATTCAATTGAGGATTACCTCTTCCAAATAAAGTTATAAAAGTCAGGGTTTTATAAATATTACCTCTGATGTTTAAATAAGATGATTCTTTTGTGTGTGTGTGATGAGTGTAGAAAAACTGACCTTTTTTGGTAGAATAGTTAACAGTATTTTATGCACTTGATGCCTTTGGTTATTTACAATAGAAACAATTAAGAATATTAGGAAATAAATGGCAAATTTCTCCTTAGACTTCAGATCACTTTATACTGTCAGGTGCCACCTAGAAAAGGCTAAGGCTAGCACTGTATGATGGGTAAACTCTGAGAGGCAAGGTCCCAAGAGACTTTGTTCTAGGATTGCTTCTTGCAGCTGATATGCCTTTCCTGTCACTATTACATACCCTAAGTGTTCCTGAGCATTTTTCTACCTTATTAAGCAGACTTTCTGCAGATCAACATAAATATGAACCTTCATGAATTAATGCTGTTTAGATGAACTAATGATTTTATAAAATTTCTTATTTGATTCAAATACTATTACAAAGAAAGCTTTAGGAGATGGTTTTAGTTGTTGTGCTAGAAGAATGTAACAAAGTTAGAATCAAGAATAGAATGTACCCATTCCTTTTAATAGTAAGTAAAGGCTACATAATAAGAAATATAATAAGGTTTCATATTACACTAAAAGAAAATATAAGCTTGGGAAAAATTTGTGTTTAATAAAAAAAATTCAAGTCCAAGGATGAAGCTACAAATGTGCACTATGATAAGGCAAGGCCATGTAAAAACTTCTGCTTTGAACTTATAATGAGCTTACAGTATGAAACAATGTGTTGAACTTATTATTGATGCTTTTCTGTGACTCTGCTTTTATGTATCATTTTATCTATGAGGTAATTCTTTCTTACATAAAGAACATTTTGTCTAAATGCTATAAAAAGGCTGGAAGTAATAGAGAAAAGCAATGTAGCCATTTTCTGCTTCATCATTTGGTGTGTGTGTGTGTGTGTGTGTGTGTGTGTGTGTGTGTGTTGTATGAGTGACTTCTTCCTTTCCTTCCTTTTTTCTCTGGTTCAGAAGAGTTAATGAGCTCTGAGACTCTCATCAGGTCAGTAAGAGGCTTCTGGCTATTCGCCAGAGAAGGAGCACTAGCAATAAACCCCTTTCATATTTCCCCAATGCTTATTTAAGCACAAACAGTTAAGTTTTCCCAGTGCTTATGTAAGCACAAAGTTAAAAAGAAACATACCCAGTTGATTTCTGCCACAGAATAAGCAAGAGAATGTTACATTACCAAAGGCCACCAGCTTCCAGCCCCCAATACAGTTAAGAGAGTTACGAGACCAGAGATCATCAGTTCTGGCCTTCATCCATGCTGTGTTCAGCCTCAGCTACAAATGACTGGGGTTCCAAATGACTGAGGCAGGCCCACAGCACCAGCTGAGAATCATTTATATAAGAAATGATTTTACTTTTTAAAACTTTAAGGCTAAAGTTAGGTATTATCTTGATAAAGAATATGACAATAGTGAACAGAACATTAGTAAACTAATAATAACATAACTTAGGTAACCTCAAATAGGTAAACTAATACTAAAGGTCATACAATTCTGGATTCAAATTATCCTGCAGACCCATAGTAACAAAAGAGTATACTACTAGAGAAAACTCAGCACACCCATCAAGATAGTAGAGGACTTAGAAAACAGTACACATAGTTAGAGTAATCTGATTTTGACAAAGGTTCCAAAACAGACGTTGAAGGAAAAAGCAAATCTTGTTTAACAAGTTGGTACTAAGGAAACTATATACCCAACATGAAAGAATTACACAGAATCTTCCAACTCTTAACCTGTATGAAATTAAAGTAAGAATTAAAACTACTAAAAGAAACTATACAATAAACACATCCATATATAATATTTTAAATAGCTTTGAAAATAACAGTAAGATTTTGCAAATGGAACCGTGTGAAATTTAAAAGCTTTCTCATGCAAAGGAGAATACATTGAACAGAGTCAGGAGTCAACCTGTAGCTGATAGAAAAGTTTCTCAGATCTTCATCCCAGAGAAAATCCATTTCTAAAACATACTAAAAATTTATAGGAAAATGAAGCATCAACTCCCTGCCATAAGCTAATCAATAAATGGATGAAGCTACTGAACAGACAGCTATCAAATGATATAAAATGGTCCAACAAATATATGAATGAGTGTGCAACATCTTCAGTCATTTAAAAAATGCAAAACAAAGTTGTGCTGAGATTTGATCTCAAACAAGTCAGAACGCAATTTATGTGAAACACAGAAAGTGCTGAAAATGGGTGTGGGAAAGAAAAAAGAATCCGTATGTAATACCAATGGGAATGGAAAGCTGTCAATCACATGTAGGTTCCTTACAAAACCAATGGAATTATCAGTGGTCTCCTGTAGCACTTTTGTATAGACACATAAAAGATCTGTTCGTAGGCTTTTGTTCTTCAGGAGAAGGTGTAAACACTTGGAATGTCCGAGTAGAGGAGCCTTAGAATGAACGAAATAGTTTATGGGCTATCTTGGTGAGAAGTCTAAATAGTAGAATATTGCAAAAGATGCAGACTGTACAGGTCTGGCTCATGAGGTTGCAGAAGGGAGTAAATACTCTATCAGGAGCTGAGCTAGAAATCACTCATGTTAGACGTTGTCAAAGAATTTTCTGTACTTTTTCCAAGACTTCATAGCATGAGTAAGGCTGAATGTAAAAAATAAATAAATATATTAGTAATTTCTTCAACAGTGGCAGTCTCAAGACAGGATAATAGAGTGGCATTGTCAAGTATTTACTGTTCTCTTTCTGGTACAAAGCATCAGAGAGCAGCAAGTTGGGCAGGATATGAAGAAATGTGCCATTTGAAAGGGAAGAGTGGAATTGTAACATTGTATTCATGGTACATTCTGAGAAAGCAGGCACCAGAATCCTGAAAGAGAACCCTCATACTCTGTATTAACAGAGTGTCCTTGAGGTTAGATCTCACCTATTAAAGGTTCCATCTTGCAACAATATGAATTCTTTTGTAAAGAAACTGCCTAAAAGGAGAACATTATTTAATGAGTTTTAAGGTACCAAACAACAGCTTAGAGGCAGCATACAAAACATACAGCCCAGAGAGAGGCAATGGCAGTAAAAAGGAACCAAGTTATAGCTTGCAGTGTTCATAGCTTGGAGGCAGCATCTAGCCACTGTTAAGTTTACAGACATAGGTGATGAAGCACTGAGGGGGTGTGGAAGCCAAAATCAAAGTTCCAGAGTAACTGTAATCAGAACATCTGTGCTGTGATCCAGAGTCATGAGATTAGCTTCTGGGACACCATTACACAAAGCTGTAGAGGTGAAGTCGAAGTTGCAAATGAGATCCCATTATGTTGGAGAGTCAATATCATGGGTGGCCACTGAGTAAACATTGATTCATCCAGTGGAGCTGGCAGAAGAGAGACTGGTGGTATCTACAGGCAGCAAAACTGGAGGAACGGGGCTATCTGTGCCCTTTGGAGCCAGATGACTCCTACAAGAATCCAATGTGCAGGAGATAGATCTATGTGATCTGCTGTTTGTCTTATTGGTTTGTATTTCTTCCTTTGCTACATTTACATTGCCGTCTTTGGAAAGGGAATGTTCAATTTGTGGTAGTTTTAGACTGGGAAGATGTAATTTGGTTTTAATATTATAGTAGCTCACAGTTAAGAAAACCTTTAGGAAGACTGGCATTTTGAATAGTTTTGAGACAGTCATAAACTATAGGGACTCTTGAGGTTGGACTAAGTTCATTTTGTATTAAGGGATGGGTGTAAGCCTATAAAGAGTACATGGTTATGACTAAAAAGTCAGGTGGTGGTATGTCAAGTTGACAATAATTGGGCTTGTGATGCTTAATATTGATGGCTAACTTGGTGATATTAACAATCATCACAAAAACATAGGTCTTGGCATGTCTCTGCAGGTGTTTTTAGATGAATTAATCGATGGGAAAAAAATCCGATTGTGGATTTGGCAACATTTGCCTGGCTAGGATCTCAGAGTTAAAGAAAATGAGAAAGATGCAATCAGAACACCACCATTTCTCAGGTTCTTTAATGCATAAGTAATGTGACCAGCCCCCTCACATTCATTTTTATAACTCTAACCCAGAACCCATAAGCCTAACTAAGTCTTTCACCATTTAAGATGTTTTGTCTGTTATTTGATCACAACAATAATAGAAGTGGATACTACACTGTTACTTTACTTTATGCCTATACTGACAGTGTCATATTTTTAAAATTAATGTCAAATTCACTGTCAAGTAGCTTTCCCCTGGTACTTATGGTGGTAATCATTTAGTTTTATTATATTTCTATTGTTGTTTGGTAAGCATTCATGGCTGCACCAACAAAGAGGGTGTGAGATCTCTTGGAACTGAATTTATTTATTAGTAACCGATGAGGAATGAGAAAGAACCAAGGTCCTCTGTAAGAGTAGCCAGTCTTCTTAACTATTGAATTACCTCCCCATTCCCTGTTTTTATGTTTTAAATATTGTTTGTATAATATTTGGTTTATTAATGTTTGTAAATTGTCATTATTTTAGAGAATTTCATGCATGATCACTGCAAGTACATCACCACCAACCCTCCCTTTCTCCCTTTAAACTCCTTCCATGCTCTCTTCCAAATTCAAGATCTATGTAATTATTATTGTTGTATGAATATGTTTGAATATATATGCATATATATGCACACATGTATATTTAACCAGCTGAGTCATTTAGATTGGCAAGTGTGTGTGTGTTTGAAAGTGTGTGCGTGCGTGTGCTTGTGTGTGTGTGTGCGTGTTCTCAGAGCTTACTATTTGGGACTGGACAAACTGTGTCAGAGTTTATTCCTATAGGAGGTTGACTCTCCATCTCTCAACAGGCTCTTCATCTAGGGGTGAGTCCATGAAGAATTTCTCCAGTCAACACTGGGATATGCAATGATGTCATTGTGTTAATACTGTCAAGGAAACCATATTAATTAGAATAATGAGTAGAATAATTTTGTTTGTCATAGATAGATACCATTTCACAGCAGATACCCTGTCTTTCTGGATCTTAGAAACTTTCTATCCCATTTTCTGTGATTTTCCTGTAACTTGGTGTAAGGGTGGCATTTAATATCTGTAATCAGTTGGGGTTGACCCCATATATGTTCATTCTCTGTCTTTTGAAAGGTTGTGGATATTTTAGTTGTCTCTATCTGTTACAGAAAGAAGCTTCATGATGAAGATTGAGAGCTACTCTCTTATGTAAGTAGAAGGAAGAGTATTTAGAATATAGTGAGAAATTATATTGGTTAGGAAAATGGCAGTAGACTATTCTCTCAGATATATGACTTCTCCACTTGCAAGCTGACACGTGCATGTGTGTGTGATTGTGTGTGTGTGTGTGTGTGTGTGCATGTTTACTGAGTCCATTTATTGTTTCTTGTATGTACATCATTGGGATTGGACAACCTATCAGAGGTCATCACTAGGGAAAAATGAATATATATATATATATATATATATATATATATATATATCTTTACCTTTTATTCTTTTAGCAACAATTGACTTCCTTCAACTCTTCATCAAGAAGTATGGGTTTGTGATAATTTCCCTGCCTACATTAATAATTTACCTGGCATTGCCATTATGTGAGCCTTGTGTAGGCAATGATAATGCTGAAAAAAGCCATCACCTATCAGCAGATGATTTGGTGCTCTGCCTGGCAGATTCTTTTTTCCCGTTCATTGGCAATCTTCCCAGAGCCTAAGATGTAGGAATTCCATTGCAGATGTACCCACTGGTGTACCTCATAATCATAAACTCTCTGCATCTGTACCTATTGTGTGTTTTTAAGATTGCCTATATCTTTTACAAGAAGAAGGTGCTCTGATAAAGGGTGGGAGTTATGCTTATCTGTGTTTTTAAAGATAAGTATTTAAAATATAGTAAGTTTATTGAGTTGAAAAAATGGCAGTAGTAGTTTCCCCTTTATGGTCCATCACCTCTCCTGCCATGGGTTTACAGTACATGATATGAATTATGTTCTATTGAACCAGTAGATAGTAGTATGCTATTCTCTAGATAATAATAGTATAACCACTGCACTTTGAGGATACATTGCTAGGTTGGCCCTGGGCATTGTTGTTGTTTGTAGGCTTTAAAGCTGCATAGCACTATTGATATTTTTCTGTTTTGATAGATTGCATGGCATCTTTGATAGTGTGAAAACTTGTCCTCAGGGGGAAGCTTGAGATCAGTTCCAGTAAAATCCTTCTAAGTATTGTATATATGTCTACAGCAATAAAGTTTTACCTTAAAATTCTGAGAGTTAACAGATGTTAATGACAGCCTGTATTATTCAGGGAGTGTGTTGGACATTCTTGATTAACAACTAAAAGGGAGGTTTTGCATTCCTAGTATTAAGAAAATACTAGAAATCAAGAAAATACTAAGAATCAAGAAAACGAATGATGTAATTTTAAAAATAGGCTACAGAGCAGAACGAAGAGCCCTGAGAAGAAAAAATAAAACTAGCTAATAAATATCTAAAAAGATGTTCAGCATCTCTGATAATCATGGACATACAGACCAAAACTACTTTGAGTTTCCATCTTACTACAGTTAGAATGACTAGGATCAAGAAACTACCTGGATACATCCTGGCAAAGATAGAAAATAAGGGAAGTCTCATTCACCTTATTTAAAATCTATATATATTATTTTCATATCTATACTTGGATTTATAGTGTGATTAGCTATGCTGGGTGATAAGGTTCTCCCCAATGGCCATATACTAATTTATTTTTTTATTTTTTATATTAGCACTATGCTATTTTAATCACTAAAATTGCATGGCATATTTTGAAATGACAAAGTATGATACATTTATGTTCTTTATTCTTTCTAGACAGCACAAACTATCTGAGATATTTTTATTTAGTATGGATTATGTAATTGTTCTTTTCTAGTTCTTAAAAAGAAAAAAATCAGTTAAAAACAAGCAGTAATCTTGAACAAATACATTTAGGAAATGTACTTAATATTAGAATTTTGAGGCAGCATACATCAAGACTATGATGAAATACCATTTAAAACCTTTTAGTGTGGGCATAATAAAAAACAAAAACAAATAAACAAGAAGTAGAAGCATTGGTGTGGACATGAGAAGGATTATCTTTGAACACCATTTGTAACAATTTAAATCGATACCAATTTAGTCATAACAAAAAGTAGCGTGCATGTTAAAACAGATTGTGTGCATTATTTAACAACTCTACTACTGGATATATATCTTGGTGAATTAAAAACATTGTGAGAGAAAGATGTACCCCAATCTTTATTGAGCCATTGATTACTAGAGCCTATAATGGATGAAGTGGCCTATGACGAAGGTTACATGAATAATTCTTTAAAAATAAAGAATGCTTGCAATTTGTGATAAACATGGTGGGCATTATTTTGTGTTCAGGAGGATAGAAAGTCAAATAGTTTGCTATTATATTTAATAGGCATAGATAAAGTATAGCTCTAAGAAACACAGACTATAATAAAGCTGGTTAATCATTGGGATTGAGAAGTGGGATCTGATCACTGACTGAAATTAGATGAATGGCGTCTAGACATCTATGCATGTACTATGGCCAGTATTTAACAATATAGCACCATGCATGCACCTCACAGATAAACTTTGACAGATATCAGGTATGTCCACTGCCCTGATTATTGTGGTGACTTGATCAAGTCCCAGCAGACTAAACTGTGTAGAAAACATCACTGCAGTTATCTGTATGTCTATTGTATCTCTGCAAACCAATTTAGGAAATCATGTAAGGAGGAAGGTGCATGACCAAAAAATGAAGAAAAGCAGGAAGGTGCTGAGGAAGGAAGTGAGGAAATAAGAAACAAAAGAATGTAGGAAGAAGATAAACAAAAAAAAGAAATAACTAGACACAGGTATGTTGATGCACATTTTAAATCCAGCACTCTTAACGTTAAGACAAAAAGTTCTCCATAAGTTCAAGGTCATCTTGAAATACATAGTGATTTCACAGGCAGCCTTTTCTGAAGAGTGAGATCATGGTGGAGGAAAGAGGGAGTGGAGAGGGAAAGAAGAAAGAGAACTGGGAAAGAGAAGAGAGGACATAAAACATTGTCCTGTGTTTGAGAGCAGTAACTAGTGTTTTGTATTTGCAACATAGGCTGCATTAGGAGGAATCAAAGGTGAATTTTGAGATAGAGGTTTTGTTAAGATTGTAAAAGTCTTTGATTTTAATCACAATTTAATGACTATGGAATTTTAAAGAGTGAATATAAATAATGGAAGAAATAGTTGAGGGTATCAAGTAACTGTGTATTATAAAGCTGACCTCAATTTTAAGAACAAGTCACTGCTAATTGTTCAGATTTTTTGTTTGTTCCATTATATCATTACAGCTTGAAGTGCATCCTATTAAGCAGAGTTTAAGAAGAACCTTGTTTCATCTCTTAGCTAGGTCTATTCTCAGATAACACAATAGAAAAGGAGTTCAGTTGCATTCACAGCAAGATATGAACAAGTTAGATACATCCATTCAAGGCCACAGTGGTAGGCACTCTCTGAACAGTAAGGAAAAAAAAAGCCCCCAAATCAAAACTTTCATTGAATTAATTTATTGTTCTTAACTTCTACATGTACAGTATGTGTGGCTTTTAAATATCCTTTAAATTTTTAACAGAAGTTTAAAGAAGTGCAATATGCCATAGGGTCAGCTCAGTACATTTTATACACAGACATAAATATATGTAGCAATAACAACAGAAAAAGAGGCCACAATTTGAGAAGGAGTGAGGGAAACACAGGAGAAAGTGGAGGTGGATAGAAAGGGTGGAAATAATGTAAATAATGTACTCTTATTAATTTCTCAAAAATAATAAGGAACAAAGAAATGCACTATATAGTGTATTAATTGTCCCCATTTTATTTCAAAATAACACATGAAATGTTTGTTTGTAATATTCTGTTTGCAAGTCCTTAACAAATTTTTTTCTTTCTTCCTTTTTTTCCATGCATATCAGTTACTAGGCCACAATATTAGGGGTTTGAGAGGTAGGTTTTCATTGCTGCTTCTCTTCTTGTTGAGTTAGAGGAAAAGCCATAAAGATAGTAAGCTTCATTTATTCTATTTACCTAGTAGCTGACTCTTTAAGGAGTGAACCCAGAAGAACAGAACCAAAACCCTAGAGAAGAATCCTGACACAAGAAAAATATTACACACACACACACACACACACACACACACACACACACACACATTATATCAACAGATACTAAGAAAATAATTTACTAATTATAATACCTAATTCTGATTTTTTTATTACATTTTCTAGAATTGTATTATGGAATGATATAATTCTACAGAGACATCTGGGCTCACAGGGAAAATATATAGGGGAAATTAGCTGCTTTAAGATTACATAGAGACTTTGTATATTTTCATTTATATTAAGTTATTATTTAAGTCAAATCCATAGGGACCAAAAGTAAATTGTAAGATCAATCAGTCCAGGAAGGGAACTGATTTATCAGTATCAGTTTTTGGTTGTGCCTTTGTATAATTTGAAGAATTTAAAAAACACTGTATTTTAACGCCTTTAATCCCAGCACTTGGGAGGCAGAGTCAAAGGGATTTCTGAGTTCAAGGTCAGCCTGGTCTACAGAGTGAGTTCCAGGACAGCCAGAACTACACAGAGAAACCCTGTCTCAAATAAATAAATAAATAAAATAAATAAATAAATAAATAAAACAAAAAACCCACTGTATTTTAAAATGTTATTTTGGCATAATCTACATTACATTTTAGTAAGATGTTTATCTAAATTGTGTAGCAATAACTCAGTCAATTTATATTATGATTTTTATGCAAAATGTATTAATGATATATTCTGGTTTAAAGATAAAATGTCTTTCAGAACTCAAAGAACCAAGAATACTTTGTTCCCAGGTGGTGGTACTGTTACGTAAGAATGTGTAACCTTTTGTGGGTACATCTTTGCCAGAGGAAATCAGTCACTGGGTGCAGGCTTTGAGATGTTGTAGCCTGGTCTCATTTTCTGTTCTTTCTTATTTCCTGAGTACAGAAGCAATGTGGTCATTTATCCTTCTGCTCATAATAGCATGTCGTCTGAACCTGCTGCTGTATCTTCCCCACCACGACAGGCTAGATACCCCTGCAGGCATAAGCAGAGGTAAACTCTTCCTTAAAAAGCTTTGTCACAACAACTGTAAAGGACACTAAAGCAAACCAGGTACTAGGTTGATCTAGGATGAGCGACAGTGAAAATATCTCAATTCCAGGACACCATACTAACTATTAACTCTTCAATTCCAATGCTGTTTCTTCTATAAATGGCGTCTTTGGGGTGGTTTATTTTATACTGTGATGTCAAAGTCTTACTGCTGCTTTCAATCTCCTTTAAGTTTTAGTTGCAACAAAATGACACATTTAGCTTCATGAAATTGAAGTAGTTTCTGGCTTTTTAAACAGGTAAGGCTGATAAATTTAGAGATGAGTCAACAAACACAATCAGGTGTTCAAATTAGACTTCCACATCCTGCCCTGCCCTGCCACCCAGGCTCATTTTTGGTACTCTTCTCTAGTGATGTCTTGTGTTGACTGATGAAGTATTTGATGGGCCTGGAAATGTACCATTGGACTAAAAAGTTTAACTGTCATGAAACAAGATAAACATCTGTATTGTGACTTAAGCTTGATTAAGCAATGATATTGAATGAAATCATTTTACTTTGCATATTAAGAGTAGTCCGCTTCTACACATAATTTCAAAAATCCTCTTTTAAAAAACACTTCATTGGGAGTAAAGATTCATACATTAAAAGAGCTGGATGTTCATAGATAATGAGTTGAAATTCTTTCCCAGTACAGAATCTTTTACTGAGGAAAAAAACTACAAAGAATGGAATAAAAATATCCAAGTTTCCCAGAACAAGCACAACAGGAATTTGGAGAAGAGAAAGTACGGTTAAAAGTGAATATGAAAAATGAGTACAGAAGATTTAATAGAGTTATAATGCAATCCACTCCTAGAATTCCACCAAGTAAGAGCCACATGGGCTTAATATTATCTCTGTGCTCTCCCTTTCTTCTAAAATTCAGTGAAACTAATTTCTCACCAAAAGAGAGAACTCAAATAGAAAGTCATTAGGAATAAAATGAATCATAAGACATAAAATTATATCTGGGAGTAAAAGCCCAGTAGAGAAGGCTGTGCTATTGATGAAAACTCAACTCCATTCAAAGCAAAAAAATATCTCACAAAATGACAGAGTGATGAATAATTCCACACAGATCAGAAGTAGAAGCATTTGAAATGACTTGATAGGAACTGAGAATAAACTGTAATTTCAACTAAAAATTAATACTGAAGAACAAAAGAATCACAAATTTACAATGTATAAGGAAATATATCTTAAAACTTGGCATTCTGAGAACTAAAAAGAAAGAAAAAGCCAGACCACTACCCAATGTAAGAAATATATAGATTACAACAAAAAGCTATGACACAAGACATCCATCACTGGAAAGTAAAAGAACATGCTGCATTCAGCACAGCTTATTCCTGGAAACCTCCCTAAGGCAGCAAGCAAATGAAGAAAGGACAGACTCACTGACACACATCCAGAAAATAACTGGTCAGGTGGGCTGTGTGCAGGCTGATGATGGGGCACCAACTACTGCAACAAACCAGAGCCTTGGGGTCTATTTTGTATGACACAGAGAGGAGGGGTTAGCTAGCCTCAGAAAGTTTTGGTGGTTTGAATGTGCTTGGTCCAAGGAGTGTCACTTGGTGTGTGGCCTTGGAGGAAATGTGTCACTTTGGGGGTGGGCTTTGAGATCCTCCTCTTAGCTGTCCTAGGATTTCAGTCCTCTCCTGGCTGCGGTTGGATACAGATGTTGAACTCTCAGTTCCTTCTCCAGCACCATGTCTGCCTGGATGCTGCCATGCTTCTTTCCTTGTCTGTAATGGACTGAAACTCAGAAACTGTAAGCCAGTCTCAATTAAATGTAGTCCTTTATAAGAGTTAATTTGGTCATATTGTCTCTTCACAGCAATGGAAACCCCAAGACAGTCCCATAGATGAGCTATCTCTGCTGTAAATATCCCGGATGATGAGGCTGTAGTTGATAACTTTTGTATACACTAGTCAGTCATTAATACACACTTGTATTTGAACAGAAGACAGGCTTGGCATTCTGAGCCTGACCCAATCTGGGAAAGTTTTGTGAATTTCCTATGGAACTGAAGTATTGGTCCTTTACATGGTCATGCCATGACAACAATACAGATTTGCTCAGGGTTTCAACTTCTCTTTACATATTCCCTCAGAGCTTTTTCACTGCTCACATCAATGGTACCAAACCATTTTTAAAAATAATTAGTTCCTGTTTAAGAAGAAGAAAATTTCTCTCTCTCATATATATAAATATATATACTCATATATATACTCATATATATACTCATATACATATATATATATATATATATATATGAGAGTATATCACAGAGTATGTCACAGAATGCATCAATCTAGAGAACTGAAACAGACTTGTTTTATATTAAAAAATACCCAAATAATGAGTATCTTTTCATGAAATGAAATAGTCACTGAAGAGAAAGAAAATCAAAGCGTCATTAAGCATTTGACTTTATACCAGAAAATAGAGACACAATAAATTAAACAAGGAAACAAGTGACAACCAGGAAAAGAGCTTTACCTCCAGTCACATCAACTCTCAACTATTCAGCCTGTACAGTAACTATTAATAGCATTAAATCACTCAGAGAATATGTCTGCATGATCACATCATAAGGAGTGAGCTTCATGAATCAAAATGATTGGGGAACGAGTGACATAAGAATTCATGTCACATATTAATATAGAGTAGGCAAAGAACCAAGAATGCACAGTGCTGAGTCACAGAGTTTGAAATGACAGGAAAAATGCTCTGACATGGAGATGCAGTGCAACTATTTACACTGGGGCATGATGAAATAAAATATGCTTCCTGCTTGCTTCATGAGTAAAATTATTAAAAAAGAGAGTTGTGTCAGGATTTTCCTTGTCCAATTACATTAAAATATTAGTGCAGCAGGAGGCCCGTGATTGGCCAGGGAAAAGGGAGGTGGAGCTAAGAGTTGAAGAGACAGAGCATCAGGACAGAGAGGAGAACAAGATGGAAGGCGGTGAGCAGGATGATTCAGAACCAGCATGGCTTTAAATAGCCACAGGTAGATATGTTTTTACTATAGGGATAGAATAATTGAGATAACTTGTCTAATCTAGGTGGGCAACTTGTATTATTATCATCTGACTCTGAAATTATTGTGTGGGCATCTTGAAAATTGAGAATTTATTGTTATGTAAAGCTGACTAGTTAACTATAAGCTTCTAGAATTTTGTTTTACTGGGTTACTAGAAGGTGGGACTGCCGATCTCAGGCAGATTATGGCTGTGAAGGAACTAGCGGCTCCAGAGACAAGCGAACTGGAGCTGGGAATACTGTGACCAGTTGATGCAGGAGCTAGAGACAGAGGTGGCAGGACCACTCTGGGGCAAAGAGTTGCTGGCAGTACCACCGCAGGAAGACTGCAGTCTCATCTTTTTACATTTCCTGCAACAGAGAGTATAAGTTTTAGTTCTGGCATCAAGGAAGTTAGAGAGAGTTGCAAGCTAAAGTCAGTGGTGCTTGTAGGAGAGAATTAAAAAAAGTAAACAAAACACCTATGAGGAGGAAGACCTAAGAGTAAATTGTATAAATATTCTGATTTTAATTATGACTTTTCTGGGAAGTAATAGCAAGAATACTTAATAAATAAGAGGATATTGTATAAAATATATTATAATATAATGAACATTTTGTAAGATATATATATATATATATATATATATATATATATATATATATATCTTACAAAATTGTAAACTATTTAGTGATGCTAGTCTGTCTCATAATAACACCAAAACAAAACAAAACAAAGCAGAAAAAAAAAAAAAACAAATGGATGTCAGATTCCAAGCCAAAGAGTTGATCATATAAATCAGAACAATTTTTTAAAGGAATGAGTCCAGTTCCTTTGATTATAAAAGCAAAACTGCACACAATTATAGTCAATATAAGTACAACTAAAAGGGTAATTCCCAATAAAAACATTTAAAAAGGTGAAATTAAAAGAATAAAACAGAAAAATAAGTAAATCAAGTGTCATAATTATATTTTATAAAGAGACTAATTCTTATGAATGGGGAGATGGCTCATTCAGTAAAGTGCTTGTCTTGCCTGTGTATGGCCTTGCTTATGTGTACCTTACACAGACTTGAGTTGAAGCCCTGGAACCCAAATAACAATGCCAGTTATTGGGTTGTTAGACACCTAGAGGCAGAGAGTCTCTAGAGCTCACTGGCCAGTCAGCCTTGTGTAATTGTAAGCCAAAGAAGAGACTATCTCAAAGGAGGCTGGTGGTATGCCTGAGGATGACACCTGAGGCTGCCCTCTGACCTTCACACGAGAGAGAGAGAGAGAGAGAGAGAGAGAGAGAGAGAGAGAGGAAGCAGAGGGCAGGAGGGAGAGAGAGATGGAAAGGGAGAGAGAGACAGAGAGAGAGAGAGGAGGCAGAGGGCAGGAGGGAGAGGGAGAGAGGGAGATGGAAAGGAGAGAGAGAATATAAAAGGTGGCATTAATTTTGTCAATACTATAATTTTCAGAGCAGATAATAACAGCGTTGTTAATATTTATTCACTCAATATAACAACCGGAACCTCTACAAGATAGTCCCAAGATACAAGGAGAAACAAACACATGGCCAATAGAGTAAGTCTTTAATATACCTTACTCTGTCTAATGATGAGGTTGAGGTAGTAAAAACCATACTTACAAAGCTCTTATAGGTATTCCCTAACTCCAAACCCTCAGAGTGGACAGAATATCTTATTTTCAAGCACACATTCACAAAAACGCAAGGTATCCACAAACACATCAAACACAGAGCAAATCCAGATACAAACATGGAAATAATAATTGTTAAAAACAGCGAAACAATACCAGAAGTGAACAGCAACTACAAATCCTAAATATCTATTTTTAATTTGGAGGTTAAAACATATTATAACCTTTGGTTCAAGAGAAACATAAAATAGAGAATGAAAAAAAAATCCAATATCTATCCTATAAACAAAGCCTATGTAGTTATTAGTGAAAAGTATTGCCCTTACATACTTGTTTCAAAATGGATTAAAAATAAACCAATAAATGAGGCCAGTGACCGATACATAAATCTTAAACATAATGAAAAACACAATAGAGCAGAAGCAGGAAACACAGCATCAATAAAATTAATAAATTTTAAAGCTGGTTCAAAATCCACAGGCAATTGAAAACCTACCAGCTAAACTACTCTACACACAACAGGAAAGCTCAAACACCTGGAATAAAAATAATGAAAACAAGCCAGCCAACCAGAGGAGTATTTTCAGATCCTCATGCTTTGCATACCTTAGTGCAGATATACAAAAACCACATAAGCCGAGCCCTTTTAAAAGTCACCTACACAAGTAGCAGAAACCTTAATCATACTGATTTTCATATGGAGAACAAAGTGCCAATACGATTTCTAACAGAGGTGAATCAAATTCTAATATTTTATATGGTTATTATGTGAACCTGTGAAATACCAGAGGCTCCATGTACTCACCATATTTCAGAATGCAAACAGAGGTAGCTTTTTCCAGAGTGTTTCACCAAGTGGCAACCAAAGATATCTTTAGATTGTCAACATGATCTAAATTTGTTCTGAGAAATGCTCACAACAAGTAATTTTAAAACTATACAAACAATTTTCAGGCATGGATCAATAATAGGAAATTCACTAATGTAATTTACATATTTACAGAACAAAGCAAATCTTTGGATTTTTCTATAGTTGCAGAAATGTAATTTGACATTATAATTATTTTCTTAAAAATAAATTAATAGATGATTTATGCCTAATGTAGAAATTCAAAAGTCAGCATCAGTGTAACAAAACACTAGGAGATTTTAAAATAGTCATAAGAATACTCATTCTTTTTACTTGACCTTTATGAACATAAATATTAAATAATGTTATCAAATCACTGGAGCCATATGAGATAGCCAGCCATTCAACTATTTACAGACAGCACCATGCATTAGAAGACCAACAAGAATAAATTGAGTTATATTATCCACAAACATTAATTCATATTATAGCATAAACATATGGAGAACAAAGTGCCAACATTAGAAGTCCAACAGAATAAATTGAGTTATATTATCCACAAACATTAATTCATATTATAGAATAAACATTGGAAAGATGAAAGTATAGAAAATAGTTTGGGGAAAAAAGAAAATATATGAGACATATATTTAATGTATATTATATTTTATATAATTTATAATATATAATATGTATTTATTATATATAATAAAAAGTATAAAATAACCTAAAAGCAAAAGTATCAAATTTAGCATTATAAAAATAGGTGGTACAAAAAATGGAGAAGAGAAATTTGCTTAAATGTACCTTAACCACCAGCCTGGGAATACATAGGGAGGGACCCATGACTCTATCTGTATATAGGAGAGGATGGCCTTGTCAGGCATAGGTGGGAGAGAAGATCCTTGGTCCCATGAAGGCTGAACACCTAGTGGGGGGGGATTTGAGGGTGGGTAGGTGGGAGTGGGGAGTAGGTAGGGGCACATCCTCATAGAAGCAGGAGGAGGGGGGATGGGATAGGGGGTTCCTGAGTGTTGAGGGTAATGGGGTAAGGGAATAAAATCTAAAATGTAAATATAATATCCAATAAAAAGATGCTAAAATACTTCCAGTAGCAATTTCTTAAAGTAAATACAAAAAATAACCTATTCTAATGATTCTTGCAATTATTTGGGAGTTTGAGTGTTGAAATATACAGGCAAAAAAATCCCAACATAAAAGCATTTTAGAATTCAGTCTTTTATTTTCTTAAAACAAAATAGCCTAGCATTGTCAAGTTAAAAAACAAACAACCCCAAAACCAACAAAACAAAACAAAACATATCTAAGATCAGTATCAAAGCCAACAGCTAAATGTACCTTAGTTGATAGACTTTCTCTTTCAAATGCTATCATTAAATGAAGATCAAAACCTTCAGCCTGGGCAGACCAACAGTATGCCAGCTCCTCTGCAGATCCAACAGTTTGAAGGCACCCGAGGAGGTCTGCTACAGCCAGGGCTACAGAGAAGGGACACTCTCAAATAACTGCAGCAGCTGGGAACCACTAGGAGCCTAGCAGACTTGGGACCCATCTCTACTCCCATACCCACACCCAATCCTTTGCGTGACCTCTGCCCACTATTCTGCCTGTTCCTTCCACCTGGGCAAACTATCAGTGTTTCTGTTCCTCTGAAGACCCAACTGTCTGAAGGCTGCCCAGGAGTTCTGCTATAGCCAGGGCCACAGGCCTCCTAGGAGACCTGCAGTAATTCAGGGATGCAGGATTCCAGACAGAGACACCCAGGCCAGTTAACACCAGAGATAATCAGAAGGCAAGAGGCAAGCACAAGGCCATAAACAGCAGAAGTCAATATACTATGGCACAATAAGAACCCAATTCTCCCACCACAGCAGACTCTCAATATACCAGCACATCTGAAAACTAGGACGCTGACCTAAAATTCTATCTCATGAATATAATAGAGTCCATTGAGGAGGCTATAAATAACTCACTGAAAGAAAACACAGGTAAGCAGGTAGAAGCCCTTAAAGAAGAAACAAATAAATCCCTCAAAGAAATACAGGAAAACACAATAGAGCAGATGAAGGAATTGAACAAAGCAGAATCAAGACCTAAAAATGGAAGTAGAGACAATAAAGAAAACACAAACAGAGGTAACTCTGGAAATAGAAAACCTAGAAAGAAGTAAGGCACCAACAACAGAATAAGAGATGATAGAAGAGAGAATCCCAGGTGTAGAAGATATCTTAGAAGATGTCAACACAATGGTAAAGAAAATTCAAATTAGAAAAAGTTCTAACCAAAACATCCAGAAAATCCAGGACATAATGAAAAGACCAAATCTAAGAATAATAGGAATAGAAGAGAGTGAAGATTCCCAGCTCAAAGGACCTGAAAGGTCTTCAACAAATCATAGAAGAAAGCTTCCTCAACCTAAAGAAAGAAATGGTCATAAATGTACAAGAAGCCTATAGCACACCAAATAGATTGCACAGAAAAGAAAATCCTCTTGTCACATAATAATCATGCACAGAACAAAGAATATTAAAAGCTGTAAGAGAAAAAGGTCAAGTATCCTATAAAGGCAGACCTACCATAATTATACCAGACTTCTCAACAGAGACCTTAAAATCTAGAAGAGCCTGGACAGAGGTCATGTAGACACTAAGAGAACACCAGTGTCAACCCAGGCAACTATACCCTGCAAAACTCAATCATCATAGATGGAGAAAACAAAATATTCCATGACAAAACCAAATTTAAACAATATATATCTACTAATCTAGCCCTGCAGAGGATTCTAGAAAGAAAACTCCAATACAAGGAGGGTACCTACACCAAGGAAAAACAAAAACAACTGGAGAGGATCATATATAAGTAATGCCATCTACAACAACAAATGAAGAGCAAAGAACAAGTTCCTAGGTAAATGGACGATTCCAGATCGAACACAGAAATATACCAAATGAGCACAGGACATCTTGTCACACCAGATACTGAAAGAACTAGGTATAAAGTAATCCTAGAATTATGTTAAAATGATTCACTCTATGGAAGCCCACAAGTGAAACCTGATCAAGCAACTGGGCCACTGGAAAACTGGCAAAAGCCATCTGCAATGAGACCTATTGACCACTGCCATGGAGAGAATTGAGCTCTCATTGCTTTTGCAAAGTGGTTAATCAGAGAAGTAAAACAACAGTTTATGCTGTTTATATATCAAGTTTACCTTCAAGTACTTAAGGACTAATACAGGAAGGGATGTTTGTTTTATTATATTTCACCAAGTTAAGAAAAGTAAATCTTATTATGTCACATTATCAATATATTTGTGATCCCTAAGTAGCAGATGCATCTAAGGTCTTATTTATGACTGCTAACAGCACAGGAAAACAAGGAATAGCCATTTTCGTGACACATCTCTTGATATATGCAGTCTGTGAAATACAGATTGAGTAGCTTTTTAGGAAAATGAAAAGTAAAATCTGAGTCCAATCAAGTTTTGATTTATAATACTCATCAATCAGGGATCAGATTTCATTAAACTGTGACTTGAGGTATAATCAGTAAAATAACATGTGAAAAACAACTCGGTTTAAACAATAATGATAATAATAAATTACAGGAGATACAATGAGATATGAAAGGAATTTCACATGTAAAGTTTCTTTAAAAATGAGTTCAAATACATTTAACCATCTTAACTCAAAGGTTAAGACAGTCCCAATAACAGCATTAGATCTCATTAGAAAAATTATCATTAAAAATGTCTTCAGAGAGTGTGATTTTCTTTCTTCCTTTAATGTAGATTCTGAAAGAAGGGTTCTAAGTCTTCAGCTTCAATGAGACATGATTAGAGGATGCCAGTAGGCCAATGAGGTAGTGATACAGAGCGAGGAGGGTTTATCCCTTCAATACTTCTGCTTTGTTTTATACACAGCCTAAATATAATCCTGGGGCCAGAAAATAAAATTAGCATGCAAAGTCTTAGGTGATGAAACAGAAGGCTTACAGATAAATACTGAGGAGATATACAGAGGTTCCATAAGCTATCCCATGGTGCCTTAAGATGTAGTGATTATTGTGAGCCAAACAAAGGGTTCCATGCTTAAATTTACTTGACTAAAATCTTCCAGATGACCTGATATAATATCTGGAATGGGCCTAAATATTAGGTGATGGTATGAGAGTAGATTCAAGTACAGATGAAATGGTAGTGACAGGAATATGAAGTATATGACATTTGTTCAATGTGTGTGTGTGTGTGTGTGTGTGTATGTGTGTATGAATATATAATGCTAAACTCATCACACAACAATTTTAAAGACTGTTAAATACAATTAAGAGTTGAATAAGAAAACTGATGCACTAGAAACAAAACTTCAATGCTTAGCTTGTCCACATACACTAAGAAATTTAAGTTCATAGAAGTGAATAATATAAGGGAATGTTAAAACTAGCAAAACAAAAGTTTTAGAACAGGAGCTAGAGGTTTAAAGTTCATCTCTCTAAGAATATAGTAAGACATGTGAATTTTTATATATTTCTATCCAAAAGCGAATTATTCTTATGTGGTAGCTTATTTACCAGGAAATACATATCAAATTGCCCAACTCTTTTCACCAGACACCACCTAAATAATTATCAGAGCCAAAAGCAGCTGTACATCTGTTCTTGTACATGCCTGGGGTCTGGTTAAGGGGTGTCACAATTAGCCGGTAATTGTTGCTGGCTCTGAGGAAGGAACTTTAGAGCATGCGTCTTTGCTTCAGTGTCACGTAACATTCTTCTCCTAACCAATGGTCATGGAAATCATGCCTTTGGAGGGTCTTTCTACTGTGGACCCCTAAGGGGAACATCTGCAGTTTCCATACTGCAGAAACATTTGAAATGAGAAGTTATTTCTGTGTATAAAGTTGTGGCAAAGAGAAAAGGCAGTCACTAAATATATGCAAGGAAGAAAACCTTTGATATTCTGTGCTTTTATAGCCACTGCCTAAGAAATGTTGCTTGTGTTTTTTTTTTCCCTTTCTATCCATTTCAGGTTTTATTTTAGATTTTTGATCCATTTCAGTATGTTTTATAAGCAGTGAGACAGAGCACATTTCACAGCGTCAGTAATAGCAGAATAATTAATAATAATAATAATAATATTATTATTAAAAGTTGTGTGATCATTTCAAGAGACATACAAATAATTTGATAAATTAAATATCTTTTTATAGCCACAAAAGAAAACCACTCAACTAATTATGCAACAAAAGTCACCCCTGAAGATAATGAGTTGGATATAGACAAAATCATAGTCGACATCAAACTGGATTGGAAAGAGCTGAAATCATTCCCTCTAAGATGTGGAGTAAGACAAAGATATCCACTCTTACTCATATAACAAAGGAAACCTTAGCTAGAGCAGTTAGTCAGAAAAAGAAATATAAAACATTTGAATTTGAAAGGCAGAAGTCCAAATATCCCTGTTTGTGAATCATGCATGAGTCCATAATTCGTTGCTTCCTAATGCCCCCCCCCCGCTTTTTATTTTTTGCTCAGGAGCCTGTATTATAGCCATTTTGTCTTCCTATGCCTATTGTAGCTCTGAGAGCACAGAAGATCCTCACATTGCTTATAAGCGTAGGGTGGGACTCTACATTTTGCATGTGCTACACAAGTTCTCAGTGCTGCATCCCCAACTATCTTTGTTTTTTGATAACTTTACCTGTCTACAGTCATGGTTAGATATTGTTAAGATGTTCTACTACTAACATCTATCAAGTGTATATCTCAAAACTAGATTGTGGTTATCTGATTTGGGGAAGAGAAGTAACATTTGATTTTTAAAGAGGAAGCAAGTAAATGCTGATAATAAATAATATCAAAGAGCTATTGCAGGAAGCCTGTGGTAAAAGGCTTAGATATATGATTATGATAAATAATAATTATTATTTTATTTTATTATTGAAATAAATATCCATGGGAAAATAATTCGATTTGAGGTTACAAAATATTGCAGTTTACTTTTTATAATAAATATTCATGTGAACAATTACAAATGTCCATAGTAAAAATGGAAGTTATGAGAGTAACATGTCAGTGAATTTTCTATTAATGATAATGTTACTAACAACGTGAACACATTAAAACAGTTTCATGGTGCTTGTTGGATGACCCGACAAGTAAAGTAGCATGCTATCAGGCATAGCGACCTGACTTTGACACACATGATAGGCAGGAACAAATTTAGGCTGTTGCAAGAATGCAGGCTCTGCCATGAATAAATGTATAAATGAACATAGCTTCACATTTTATCTTAGATATGTCTTATTCTCTTTCTGTTCATGTGATAAAACACTGACCAAAAGCAACCCAAATGCATTATTTTATAATTATTGTTTCATTATGTAATCTTTAATGAGAAATAGCATGGCATTATATGATGATAATATTCCTGTTAAAAAAGTTTATATGGTTTTTCACAATGACAACCAACAAAATAAAAATAAGTTGTTCATTTCACCAGTACTTCTTTTTTAACTATGCATAAAAACAAAGAAAAAAAACCCTAACAAATCTAGTTTTCACCTCCAGTTAATTTTATCCATTTTTATTTCAAGTGTAATTAACTGTGAGGAAATTGAAATTCAATTGATAGTATAAAAAGTGCTGGCTTATATTTTTAGGATAAATTACTTTTCAGCTGCCAATGTTAGAAAAAAAAAGAGACACAGGCTTACAATAGATAATTGACTTCCTTATTAACACAAACTTCCATATATATATTACTGTATGTAACTAACTTTTCTAAAAGTATGGGAAAAAATGAGAATGGTAATAGACTCTAGTGGTAGTTTGAAAGTCAAACAAGGTAATTCATGAGAATGTTTTCAGCACAATTGCTGGCACAATCAGAAATGAGAATGCTTTCTAGTTTTTGTTCATCGCCATCAGCCGTGTCATTTACAATCCACTCAAGATTTCAGAACACTCTAATTTTATTTTAAATATCATATATAATATATTTTATGTATATTATGTGATATATTATGTATAATATACAGGATATTATATATTATATCATACATCTATTTTAATTTTTATCAATGTATTCTAATAAAGTACTATTATATGTCATCTCTTATATATTATATATCATATATATGTTACATGTTTTTAAACATATACATATATACATGAATATATGTTTAAAATATTACTCAGCATTTTTTTATTCAGTACTTCTCACCCCATATTTAATAAAACAACTCCATCTAAGTAAAGCTGATATCTTTCAACACATGTGAATATTTTCTTTCTGTTGGTGACATTGAATCTTACTCTTAATTGTAATGTTACTGTATCATGTTGGGTCTATAGCGAGGAATTTAAACCTCACAGAGACTTATTTCCAGCTATAAACATGTAGAAATCATAATTTCATGGTTGAATGATTGATTCATTGGCAGTTAAAAGATCATCTCTTGCTCCCTCTGCTCCTACACCACTGTATAGAATTTCATTCCTTGGACAATATTTTTCCCTTTAAATTTCTTGGTTTCAATCCCTTTGAAATCTGCCTTGCACAGAAGAGTGAACTCTTAGGAAGATGCCTTTAACAGATTACTCTTCTGTTGAAAGCTCTTAATGCTTCTTCATTTATTCATGGGAAAGAATTTTTAAGGCCACAGTCTAGCATTTCATCTTTGTAGGAACCTTTTCTTCATTAATCGTTGTAACAGGTAAGGATGGTTTGGTCCTTTTGCCAACATTTTGTTTGTTCCTTATTGCCAGAAAATATTTTCTTAAAAGAAAAATCATCCCTAGTTGTTGGAATTTGCATTTTACTTTTTGATTATTTCCCTTTTTTTCCTGTTTCCAAATGAAAATTTTGAGCTATGCTTAGTATTTATATGATGACTACTTTATTCATGGAGAATAATTTTACCTCAAATTCATGAATAGATTAAAACATGTAAGTCTTTGGACTGGATTAACAAGGACTCCTGTCATACCACTGGTTGGCTCACTTGGCTCTGTCATATTTGAAACGAATTCTGGGTACCTATAACTTGTTAAATTATGATATCATAAATAGTTACCACTTCCTGTAGAAAGTCTTTTTTTAAAGTTTAATTATGTTTTTCCTGATGTATAAATGTACCAGGAACAACTTCCTGGTACTCCAAAGCTAAGATAGGTTAGAAAGCCAGATTTCTTTCGATTGTGGGATTTCCAGTCTTTGATCAGAGGCTGTTATCTTTATTGCCATCTGTTCTCTATCCCTTCTCATCTCTTCAGATTGAATCTGGAATTAATATGTTTAGAGCTTATTTCAAATGGGCCTTATGCTATGTAATAACAAAACCACTAAAGTTTGCAATGTGTTTCCCTTCAGAGTGGGCAGTTGTTCATTGAAAAGATTCATTCCTTCTTTGGATTAGTTTACCATCATTCTTGTGATAACCGACTTCCAAATGATAAATGAAGACAAAAACGAATGGTATCCTGTAATCTCATGAAACTGGCACTCATATCCATATGTGTTTAGAGAAACAACATAAAATGGAAGAATTTTTCAAAGATGGTTGTTCTCTCTATTATTGTGATTTAGAAAATGAAGGGCATAATGCTTGTTATCCTCCCTTCTACAATAAAGGGCTAGGGTTAGGTTATAGGAGTTATAATCATAATTATTATATGAGTAAACTAAAAATCAGCCTTTGTATTAATGAAAGAGACCAGTGCACTTCTATTATTAGTTCAATTTCTGCTGGTATTCAATCCTGACTGCTTATTCACTGAAGTGAATGTTAGTACTAGCAATGTTAGATTTCATCAATAGACTCTCTTAGGTAATTTGATCATTATTGTAAATCTGATGTCACAGACCTGATCCAGAACAACTATAATGAAAAAAAAAGATGAAGAAAATTCAAAAGCATAATAACCTGTGTAACAACAAACCCTGATTAATTCTATAAAATATTATAGTCACTAAAAATATAACATGACTATTTATAGTTCACTAAAATTCCAGCTTTATTGGTCTGCCTTAGCTATATGAACAGTGGAGAGTCAAGGGGATTGCTCAGTGGGTAAAGGCTTGTGCCACCCATCCTCTCAGCCTACGTTTGATTCCTAGAACTCACATGGTGAGAACAAACTCTTGTTAAGTTGTTCTTTGACCTACTAAATATGCCATGGTTCATGCTATGCACAAACAAAAAAAAAAAAAAAGAAAGGAAGGAAGGAAGGGAGAAAAAAGAAAGATGAAAATAAGAAGCAAAGAAGGAGGAGGAAGATGAAGAAGATGAACAAGAAGGGGAAAAAGAAGGAGGAGGAGGAAGATAAGGAAGAGGAAAGCAAGGGAGAAGGAAGAAAAAAGAAAGAACATACCTAGTTAGTTACATTGTATTATGAATAAGTGTACTAATTAGAAAAAGAAGCATGTCTTAGGGCAATTGCTGAAACTCCATACTCCAATGAGATCAGAAACTAAAGCAACTTTGAGTTCCAGCTGTTGAAACTAGTGTCCTTCTGAATAAATTGAGTTTGTCTCTCTAGGAATGAATGAGTTCCCACCTTCTGGAGTTCAAATTCCCCAAATTAGATTCTGATTAATTTGAAATAAGTTTCTAACTTAGCCCTGAGAGGAGATTGCATTAACTGCTGTCATGGACTTTAACCAGTTTAGCTAGACTAATTTCTCAAACCAAAGCTTGACTACTGTGACAAATATGCAGAGAATTAGGTTCCAGGGAGGCAACGACTGATGTCCATGCGACACTCTCCATGAAAAGGGCAAATCCATACTACTCTGACAACCACCCTGGGGAATCTTTGGCCTCCTAAGATCTTTTATTTCATGGCTGGATAGGTCCATAGTGTGTTCATCTTAAATTGAGCTATGTTCCTTTCTTATAGCTTTCATCTTCCACTCTGAATTTTCCCCTGTGGCATCCTTTAAATCAATATTCCCCCACAAACACTTCCATAACACACATTTGAAGGTAATTTCAAACAGTCCAACCACATATTGATCAGCTTGTAGACGATATATTCAATTATGTACCTGTACCTTGACTACAAGGAATTCAGAGAGACTTTGCAAACTTATCTTGGATCTGTATTACTCTTGCAGTTTTAATACGAGATTGTAATGAATACAACTTTCTTTAAATACATTCTAGGTGCTAGCACTTACAAATTTCTTTTCTATTTTTGTATTCATAATTCATTTATCTAGTGATGTTGTGTACATTTTAATGGAAGTTTCAGTTCCTTTTTCAGTGTTAAGAGTAAAACTTGCCCAGCTTCTTCTCATGAAAATTGTCATTTCTTTTACTAGATCTTTTTTGTCTTAGTATTTCTTAACTGAACTGTGCATTAAACAGGAGCTATAAGAGTCAGCACTCTCAGAGAAACTCCTATACAAAATATAAAACAAATGTCTAGAGTTGTGAGATAGGCAGTTATTGTGCTTAATATTGCCAAGCAATTCTAATGCAGAATGAAGCATGGAAACTATTAATGCTTTAACAATCAAAAGTCAAAAAAGGTACAAAAATAAAGAAATAGAGTTAGTAGACTGCATAGTGAAGCTCTTGTTTTTTTCTTTAGAAGCATAAGTATCTTTCAGAAAACCTTTGTAACTTTGGAGGATATCTGAATCCCAAATTAGGGTCATCCATCAACAATGCACAGAGACAGAAACTGCAAGGATCTTTTGCCTTACCAACCCTACTTGCGGCTTGATCAAGCAAAGCTTGACTATCTGACTATTAAATTACAAACTGTTTGCCATAACAGTTTGTAATGGCTTGTATGCTAAAATGAGTTGCGTAGGCACAATGCCCATCCAAGAGTAACAAAATTAATTGTAAATTTTCTATCAATATTCAAAGACTTATAACAATTCAACCTTAAACCTTTATCAATGTATAAATTCTGTTCCAATGTTTAAGAAAATACAATGTTAATTCTGCACCAAAATATAAACATTTCTACCAAAGTAAGATTATGACTTTAAAATACTTTCTTTAAGGGCAAATTTAATAATCCAATCTCATTTATCTAATTTCCTGTATTACTCTATTCAGTAATACCTTTCAAACTCCTCTTTACATAAAAAGAGAGAATAGAGAAGAGTAAAGAAAGATAGAAATCCCTGAGTCTAAGCTCTCTATTTAGTTTCTTCCCTTTCCAAAACTATAATTATTTGTAAAATATTCTTTAAAATGACAATATATCTATAATTTATAAAATAACCCAATTACATTTTTAATAGCATACATTAAACCAACTTTTCCTCTTTGGAATGAATCTGAGTTGATGGTGGTGAATGCTGTTTTTGATACTATATTGAAATCTTTCTGAAAAAAATTTTACTAGTAATTTTTGTATTTATGTACATCAGAAAGTTATTGGTCTTTAATTCTGTTGTTCTTTCTTTACCATTAGTATTTGTGAATATGTGCTTCACAGAAGGAGTTAATAATATTTCTTCGCATTCTGTTTATGATTAAAGAACATTGTTTAATTCTTTAAAGGTCCATCAGATTTCAACAGTGATTTGATGGAGGCTTAAACTTGTGTCAGTTGGGAGGTTTTTTTCTTATTATGGATTCAATCTAATTACTCATAATAATTATTTATATCATCTTGGTTTAAATTTGGTAGGCAATACATACCTATAAATTCATTTATTTATTGCATTTATTTATTTTCAAATTTCCAATTTGAAGAACTTTAGTTTTAAAAAATTTGCTGTCCCTTTTTCATATCTAATTTTGTATATTTAGGATTCTATCTCTACTCTGTCCCTCTCTTTCTCTCTCTCTGTTTGTCTCTTACACACACACACACACACACACACACACACACACACATAATCACACAACTATGAGTTTGGCATACCTGAGCCATAGAGACCACACAAACCAACACATTTATATACCAATTGCATTTCAGAAATGTTCAGAGACATACATACTTAACTAGAAGACAAATGATTTTGGATTAAAAATTGAACACATACACATATATTTGTATAACACAACTGTGTCAAAATAAAAATGTCTAATGCCTGTATATACACGGAAATCTATTAAGAATAAAACAAAGCTAGCAATCAAAGAACCTTACAAGCTATTATATATCTCCATACAATCTCTAAGAGATCAATTAGAAGCATGTGAGGAGAGGGGTGATTAGAGATATCTTGAAACTTTCAAACTAAAACCATGGTTAAAAATAGCAAAATGAGAGAATATAGAGGCAGATCAAAGGCAATCAAGGTTTAAACAATTCAGAAAAGTAGAAACTTTTTACTTATGAATGCATAGACACTAAGGACACACACCCAATTTATTGGTGTTATTCCTAGCCTTGGCATTTTCTGGAATGGACTAGAATGAACTTTTATTTGTGAGATATTAGTAATTAAAACAAAATCATATCCTATAATTGGGTTTATGCTTAATTCAGACTGACTCCTACTTTACTCTCCATTCAAATACAGAAAAAATTATGCAAACTGTCAAGCTGAGGCTTTGAAGGTAAAGTATGTGCCACATCAGGGAAGAAAACAAGCATGTGCTAAAGTTAAGTAAATAATAGTGGCTGAAACTGAAAGTTTAAGCCACCTTGTTTCTAATACATAGACCAGGCAGAAGTCATTATCAACTCTTATTTTGCAAGAAAATGAATATGTGATTTATGTTTAGAGCATGATTCTAATACAGCTATATTTTAAAGATGAAATCACAAAACAGCAGGTTAAAAATGGGCAGAAAATTGAGCAGTGAAGAAATAAGCCCAGAACCAATATTCTACTGTTAATGAATTAGTAAATATATTTGATGGAGTATAGACCAGTGAGAAGTAACTTTTTGACAAATAAGAAAAACTATTCTTAAAGGTGAATGCTGTAAGGCTGCTCTATCTGTCTTATAAATCACAGAAGCTACGCAAAGAAGAAAGCATGTGGTTAAAGTAAACAAGGACATTCATTCTAAAGCCAAGAAAAAAAGCCAGGTTCAGAACTTAGTGTTTTAGTTAGGAGAGATGACAGAGGTTCTGGTTAGTCAACAAAATGATGGACTGGGTATTAGGACTATCTTTTACCTCACTAGTACAAATAGGCATAATTATGCTCTAAATGTATTTTGAGAGAAAAGTTTCATTTTAACAGGAAGGGTGATATGTAGGAGAAGCTAAGGTGGGAGGAGTACTGAGAGGAAGAGGAGGAGCAAGGAGAGGAGAAGAAGAAGGAGAGGAGAAGCTAGGTGATAAGAGAGAGAAAGAGGAGGGGGCATGGAGGCAGATGTTCATGTGTCTCCACCAGTCAAAGATAGTTGATATATCTAGGTTGAGTATTGGGTTACACTTCTGATTGAGCATTACCAAACTTATAAAGCCTTTGATTAACATTTTAAAAAATTATATAAAAGCAAAAAGGAAAAGGGGGCATGGGATAGAGGTTTTCTAGAGAGAGGAAAGGGGGAAAGGGGATGGCATCTGAAATGTAAATAAAATATCCAAAAAAAGTAAACAAGAAAAATAGATATAGATGTTGGGCAAACCTGACCAAACCATGGGTAAACAGAAGCTTCTGAATATACAAATTCAAAGAATGATATTTATATGTTCTTAGAGACATGAAGAACACTTTCAGAAGTATAGGAAAATGATGAAGATGGTGGTGATGATGGTGATGGTGGTGGTGGTGATGGGTGGTGGTGGTTGTGGTGGAGGAGGTGGTGGTAACAACAACGATGGCAAGCTTGAAAACATAAACTAATCAGCAACAAAACATTTTGAATAAGTAATTAAAGTTCAAAAATGAAATTTGGGGAAATGGCAAGCTCTCTTCAGAGAACTCTGTTAGAATATCAGAATGTAGGAGTCATTAATGCAATCACCTGGGGGGAAAGTGTTTGACCTGACATTGTTATTAGTACAACTAATTAGACATTTACAAAATGAGCTTTAACTCATGTCCTCACACCTTAAAAATATAACAACTAGAACACAAAACATACTCATAAACAAACCAGAGAGACAGAGGCGTATTTAGGGGAAAACAATCGGCAATTTTTTCCCAAAACTGAATTGCACTAACCAAGAAACATTAGAATCCCTGGCTTTACTTAAATATGAATGGAAATCGAAAAGGTAGAAAATCGTATTATAGGGGATAAATGTCTCAAAGTAAACTACATAAAATATGTGAAAGGAAGAGAAAGAGCTGCCAACTGTGGTAGATAGACTAATGACATCAAAGGTACCAAAGTTCCAATCTTAGGAGCCAGTGAGTTTGCTTCATTGTTAGACATTAGGCTGAGCAGGGACTTTGCATAGGAGATGGCATAAAGCTTCTGACACATGGAGCCTTTCAGGGATGGGGTCAGTGTCATCATAATCTGATAAAAGTCAGAGAGGAGTGAGAGTAAGGAAGGCCAACATTGAAAGAATGCATTGACCTATATGTTGTCCATGAGCCTGACAATGTTTGCAACTTGTAGATGCCACAAAGGCAGTGGCAGGAGAATTTTCTCTTAGGTGAAGACAGAAACAATCTTGGTCACATTTTGAACTTATTTCAAGGAGACTAGTTGTGGAATAATAGAATTAAGTGCCCTATCATAATATATCTACATTGTTTTAAGCCCCTAAATCAGTGGTTCTCAACCTTCTTAACACTGCGAACCTTTAATAGAGTCTCTCATGTTGTAGTGACCCCCAGCCACAAAATCATTTCATTGCTACTCTAATTTTGTAAATCATAATGCAAATATATGATATGCAGGGTATCTGATATATGACCCAAAGGTTAACAACCACTGCTCTCAATTTATGGTAATTTGAAACAGCATAATCAAAAAAACTAATACAGGAGTTGGGATTTAGTTCTGCAGGAAACGCACCTGCCTTGAGAGAGTGAGAACTTGAGTTTGGCAAACCAAAGCTACGTAAAAGTCAGAGGCTGAGAGGAAAAATCTGTGATTAAGTGCTTTTACTTGGAGATAGGAAACTAGACAGTCAGGGGCCAGGTAGCCTAGAACACAGTGGGAAAACACCAAAAGACATACCATTTCAAACAAGGTGAGAGGTGAGGATTGGCTCATGAGGTTGACTCTGAATGTCATAGGAACTCTATGGTACTTGAGTGTCGGCATTCACACACACAGAAATGCTCAACCTCTCTCCTTATCTCTCACCCCCCCACACACACATGCGTGTATATATAATATATGTATGTATGAATGTATATATATGTATGTAATGTATATATGTATGTATGAATGTGTGTGTGAATTATGTATGCATGTAAGTATGTTATCTGTGATGGTTTCAATATGCTTGGCCCAGGGAGTGTTACTATTAGAAGGTATGGCCATGTTGCAGTCGGTGTGGCTTTGTTGGAGGAATTGAGTCACTGTGGGTTTTGAGACCCTCCTTCTAACCACATGGCAATATTCTCCTGTTTGCCTTTGGAACAAGATGTAGAATGCTTACCTTCTCCAGGGCCATGCCTAGATACTGCCATGCTCCCATCTTGATGATCATGGACTGAACTTCTAAACTTTTATATTTTATAAGAGTTGCCTTGGACATGGTGTCTCTTCATAGCAATAAAACCCTAACTAAGACAGTATGTATGTATGTATGTATGTATGTATGTATGCGATTTTCCAGAACTTTCTTTGAAAAAAAAATCATTAAATACAATTGTTTCAATCCATTTATAAAACTAAATGCCAGTACAGGTGCAGTCACTTATGTTAATTGATCATGAAAAATGAAACAGAACAAGGGAATGTTATTAGAGAAATCATAATGAGCACATGTCCTTTCATGCGATAGAAGAGGCCTGGGAAGGTTTATAGGGATGAGACTGGATCAACTAAAACTAAGGATCTAGGTAAGGGCAAACAGGAACCCTCTTCTTCAAAAGTTTACTAAAAGGTATCACTATTTTGGTTTTATGTTTAAATTGAGCTATTCATCGAGTCCTAAAGTAATAATATAGTCTTTTAATGTGTGAGCAGACTTGCTAAAGTGTTTCTTTATATAGAGTCTGCCATTCTCAACTGAATTCAGTTTTTATACAGACTTTAAAATATATTTTTTTCCTAATAAAACATTTGAGTCGTACTGTAATGTATCATACTGCCTTCAAAGACACAGGAGTTCCAAAAGGCTATGAAGACAAAACATCCGATGACTTCCTACATATTTAAGGCACTACTGTCTCCTTGGGCTGGCAACCTCTCATAATGAATACATTTTTTTTCTGAGATATAAAGCAAAACTTTTATATTCAAATAGAAGAGAATAAAAACTCTGTAAATAGTCGTTCTGTTGGAAAGTTTAAGATTGTGGTTATCGGTATCATATATGCAATATAAAATAGAGAATTCTGGTAGTAAAATTTAAGTAAGTTTTTAGTTACTTCTTAATTTCACTTGTCTCTAACTTTACAACTTAATATTGTATCCACCATCTCCTCTTGACCCTCTCCTATCTCATATATAGCAATAGATTTTTAAAATAAATTAATTGATACATAGTAATTGTATGTACTTTTTGGGTACCATGGGATATGTATTTTAATATACATATACAACGTTCATTGGCCAGATAAAGAAGGGCCTTATCACTTCTTTGTTTAGGGAATGTTTATAATAGATATTTTGATTACTTAGTTGTTGCCAACCATAATTAATCTGTGGTATTTTGGAAATTTTTCAGCTATTCTTTCCATCTGACTATACTCATGTTCCTCTCACTTCTCTCTACCCCTTATCCCCTATTACTCTCCCAGATTTGGTAACCAGTGTTTTACAACTTTCTTTTTTTTGAGACAGGGTTTCTCTGTGTAGTCCTGGCTATCCTAGAACTCACTCTGTAGACCAGGGTGGCCTTGAATTCAGAAATCCGCCTGCCTCTGCCTCCCAAGTGCTGGGATTAAAGGCGTGTGCCACCACCACCGGGCGTTTTACAACTTTTAACTCATGTATAATTAAAGGAACAGAATATTTTTCTTCCTGTGCTTATTTCACTTTGCCTGAAAAAAAATGTCTATGCACCATTGATGAATGGTTACATTAACTGCATTGAATAAATATTGTAAATAGTGCTGCAATCAGCATGGCAATGCATACAATTCTTTCATATATATATTTCAATTAATTTGGATGCAAACACAGTAAGAGGATTGCTGGGCCATATGTTAGTTCTGGTTTTGAAATTAGAGTCTTGTTATATAGCCCAAAGTATCTTGGAATAGCCCAAGTAGACCTTAAACTTATGAACAACCTCTTGTCTATACTAGCATACTGAACACAACATTTCTTGATTTCTCTTAAAGCAATACTTAAAACTCTACATATTAGTTAATGATCTATGTCTATGTACAAACACCACTTTGGAAGATTCTGATTTATTTACATTTCAACACTAGTTCTAAAAAGGTGTAAATGTAACATAACATAGGAGATATACTTCAGATAAAAATGTTTTGTGAATTATTGCTTTTCTGAATAATCAATTTTGAGACATTAATTTATTATCTTTTGCTAGTTTTTTTTTTTTTTTTTCTGTAAAGGTGGCTCACCCAAACTACTTCTGTCTCATCAGACTCAGAGATAGGTCTTAGCTCTATTTATTTCTATTTCTATTGTTTGTTAGTTTTGTCCTTTTTGCCAGTGCCAGAAGAGTGTTCAGTCTACATAAGCAACAGCTTTATACACAAGAATAAGTAAAGTTAGAAGTAATTCCAGAAATCAGGTTTTCTTGGAAGAAAATGTAGTATTTGACCCAGTGCAGGCCTTTTGCTTGATCTTGGCTCATCACAGTAGGTGGTCCTGCCACTTAGTAACTGCTATTTGCTGAGGAGCCAACTGCTGAAGGAAGTGTCTGCTCACATCTATAATTACAGATACTGAACACAGATCGTTCAGTCATTCAGTCTCTGATAAGATCAAATCAAGCCGGGGCACAGATGGAGCTTCTAAAAGCACAGGCCACATATTGAGCTCTGTGCTTAAGACATGAAAGGTGAAATCAGCCGTGACTCTGTATATTTTTAAGGAGCTTTGGTTTACAGTATGTTATAAAAGGTCCTAACCTTGTAATATGTTCAAAATCACCACTTTGCTCTGGGTCTTCAAACTGGGACAACTCCCCCATGGTTTGTGCACTTGATCAATTTGACGTCATCATTATGACTGGAAGGGAGAGAGTCAATTTTTTCGAAATATAATAAGGCTGCTTTATCTTCTTTGTAAATCACAGAAACTAAGCTCATAAGTTCATCATTTTGGGCTTGTATTTTTATTTTTATTTTACAGAAATTCACTCTGTAAATTTGCTATCCTGAACAGGTCTTCTCTCACCTTTCACCAAGTGCTGGAATTATGGCATACACTGTGATGTGAGCTCATTGTCTCTTGAAAATATGACTGCATACCTAGATCCAAAGACGTAGGTATAGGGGCTAGAGAAATGTCTCGGTGGTTAAGAACACTGGCTGCTCTTCCAAAGGTCCTGAGTTCAATTCTCAGCAATCACATGGTGGCTCACCACCATCTGTAATGGGATCCAATGTCCTCTTCTGATATGTCTGAAGACAGTGACAGTGTACTCATATACATTAAATAAATAAATTTTCTAAAAAAATTATAAAGGACATGAATCTGAAGGATCAACAATTGATTACTTGACAGATAATAGTCCATGCTCTTTCAACTAATTCAAAGTCAACCTACTTTAATAACAGTAAACTAGTTAGAAATGGAAGGACTTTATTCTAACACAATAAAGGCTGCACATGAATTAGCAAGTCTCCAGCACAATAGCGAGAAACATAGAAATTTCTGTGTATCCAAGAGAGAGGCAAAGCTATCTACTGTCATTTATATTTAACTATGTAGTCCTACAAGTCTGAATTGGTTAAACTAGACAATAAATAAAATAAAAGTATTTCAAACAAGAGGAAAAGCAAAGGTGTCTTTCTTCTTGTATGATGTGCTTTTAAATGTAGGATTCATGAAAGATTCCATTTAAAAACATTTTAGTAATAACTGGGTTTCAGCAAAATAAATAAATACAGAAACAAGACACAAGACATAAATATAAATTGTGTTTCTGTACACAGACAATGAGCAGTCTATGTGAATTAAAGTTTCCCATTTCTTTCAAAATTTATTTTAATGTTATTTAAGTGTGTGTGCAGATGTGTATACTTGCCTATAGAAGCAAGAAGAGGGCATTGTGTTCCCTGAAGCAGAGTTATAGCTTTCAACCATTCAACATGGGTCTGGAAACTAAACTCTAATATTGTACAAGAACCAAGTGGTTCGTTTGTTGTTTTGTTTTTTGTTTTTATTAATTTACCTATTTATTCACTTTAATATCAATATCATCTTCCCTTCTCTCAGCCCCTTCCCCCGCCCCCCCCACCTTACATAGCTCCTCTCCTTATTCTTCCCTTCCTTTCTCCTCTGAGAAGGGGAAGTCCTCCTCTACCAGTATCATCTGACACTGGCACATCAAGTCACTGCAGGACTAGGTACATCTTCTCTCACTGAGACTAGATAAGGTTTCCCAGTTACGGGAACAGGATCCACAAGCAACAGATTCATAATTGTTGAAAGACTACCCTGCTGCAGTTGTTGGGAGACCTACACAAAGACCAAGATACATATCTGTTACATATGTGCAGGAGGACTAGGTCCAGCCCATGCTTGATCTTTGGTTGGTGGATCAGTCTTTGAAAGTCCCCAAGGATCCAGATTAGTTGAGTCTGTTGGTTTTCTGGTAGAGTCCCTATCCTCTTTGCATCCTACAATCCTTCTACCAATTCGTCCACAAGACTCCCTGAGGTCCATCTGTTTGGCTGTGAGTCTCTCTATCTGTTTCAATCAGCTGATAGGTAAATCCTCTCAGAGAACAGTTGTGGAAAATTCCTGTCTGCAGCCATAACAGACTGTAATTAATAGTGTCTGGGATTGGTGCTTGCCCATGTGATGGTCTCAGTTTGGGCCAGTAATTGTTTGGTAAGTCACTCAAACTTGGGAAACAAGTGGCTTTAACTGTTAGGCCACATCTCTCACCCAAGGCAAACTTATTTATGCCAAAAGAGAAATACAAGTAAACTAAAGGGACTACAAGATACATATCCTAAAAACTGTAAAACATTACTAAAGGAAATTAAAGGCACGGTGATGGAAAGACATTCTATGGCCATAGATTGAAACAGAAATTATTTTTTGAAACATATTAGGTTTCATGTGTGTTAATGTTTTACCTGCATGTATGTCTATGTACCATATGGATGAAGGGCCCATAAAGGTCAAAAGAAGTGTCAAGTTTCCCTGGGACTGGAGTTTTTAATGGCTGTGAGGTACAATATGGGTACTTGGAATTAAATGCAGGTCATCTGGAAGGCTATCCTGTGTTCTTAACTGCTGAGCCATCTCTCCATTTCTACAAATGGTAATCAATTGTCTTTATTATCAAAAGTAAACTATGGATTTAGATTTAATGCAATAGATCTCACAATCCTAATAGCACTCTTTTTAGGAGACAGTCCTAAGTTTTATATGTAGTCTCAAGAAATGCAAAGCAGCCCAAATAATCTTTCAAATAGAAGGATAAAATTGGAAGTCTCCTATGTTTTGCTTTAAACACACATTACAACATTTTAGTAGTAAAAATTATGGTAATGAAATGAGAGAAAGAGACAGAGAAACAGAGACAGAGAGACATAGCCCAAAACAGGAACACAGAAAGGGGAAGGAGAAGGAAGAGGAAGAAGAAGAGGGGAGGGAATGAGAAGAGAGAATGCATTAAGGTGAAATTAATTCCTCCAAAGGAGAGTCTTTACTCTTAGTTTGTGTATCTACTGTGATGTGAGAAATGGAACCCAGAGCTTTGCATTTTTTAAGCAAATATGATCTTACTGTCTACATCTCCAATCGCTAAATATAAAAATAATATTTTAAAATTCCTTACAATGAAGAGAAGTGGCAACTGTCTTAAAGCTATTAAACTCCATCTTAGTGTTATTTACAATTGTCACCAGGCATTATTGTCATGCTTTTAGTCATTTAACATCCTTTCCATTTACTTTTTAAACACTCAATTATCTTATTATCAGAATTTATGTAGTAATTATTATAGAAAATATTATTTTCAACATACATAGTACAGTGTATATAACCCACTTAGCCTTCATAAGTAACCATTATCGAGTTGTTGTCATTGTTCATATTTTATAAATGAGGAAACAGGGTATTTATATATAATTTATTACAGTCTTCAACTCTGTACAAAAACTAATGGTTAATATCCATTTAGAAAAACGTATCTTTTTAAAGATTGCTTAAACTACAGTAAATGTTTTACATAACAAAATGCTGTGTAAGTCTCATTTTGGAAAATATGGTAAAAATAGTAAAAAGAAAGCAAAAGAAATAAAATTAAAAAGTAAGGGTACAGAAAAAATGATTTCACAGAACTTCTTTTAGCTAGCTGAGGCAAACTGGAAATTCTGGGTAACTGGCCTGGCTAGAAGGGTTCTGTGGTGATTATAGCTTGAAAGCTCATATGCTTCTCAGTTGCACAAGAGAAAAGTTCCCAAGGAGATAATTGGGAGTGAGCTGTACACAGTGCTAATGTTCGTGATTACAACCTTTCTCAAGCTGCTGCATGAGAAGTTTCAACAGTTTTCAGCAGTCCAGGTAGGTGTTTAGCATAAGCTTATAATGAAAAGGAGAGTGAATAGATCAGGAGCAGCAAAGTCGGTGTGAACTGCTATGTTAGTAGTATGCAGTCCTCATAAAGGAGATCACCAGAGTAGAGTGGTCTCCAGCTACTTTTACAATTATGTGTATTCATTCCTATCCTTGCCATAACATGGAAATTAAGACCTTGATGTGTCTCAATGCACTAGGGCCCAGTGGATGCCTACTAAACAGAATGATACATCCAGCCTGCAATTGCCTGCCTCTATTGCCAATGTTGCAACTCAAGAATTTCACTGGGATAGCATTAACAGCTAACTGTGAAAAGGGAAAAACAAAACAATAGAGGTTTGTAGCTTTTGACAGATTTCATAGTTGTAAATATTCCCACAACAGCTGCTTGCAAGACACACTGACATGAGCATACTGAACACGCAGTTGAGTAAAATTGCACTTAATTAGCTTGTGAGCTGATCCTGCACAGTGCCAGAACACAATCAAATACTAAATTTAGTCTTTCCTTTTTTAGCATCTCTATTAAAGTAGTACATAGACAATATAAGAAGTGTAGACATACTTACACTGACATGAAACAAGCGTGTCAATGAAGGCAGTACGTAGATAAATCTTTACCTCAGAAAGTTTTGAGTATCCTTATATTTTTTTATTGTTAAATAACTTTATAAGTGAAAAGAGCCCAGCCATTTGCAGGGTGTCTTTGCATAGTAGAAACTTTGGAAGAACAATTATGAAAATCCCTAACACAACCATTCCAGAATGTATAACATATCTGAGTCAAATACAAAATTTTAGATGCACATTAAATATTTTTAAAATACCTTCGGTCTTTAAAAAACTATATGTATTTCTCCCTCTTTTTCTTTCTTTCTCCCTCCATCCCTTCCTCCCTCCCTTCTTCCTTCCTTCCTTCCTTCCTTCCTCTCTGTTAGGGTCCAGGTTGGGCTTGAACTCACATCTTTTGCCTTCATACCAACAGTTCTAGTAAATATATCACTATATCTAGCTGATATCCTTCTCAATGTTTTGAAGGGAAATATTCCATTAGATTCAGATCCTTGACTTCAGTGTAGATTCAAATACCTGTAGATTTACAAAGTATTTCTTTTAGCTCGACTTTCTTGCAAATGTTAAGAAACATGTTAAATATTCCGACACATTTCCCATATTCAAGGTCATATCATTTACTATCATTTATGCTTTAATCATGCTTCCAAGCCCTTATTGAAAATATAGACATTAACCATAATCCTCACATGAACAATTTTCAGACTGAGTAAGGCATGGGTAAGTAAGTGTGGAGGCAATGAAAGAGCCAAGTGTCCTCAGCTAAGCTGAATAAGAGATGCCATTTAAATGATCTAGTAGCACTAGAAATAGTGTTCTTATTTCTTATTAATATGAAGTATAATTTTGTCTGTACTTCATAAATATAATCAGCATAAACTTCATACCTACCCTCGTGCCTTCTTTTGTAAAACGTTCATGACATTTAATAGTTTATGTTTGTGGTGTGTGTGTGTGTGTGTGTGTTTACACATGTGTTATAGTGTACATGTGAAGGTCAGAGAAGAGCTTACAGGAGTCAGTTCAATCCTTCCACCATGTGAGCCCCAGGGATCAAACTCAGGTTGTCAGTGTCTGAGAGAGGGTGCTTCTACCTGCTAAGCCAATTTATCTCCATTACCCTTCTTAATCTCAAGATTTTTGTATTACATAAAGACCTCTAGCTCCTAAACTATCTTAGTTTTCTTTGACTAACTTTGTCTTTATCTCCTTCTTGAATTTCTTATGTTGGTATTTCAAAGCCCAGTGGTTCTCAAAGGTTTTTAGTCTAGTGTCCTTCTCCTACTAATACTTGTTAAATTTGATCAAGCATAGTAATTTGTTCTCTTTGTAGAGAATACCTAAACCCATGACTTTAACCCAGAAATTTCCTCCAGCTTCAGATTTCTTTATAGTGGGTTTAGTTTGAGAGTATGATAATTAACCATGATTGTAAACTGGTTGAGACTTAGAATCACCATGGGAACAATCCTATGGGCATATCTGTGATAGCTTTAGAGTAAGTTAATTAAGGTAGAAAGACATGCCCTAAATGTGTTCAGTACCTTTGTATGGCTTTAGAGTTTTAGACTAAAAGAAAAGAAAAAGCCACCTGAGTGCCTCATTCATCATTTTCTGCTTTCTGACTGTAGATAATTTGTGACACACAGCCTTGAACTAGGACCATTATTATGGACATTATCCCCTTAAATTTTAAACGAAAAAAAACCAGCCTTTAAGTTGCTTCATGGCTAGTATTTCATCACAGGAACAAAGAAACTAACCTTTAAGTTGCTTCATGGCTAGTATTTCATCACAAGAACAAAGAAACTAACTAACATAGACATCAACTTTCCATGTTTGTTATGCAAGCTCATTTTTGATGTAAAATTATCGAATATCTTCAGACTAAGATTGATTTGTGTCTCTTGTGATATCCACATCAGTTGTACCATGATTAAATTTTTTAAAAAATATTGTGTTGAGTAAGCACACACATGCATGTGTGTTTGTGTGTGTGCGTGTGTGTGTGCGTGTGCGTGTGCGTGTATGGTGCTGATTTTGGGTGTCTAAGTCCTGGTAGTGACAAAAATCCAGAAGAGGCAGTCAAATTCTTTGGAGCTTATAAATGGCTGTGTGTCTACTATTGTGGGTACTGAGAATTAAAGTTGAGTTCTGTGGAAGAGCAGGAAGTACTCTTATATTAAGCCCAAACATGTATACCACAGACAGCTACCAGAATTACCTATTAAAAGTGTGCTATTATTCTTCTTCCATAAAAGGTTTTGTTATTACTATTAACATAGAATGTTAATATATATTTATAGCAATAAAATAATTCCTAACAATAAAATATTATTTAGAGGTAAATAAACATGATTTAAAATATGGGAAAGGAATTTAGCATTTCTTGGTTGTTAATCTGATTTGGGGATTATACAATAAATCCTTATCAATGGCTTTGGCATTTTGAGGTAAACTGAGAAAACATTGGACTTACTTGGGTCTATGTAACAGAGTATGAAACTGATTAATTCTGTGACAACATTCACTGCTTAGCAAGGCAAACCCTTCATGAGCTACTTTCCACTTTACTCTCTGATCCCAGAAAACATGAAATGATTTGCCAGCTCCCTTAGACCCTGTGTTGCAATCGTTTCCCTGTCCTTTGGAAATTCATCTTCCTTATGCAAAATTTACTTACCTCTCCTTTCTTAGGACCACTTGGACTTTGTGATCAGTAAAATAAAATCAGTATCACTCATGCTTACTCTCGTGAAGAATATGTTCTTGGGATAATCAGACAGTCAGTAACACATACACAGATTCCAGGAAAAGCAAAATGGTCTAAAGCATCTTTTAGTACCATACTGGCCATGTAATATATTCACACACGTGCACAAGCACACACACACACACACACACACACACACACACACAAATGTACAGTGTCATGTACACTGCAAGATGTTTCCATGCATCTTCTTACTTTTAATCACAAAACTACAGTAATAGATAGATGTTAGTCTGCCACCTTTGCATTCAAGAAGACAAAGGTTAGGACAAAAGTTACCTGTAAACACACAAATAGTATAATCTGAATACAAATCCAAAAATGTCCAGTTTCCAATGTAAGCCACATTTGTTTATGATGATGTTGCACTTCAAAACCATTTTGGAGTCTGGGCATGATGCTACATGCCAATAATCTGAGCTCTCCCAAGACAGAAGAAAATGGTGGGATGGATCTGAATGCAGTTCACTAAGTTAAATTTCTTAGTCTAACCCGATTCAGCTAAGCTTTAGCAAACTGAGGAAATTTCTACATGTACATAAAATTCACAGGACTTGATAAAAAGTAGTGAATCTGAAACATACACCATCAGATCCCTGTTGCTGTCAACAATTGAACAGTATAACGTCCGAAAGTATGTGTTTTTTAAAAAATGGCTCAAGAAGGTTGTGGTAAACTTGAAAATTTCTCCAAGTACCTGGTGTTGAAGGCCTTTGTTGCTGTATAAACATCAAATTAAGGCTTCAGGTATTCATTTTGAAAATGCTTCCAGCTTTACAGTAAGAGTTTCAAATGATAGATGTGAAGTTCAAATATAATCACTAACACATGCTTTCACAGAATTATGTGGTGACTACAAGAATATAGTCAAAATAAATAAACAACATCAAACTCAGGGCATTTGTGAGCTGGAACTGTAGGTTACTGCTGCCCAGATGCAGAAAGCACTCCATCTATTTTGACAGACAGAAAAATCATTCCTCCATAGAGTCCAAATAAATGCCCTCTTCGAAACTACCAACATAAATTCCCAGGACAGAACAAAACCCATCACAGCTCAGCTGATATTTGGATTCCCAATCAGTTGCTCCAACTCATGACATTACTAAAAGAGACAAGAGGTAATTTCACATGATTTAGGTGGGCATAATTTGATACCCGAAGAGAAATAGTTCAAAAACATTCCTAATTTTAAGAAAACTGAATATATTAAAGATTATGTCTTTCTTGGAAGGTAAAGGATAAGCTTATCTGTGTGCCTTGTTTTCAGTTTAGGGTATTTATTTGTTCTATTATGCAAAATAATTTCAGAATGCTACATACAAAATGCAATTGAATTAAATTATTAAATTATTGCAATTGAATTAAATTATTGTGAATGTTTAAAATTTTACTGTAGTGTTTTGAGAAAAAGAAAAATATTTTGATTGTGTAATTTGATAGTCTAACTTTTAAGAACTAATATTGAAAATGTTATCTTGCTATACCTATTTAGAAATTTATTGTTTTAAGTAAGTTAACCTACCATACATATAACTCTATATCATAATCTTATGTAAATTTTATTATTGCTGACCCAGCATTTCAATAGATGTCTAATATTCTTTCTAACTAATAACCTATAATTACATGATCTTGCTTCTAGATAATTAAAAATTAACTTTAGAATTTCTAATATATTATAACTTTTGTTTGTCTGATTTTACAGAGACTTCTAGCATGATTTTTCTTTTTCATTATAAAATAAGATTACGAAGGACCCTCAAAGAAAAAAATAATCCTTTCCTCATTTTCATATCTACATATTTTAATCAGATCCCTGATGTCTTAGTTTTAGGTAGATCCACAAAAGAGATAACAATCATGATTTTTTTTTAAATTCATGTTTCAATTTCACAGATCACTAAGAATCTAGTGTTTGAGAAATGTTACTCTAAACTTTAATAGTGCTGCAGGACCAGACATCCCGAGGAGAGGGGACAAGTTTGTGAAGGGTAGACTAGTGTCTGTCCTGAGTGAACTGGGTTTGTGCAAACTACCTCTATAAACATGGACGCGCATGATAGACAGGCTGAGTGCACAGTGCTGGAAGTTGGAGTTAAATGCTCTTTTTAAAAATTGATTATTTTATTTATTTACATTTTAAATGTTGTCTCTCTTCCTGGTCTCCCCTCTGCAAACTCTCTCCCCTTTACCTCTAAGAGGGTGTTCCCCCAACTACCCACCCACCCACCTATTTCCACCTCACCCCTCTAACATCCACCTTTGCCGGGGCAACAAGCCTCCACAGAAACAAGCACTAGAAAGTTCCAGATGCCAGGGATGCAAGAGACTCCAAGGACTCAGGGTGGATGACACTAGTCGAAACACTCAATAGAGGGGAGATAGAACCTGAGGAGACCACCCCCAGTAGATCGGCATGGCCCCAGTTGTGGGAAGGGGCCACACACCCATCTCAAAATTTTTAACCCAGAATTGTTCCTGGCTAAAGGAAACTCAAGGAAAAGAGAGAGAGAGAGAGGGAGAGAGAGAGAGAGAGAGAGAGAGAGAGAGAGAGAGAGAGAGAGAGAGAGAGAGAGAGAGAGAGAGAGAGAGAGAGAGAGAGAGAGAGAGAGAGAGAGAGAGAGAGAGACTACTCTCTAAAGGGGCCGAGTCTGCCCCACCTTGGGATCCATCCCATCCGTAGATGCCAAAACCAGATACTATTGCTGATGCTAAGAACTGTTTGCAGACAGGGGCCCAGTAGGGCTGTTCTCTGAGAGGCTATGCCAGAACCTGGCTAACACAAATGCAGATAGCCAACCATCGAACTGAGCCCAGGGACCCCAGTGAAAGAGTTAGTGGAAGGACTGAAGGAGCTGAAGGGGATTGCAACGCCATAGGAAGAACAGTATCAACTAACTGGACCTCTCAGAGCTCCCAGGGATTAAATGCTCTTTCAAAGACAGCATCTTTAGAGTTTCAGGTTACAAATGGAATTGAGATCATGAAACTAAAAGATATCATCTCAGTTAAGTTCTCAGCCTGTGAAGAAGCGACAGAATGCAGGTTTCTGGCAGGATGAAAGATGTACTTGGCAAGACGAAGAAAGAAAGCCAGAGAACAAAGGAAAACAGATTAAAAAAATTTGAGTGGAAAGTTTGAAATCAGAAAAGGGTGCAATCTGAGTGATAGGACATCAGTCATTCGGTAAGATGGTTGCTATTGGGAACTTGGTTAGGAGAGGTTTTGATGATGTTTCCAAACTCCAGGGGAGCTTTAGAGGTTTGAAAGCTATGTTTGACTTCATAGGAATAACTGTTTCAGAAGACTAATGTGGCAAGTGGGAAAGATACTTTGAAGTTCTTTTGTAGACAGTAGTAACCAATCTCCTGACTACTTGGATAGAGGCTCAAGACATTCAGAGATAACTATTTGGTCTTTTTCTGTATCTATAGCCCTTAATTCAGAATAAATACTTGGAAACGTGACACAGATTTTTTTCTCCCCATCACAATAGATTCATCCATCAGAAAAGGCAACAATGCAACCAGTCTGTTAGCCTGCAATCCAAATGGATTAAACCACTGCAAATTATCTTTTGTTGTCCTCCCTCCAAGACACTGTCAATAATCAGATATAGTAGATGATAAGATAATTAACAAACTAAACTGAGAAATGTTAAAGTGTATATGAATCAAATATAGTAAACCACAATGATGACAGCTGCATTTTCCAATCTGCCTGCTGTTTCTGTTTGTCAAGAACCAGGAGAACTCAGTGGGATTCTTGTGGGTTTGGGAAGAACGCAGTTTCTTAACAAATGATTCATCTGTAGTTTCCTTACAAAAGCAAACAAATTGTAAGGCACTGAGGAGAGTCATGTAGGCACCCCCTTCCTCACCCATCCCAGATACATGACCTTTAAGCAGCACAGCCCTAATTGGGAGTTCCAGCTGTACTGTCTCCAAAGGATTAGAAAGAAAAAAGTTCCATGGTGACCTCCCACATCCTCATATAATTATCATGACCTGCTTTTGCAACTGAAAAAGATAGTCTTTTGTTCTAGTTTTCTTTTGTTTAGTAGAAAATTTTAACCCCCCCCAAAGCAAAACAAAGCAAAAAAGTCAAACAAACAAAACAAAGCACAAAACCCAAACAAACAAAACAATAAAAACAAGCAAGCAAACAAACAAAACCCCTTATTTATATGTGTTCTTTTCCTGTGCTTTATATTCAGTGCATGAGCTGAACTACCTAAGTCACTCTAAATCCATAGAATTTTATGATTGATTACACTTATTCCTGAATTGTGCAACTATAACTTTAATTGCATATACTGAACAAATTTACTGCTAAATACAAAGGCATATTCTAAACAATAATCTCTTCCTCTCAAGCTAGTCCCAAAATTTTGCTAAATCTTATCAACAGAGAGTATCTCAAAAACGATGGTTTAAGAATGTGCTTCAGGTAACATTTATTGACTTCCTCTCACAGATAATAAGAATTGCTCTGCATTGCAAAAGTTATAATAGCAAAGAAAAAAAAAACACATTAAAAATCAATGTTATCCATTATTTATTTCTGAAGACCTTGAACATTTAACAATTAAAAAAAGCAATTTCTGCACTGAAGGTGTTCACGGTGCTGAGAAAAGAGTATGTCAATGGAGGGGGAGGGGAGGGGGAGAGTTAAAAACAGCCTGTGAATACCACAGGAAAAAAAAAAAAGGATTATATGCCACCCAGGATGTTGGTAGTCAGTGTGAGGATAGAGTAGATGACCAAGAGTACTGAAGAGAAGGTATGTAGCAGACTGAGGGACAGCACGAGCATATTGTTTTGGCACCTAGTGTCATGGAATATTTTTGAACTACCCATATACCTTTCTGCCATTGAGATATAAGTTCTGTCAAACGATAAAACATTTAAAATTTTTTTTTTCAAAAGCCACAAACTGAAACAGCTAACATTCTATAGATCAACAAGGAGCAGTAGTCTGCATGACACTATCACATTTATAACTATATAAAAAAGTCAGGGAAGATAACAAAATAAATTGATATTAAATATTAATGTATTATTACTATGTATGAAGTAGGTAAAATTTTAAGCTAATCTAATTAATTCCTGAGTTAAAACTCATGGGATAGATAGAATTAGTAGAAGTCTCAGGTAATTAAATGTCCAATGTTTGTATATTTAATTACTTCACTACAAACTGTATAATTACTTTAGTTAAATGGTAGAAGGCAAACATCAAAACATTATGTCTTTAGGAATGAGGTGTTGTATATACACACTAAGTACATGTTGCTAATAAAGGGGATGGCACTGACAATTTTAACAGCACAACTCCTTTTTTTTTTTTCTTTTGAAAGCTTCAGAAACAGAACACCATAACATCATAATGTTGGTGAGATTACTTAGAAGTTAACACAAATTTCCCTGAAGGGAGGCATTTGGCACAAGTAGCAGAGATTTACTGAACACAGCAGTCAGAATAAGTGTGACCAAGGCTCAGTACAGTTATTAGAGATGCCTGGGGAATCACATGATGTTTTAGTAGGAGTTTCAGGAGGAAAATCATCCTCTATACCCAAATGAAATCATTTAGTCCTGTTGACACATGTTTAAAAATAGGTAACACTGCATTGGAATGTTGGTATTGTTTTTATTAATGTAAAATGACTCAATTCTGATTTTCTTTTAAACTTGGAACAATAACCATTGAGTCAACATGGGGACTTTGGTATTATCTTGTCTCGCAGGCAATATAACAAAGATGATCATTAATTCTGTACACCTCTACAGGAAAAGACATTTCACTGTAATCAAGAACTTAATTCCATGTACTGTTCTTTCTTCTGATCTTACTCTTTAAAAGTGCCTGTAATAAAATGAGCTGCTAAGTAAAATCCTAAATAGATATTTAATGAAGCATCTTATATATACGTCAGTGTATAGTGGGACATGAATGATAGCGTAATGTACAACAGGTTTTATCTCTATGTGTGATGTTAAGTTGTTTCACCAGATATACAAGAAATAGCAATAAATGATATTGTTCCAGACATGAAGTTACATTCATCTCTCTGTTGTCCTTGTTAAGGACTGGCCCATAGTCATAGAGTCCTTTAGCAGGAAACCAGGTGCCAAAAGACTTCTTCCACATTGTAGCTCCAATCAAACATTCTAGAAAGTTCTATTGGTTGATCTGTACTCATGGATCTCTTGTCAAATTTGTCTTTTATTTGTATCTTTATTTTCATCTTGTATCACCTGCAGACTGATTTTAAAGGTGATCCCCCTTTAGGAACTAATCTTGCTAATAACTGCATTTAGCAGTCTGACTTCCAATGCTGAGTCCAAATCAAGAGTCTTATTTCTGTCTGATGTGTGTATTAGTATAAATGACTTGTAATGGTTGATACAAGTACAGTTGTGTTTACCTCACTGTAACTATAATACAATTTGTAATCAGTACATAACTTTTATTTTTTAAACTTTTGTATTTAATCTGATCATAATGGGACCAAACAAGATTTTGATTAAGTTCATATATAGCTATGTGTATAATTAAGAAGTTATATATCTCCTAATCCATGAATATAACATATCCAATTTAAGTTTTCTCCCAAAACCTTTCTTTTTATTGGTTATTTTATTTATTTACATCTCAAATGTTATCCCTCTCCCTGGTTTCCTCTCTTCAAAGCCGCTTATCCTAACCTTTTTCCTCCCTGCTCATATGAGGGTGCTCCCCCACCCATCCGCCCATTCATCTGCCCATTCCCACCTCACTGCCCTAGCATTCTCCTATGCTAGGGCAATCGAGCCTTCACAGGACTAAGGGTTTCCAATCTCATTGATGTCAGATAAAGCAATCCTCTACTACTATGTGGCTAGAGTCATATAGGTTCCTCCATGTATGTACTCTTTGTTTGGTGGTTTAGTCCTTAGAAAGTCTAGTGGGTCTGGATGGTTGATATTATTGTTCTTCTTATGAGGTTGCAAACCCCTTCAGCTCCTTCAGTCCTTCCCCTAACTCTTCCATTGGGGTCCCAGTGCTCAGTCTGATAGTTGGCTGCAAGCATCCACATCTGTATTGGTCAGACTCTGACAGAGCCTCTCAGTATGTAATTCTTAGTGATTATACTACTAATGTTACTAAATTACTTACTTTTAAATTATATTCTTTAAAATAACTGTTAACTTATTAACTCACTTATGTAATCAGTTACAGTAGAATACATTAATTTTCTTTTACTCGCTTACTTATTAATGAGACAAAAATTATTCTGACTTATACTTCATAAACTGGCTCACTGGTGTCATATTACACATCAGGTATAACAAAGTTACTCAGAGGAAAACAAGAGAAATCTATTATCTACAATGTTTAAGGAACTAGAAATGTGTACTATTACCAGAGAATAATATGCTTTGACTTTTATGTTAAATGTTCCATTTCATTTAATATTACAGATTATTTGTAGATTCATAGCCTTTGTTGTTACTGTACATGAATCATTGTAGATTGAAATATAATGATGGTACTGTTGTTACAATAATGTGGCAATGTAAGGTTTTTAGTTAAAATGTTACATTTAACTCCCTTATTTTAAAATATTTGGGAATTTTTGTTTGTTTTTTTGTTTGTTTTTCTGTTTTGTTCTTTGACTTTTGCCTTTTGCTTTTTGTTTTGGTTTTCTTTGTTTTTTAGACAGGGTTTCTTGTGTAGCCTTGCCTGTACTGTAACTCAGTTTGTAGACCAGGCTGGCCTCAAACTCTTAGAAATCCCTGTGCCTCTGCATCCCAAGTACTGGGAGTAAAGGCATGCACCACCATCACCCAGCTTATTTAATGTTTTAAATATCATTTTTAGAAAAATGTTAACGGCTGATAAAACCATCAGGGTTTTGTACTAGGCACTATTCTCAGTGAAAGAGGCATGCATACACAACATATATACAGGCTTTGCTCTTAGTAAAATAAATGCATCTATATTTTTTATGTGTACATATAAAGAATATATATAACATGCATATTCACATATACATATGTGAATATAGAAAAAATATAATATACATATAAACATGTATGTCACTCAATATATAAATATTTGAATATATAGGAGACTTTTCTACTCTTTCTTAGAGTGTCTACATTTATGAACTAGCCACTAAAAATAAAAATGTCAAAACTGTGAGTACTGTTAATACCAGCCGGATCATGTATGTTTATATATGTTTCTTTTGAGATAAAAGCCTTCCATCTCAGACTCAAGCTCATTAAGACACGGACATGAAAGAAGAAAGAACACAACTGGGGAGTTTAACGTAGGATGTTTACAGGGAGGTAAAACAACAAGGATATTCTAAGAGGAAGTGAAACTTTCCTCCCTGCAAGGAAGCTCATTAAGCTAAACAAGTGAACAACTCAAAGGGTTAGGAACTCCCTGAAACTGGCCATGTTCTTCTTCCCCACTCATAGATAAGCCATAAAGACTTCTAAGAGACACTTTCAGACAAGATGAGCTTACTAGGAAAGGCTTAGAGCAATTGAACAACTTGGAAACTATTCTGTCACTTGCTAATCTGCAGACTGTTCTTTGCTGTCCAGGTGCACACACTTCCCGAGATGTCATGCTTTTGGTGATGCAGCTGCCTTTGTGTCCTTTCTGCTGGTGTAAGAAAACTTCAACCATATTCCTATCAGGAACCCCAAGAAAACTCATTGATGTAATACTACATTGGACTTGGGCAATATGCTTATTTTGGCCGGCTGTTAATTCTTTATCTGAGGTGAGTAGTCATTTGTTCACATCTGTAGGAATCGTGGAATACTGTTACATTTCCTTCTCTGCAGTGAATAACCTTCCACTCACTTAATAGTGACTGGCAGGCAACTCTAACTGAACTCAGTGGGTCACACACAGAAAGAATTCATCAAAGCAGAGTAAGGACTTGTTAGAAATAAGAGGAGGTGAGTGCAAGAGGGAAGGGGGTAAAAAGGAGAGCTGGCATTCATGTCACACATCTAATAAACTATTAAAGATCTTGTAAAAGGAAAATAAAAAAGGAAATCTAATGTAATGTACCGCACTACAATGTTGGCACACTCTAAATTCCTATTTTGCTCAAAAGGAGCATGCTTATCTCCATCCTATAAAAACAATCTTTTCAGAGACTTTTATTTGTAGATCCGAGGGTTATTGACTACAAAAACTACTAGTATTTTCATCTCCTCCAAAGCAATAACTTGATCCATGTGCTACCGTTTTTTTTATCTTGTCTGAATTACTACAACAGTCATCTCACTGTTCTTCCATCTTGTGTCCTTATTCTGTACAGCACATTCTCAACACACTAGTGTTGGTAATGACTTCAAATACAAGTCAATCTATGCCAGTCCTCTGTTTACACAAGAGGTGAGAAAGTCCTGCATCATCAGGCTAATTGCACAACTTGCGTTTATCACTTTAGTCTTCCTGAGCTGTTTCTTCCTTAAGGCTCAGGCAAGCTTTCTCTTCAGAAATTCTTGTTTCTTTGATTTCTAATTCAGAGTCTCTTGACATACATAATAACACCATGACTTATTTTTTTTATCTGTGTTTGCATTTTAACTTTAAAATGTCTTCCTATTTTATACCTGTTAGTTCTGCTTAAAACTACAAACCAGATCCCCTATATCCTTAATGTGTTATTTGAGATTTGGCGTATGTTGGATACCTCTTTATTCATTATTATCTTCTGTTTGTGGTAGTTAAAATAGAAGACAGAGCCTCATGCTGGTTAGAGCTAGATCTCCATTCATATTATCTTACAACATGAAACATAATTATTTAATATGATTATCATATAATTATATCAGTTGCCCCTCTGGAACAAAAATATTCATCAATGCTCTGTGTGTTCACTGCAATACCTTTTACGATCTGAAAAACTGCAATCCATCATAGTCACTCAATCAAAGCACATTTAATAAGTGGGTGGAAACATAATTCTAAACTTTGTAATTCAACTACTGTTTACTGAAAACCACCTTATATACATAGCATAGATAAACAATTAATATATTATGAAGTAGTGTTCAGACAAAATGTTTCTATAATGTTTTTTGTTCAGATATGGTAGGTAATAAGGTTAAAAGAATAGGGATTTTGACTATTCAATATTTTTATAAAATAAAACTACTTATTGTTCACTTAAAATAAAACATGATATGGCAAAACATTCTAAATATATCACAGAATGGTTCAAGGCATTATTTGAGAAAACACTTTTATTTAACAAGAAAGAAAAAGCATAAAATTATGAAAAAGGCATTGTCCTATCATTTGGAGTCAATTATTTCAAAATTATTGCTGTTATTTTTTTATTGCTTGATAATTTCCCAAACATAGGACATACAAATGAAGAAACATAAGAAGAGTACTATGTATTTCTTCTGTCGATAGTTGAGTCCAGAATATAATTTCACATAGAATAAGACTGAGACTGTGTATGTTAGGACATTTGCTAATCTGTTTACATATAAGATGTAAATTATTTTACAATAAATCAAATAATAGAAGCGGTTTAGGAGGGATTTAATTTCCTATGTGTGGAGAATGAAGATGTATATGGTTTTATTTGGATAGGCAATGGCAACAGATCAAAGAAATTTAACCAACTACATATTCAGTGGGGCAGATGTCGAATAAATATCAAAAATCATGAAAAGAAGAACAGTCAGAGAATAAATGAGAACAAAGTAATACAAAACCTGAAGAAATCATCACGAGTGGGCATGCCAAATACTAAGTCTATTATTGTTTTCTCAGAATCTAAGTTCCTGCCAGAAGACAATGAACAGGAAGGTCATTTATGGGTCTTATTTCTAAGGCTGTGGATAATTGTTTTTAGGCTGCTTGACAAATGTAATATCACTAAGATAAAATAAAATATATAAATAACTGTTTTTCCCAATTTGGATTTCTAAAGTAAATAACTGTTAAAATCTCCAACAATATAGAAATGTTATAAAAGTTTCACTACCAATTAGAAGATTTGTAGACCTCTTTTTACTTTGTAACATTTTTAAAAATAAAAAGTGAACTTGACAAATATTTTATTATAAATGAATTTAGATTTAAATCCAACCAGGGAGCATATATGATGTTTTCATGTTAACATATATGACATCTTACCTCCTATGGAAGATCAAGTAAGTTTTAAAGGAACTTAACTGAATATAAAACATGCTGAAGACACGATTCATTAAAGCTGCATTATTAGTTGCTAGAATATCTGTTGTTTCAAGTTGTTTGTATGTAATTGTATTTATTAGTTTTTAATTATATTTATTAGTGTTTTTTATCTTATGTGTATTGGTGTTTCCTGATGTGTGTGAGTTTGTGTGTGTGTGTGTGTATTGTGTGTCTACCTGTTGCTCTGAAATTCAGAAAAAGACATCAGATTTACTGAAAATTAAATTATGGAGAACTGTGAGCAGCCCCGAGAATGCTGAAGATTAAACCCAGGACTTCAGAAAAGCCACAAGTACTCTTAACTACTGAGCCATCTCTGCAGCCCACTGTTAATTTTTTTATGAATAAAATCATTGAAATTTCTTTTCTTATATATGCTGTGATAGTTTTATAGATTTTCCTTGGATTGAATCATACATTTCAAACAGAAAAATTGGATTTTTTGCTACTTCCACAATATAGCTTAAATATAGTCATATTTTAAAAAAGGATTTAATGATAATGAAAATGTTCACGTCAACTAGAAATACAAAACATCTCTCTTCTTTTGTAATTAAATAAAAAATGACAACCTATTTTCTGACAAATTTAGTGAAAATTACCTTTATGAAATTAATGTGTCAGATAATGTTTTAGTGATGTTTGCTATTTTGATACCAAGGTTCAGAGTAAAATATAGGCTGAAATGTAATATCACACACAGTCAAATGAAAAGCATTGTCACTAAAGTTATGACTATGATATCAGTGTCATAATTATGGCATATCAAACTCATCAATTCCAAAATTACTACATGGACTTTAAAGCTTTTTTTTTTTTAAATGCATTTCCTAAGCAAAAAAAATGGCAACAGTATGCTGCTTCAAAACTTAAATCATGTGAATTTATGATGTTCTATATAGTTTTATCAAAACTTTCACTAAAAATTGAAATGACAAATTCCCTAAATGGTGTTAATCATATAGAATATTTGTTCCCTGGTCCTCTTCTCATCTCAAGACTACTGTCAGAATGCCAGTAACCGATGTAAACACATGTACATTAGTGTAACACATTTTATTGCTATTTTCAGTTCTTTATTATCAAATACATTTTCCAGACTTTATTATAACGTCCTTCAAAGTTTGACTCTATTTTTCAGGTAATATTTGCTGCCTAGCAAAAGCTGAACCCCTGTAATTCCTTGATGATGAGTCCACCCCTCTGCATGAAATCCTGAAAAAACATGTGGCTTCTCTCTTGGTCCAGATGAAACAAGAATTCTAACTACATTGCAATTTTTTATTCACATGCTTGACTTAGGAATAAATGTTAGATACAATGCTACTTAAGGAGAGGCCAGAGGAAGCCTTTAGGGTGATGGCAGGAGATGTTTATTAAACCTTAGGAAAATAAGACACAGGAAAGGATGAATGCTTACCTCCTTTGAAGACTTTGGAGTCTCCATTGATCTGCATGTATAACAAACACCGCACAATCATATGGGAGATTTCTAGACCTACCAAGTACAGAAAGAGAAACTTCTCTCTTCCCTCTACTAGCTTCTTTCTTCCACTGTTAGCTGCTGTAGCCTTGCGATTTTTGGGCAAGTAGGATGCTTGATTTCTTTATATGTAAGTCTAATTAATTGGAGTTGTCTGGTGTCTGAAGTCATAGTCATCCTAAATAGCATAGGTTTTTGTACTATATCATGCTAGACTTCAAATACGTCAAATGAAGAGTAAATTGAATTTCACTATGGAATGTGAACATTAGACAGTAATATTTGGTAAATATATCATCTATGCAACAGTAAACCATATTATATATTTTGAAATAGCTTCTGCAAAGTAAATGTCCAATAACTGAAACTCAAACAAGCAAAATGTCTTATAATGATAATGCATAGCTTCCAAAAATAATTTATCTTTTGTTTAATGAAGAATGCCTTTCTAGATAGAGAAGAAGCAAAGACATAATAACTCATTGTTATTTTAAACTTAAACTACTTAATGGAAAGCACAATTGGCCCACAAAGAAAATCTCATGCAGTTTTAATTCGGATATGAAGCGATATAGCCTTAAAGTTGTCCATAAAGGTCCTTTCTGATATTGAGATTTAATTAACACTCTTGGGTCTGACCACTGTGGTTCATCTCTGAACACTGGTTTTTAAAGAGCAGAGTTATTGAGGGTACCAGGTAGATATTACACTGATCATTTCATAGCAAAAATATACCACAATGTTTATATCAGGCCATTTTCTTTATAAGTCAAATGTCATCATCTCTCTTGATTGTTACCAGGATGGAAGACAGAACATATATATGCGATAGGTAGCCTTGACATTTGGTTTGTGGTCAGTAGCAAAGTGGGAAATTAAGAATAGACACATAGGAGAGAAAGCTTTGAATTTCTGTGTAATTTTTTTGAGCATTTATTAGCTAAATCGCTATATTTAATTTTTAATTTTAATGTTTATTAGTTTTGTTGGCAATTTTAAAAATGAATATGGAGAGTCAGAAAAATTAAAAAATAATGGCTTCAATAAAAGTAAGATATAGTAAACGCTAATATTTAATTTCAGAAATACTTTCGTGTGTGTGTATGTGTGTGTGTGTGTGTGTAGTTATAGCTCCTACCTTTGCAGGAAATGTAAAAGGGCTAATAAAAACTTTGAAGCCATTTGAATCATTAATTCCGAGTCAGAACTAATATTCTCCATTGTTAGTATAGGAACTTATTTTTTTTTTTAGTAACATGTTCATCACATTATAATACAATCTTTCAACTTAAAATAATCATCAAATAATGAGTAAAATGGTTACTACAATTACTGTTAGAGTAAAAATTATGAATAAATTAATCATTTCCATCATCTTTTTCTTTAGCTGTCTGCAGTGCTTGGTGTACAGACATTATGATTTGTTCACTCATTTGTGAGGTCTGTTTACTCGCTCCACTGCTTATTAACTTTTACCCACTCAAGAGTTATACCAGCCACAGATGGGGCAGAAGCAAGAAGATGGCAGTTGTAACTGATGGAGCATATAACATCAATTCAGTTTGTGATATAAGGAAGAAAGAAAAACAGAAACATAGGATTATGAAACCCAGATGTTCTACAGATGTCTAGGGGTGACTAATTGATTAGATAGAAAACATGCAACGTCACCACGGGAAACATACTGGAAAACAAATAGAATTAAAGGAAGAAAACTAGAATTGACTGCATTTCATAAAATAGGAACTCAGTGACACTATGGGGAAAATAATCACATGGTTGAGAAGACAGCACTCTGTTATGAGGTCAAGGGAGATGAAGGGATGGGGAAAGGACTGAGCAAAGATGAAAGATATTTTTGATGAATTAAAGTAAAAGACTTGAAAAATAATGTCAGTCCTTTTTTTGCATTTACAATTTTTGTGTTTGAATTTTTCTTTTGTTGAAATATTTTTGCAGGTGCTTTTAAATAGATATTCTAATTTATTGGAAATTTATGATGAGCACACCTGGAGTGCACATTATAATTGAGCCACTTCTTGCTACTATTATATCCAAAACGCCAGTCAGAGTCCTATGCAGGGAAAAACTTTATGGTGCACAGCCAGCTGGAAGAGAACATAGATGACCTCAGCCTCCACCCTCTAGAGAGAAGACCTGCACAGATGAATTGGCAGCGTTTGGAACAACTTCCTCTGTTCTTCCTACTGAAAAGGATTAGAAGGAGGTAGAGCAGCCAACTTCAAAAGATAAAGTGTTTTCTGCGATTTTCAAACATGAAGAGTAACAAAAGAAAACAAGTCAGGCACTTGCTTATTTGACTTCAGACACACCACTCTTGTCATGGCTGCTTCTTTTCTGTGAGCTCTTAATACAATTCAGGCAAATGACTTGGTATTAGCTTAGACATCAACTTGCAGTTCATGTTGACAAGCATACAGTTTTCCAAACTGTAACATTAGCACATAGTTTGAGAAATTAATATAAATAAATATATTCTAATTTAATTTTGTGATTGCATATGGGAAATATCTGTTTACAGTTTACAGGATACCTAATTATTCCATGAGTAGTTTGCCTGAATGTCAATGTTCCTTTATTTTATGAAGTAGTAATCAATCCAACTGTGAAACATGGACCTCGGAGCTTCCAAAACATGGACTTCCAAAACCTCCTTCATGGAGACTGTGTTATAAAGTATAGGCTTTAGTCATAAGAAATTGTATGAATACTTTAAAAATATAACAAAGCTATAGCATTGGACAAAGGTAAAACAGCACTGATAGCCCAGTTTATAAGTGTCTGGCTTATGACCATGAGGGCCCAAGTTTGATCTCATGAACCCACATGGATAGCAAGAATTAGAGACATGGGATTAGATGGGTAACATTAGATAGCCAGTCTGGAATGATCAATGAGTTCTAGTCTAAAGGGAGAACATGTCTCCAAAAATCAAGACAGACAACACCTCTAATGTGACAGATATTTTTGTTCTCTGGCCTATCCAAACATTTACACATAAGTGTACTCATATACACTTATGAAAACACACACACACACAGACACAATGACAGATAAAAACAAATACAGTTCTATACACTCTACACTAAATTACTTCTGATCAAAACTAATATTGATAGTAACGAGATATGCTGTGAAAAGATTGGGTTTTAGGCCAAGTATACTCCAATTTCTTCATAGCACTCACTCATCTGTGTTTATCATAGTAGTTAATATGTGAATATCACAGCTTCATATGCCTCTCAGTTTACATGGTGCATTTTACAGTTATAACACATATGGAAAACATGCACAAAGGCTCAGCAATAGCTGAAGCATCAAACTACAACAGAGGTCCTAGGTTCTGACTCTCAGCCCCTTCCGATCTTTGGGCTCTCAGAGAAACTCTTGACTATATTTTGTACTCACAGTTCCTCACTATAATATGAATGGTTAATTACACACCAATTAACATCAAATCTTCAAACAACTGTCTATGACATTTAATTTATTTAATTTAATGTATCTCATTCAGAAGGGAAAATAAAATAGATATTGGAGGTCAATTGAGGGAAGGAACTGGGTGAGAGAAGGGATGAGGAGAGGCACAGATGAGGGGAGAATCAGTTTGGGGATTCGGGAGTGGGAGAGGGCTGGGAGGGAGAGCAGAATTTGGTGGAGTGCATCTCTGGGACTTGCCAAAGACCTGGGATGAAAGAGGCCCTGGAAGACTATGGGGTGACCATAACTGAGACTCATAACAGTAGGGCATATGGAGACTGAAGTAGCCACCTCCTGTAGCCAGGACAGACCTCAAGTAGAGGAAGAGAAACATCAGTTTACCCACAAAACCTTCCACCCAAAATCTGTACTGCCTATAAGATACGGAGAGATAAAGATGGAGCAGAGATTGAGGGAATGGACAATCAATGACTGGTCTAACTTTAGAGAGAAATAAGCCCTGACATATTAATGATACTCTGCTATACTTGTAGATTGGAGCATTACCTGTCTCCCAAGAAAATTCATCCAGCTGCATATGGAAACAGAGGCAGAGACCCACAGTCAAACATTAGGAGGGGTCATCTGGAAAGTAGGGGGATAGGTTTGAGTGGGGCAGAAGAATCAAGAACAACACAAGAAGACCGAGATAGTTAAATAACCTGGGCACATGGGGGCTCACAGGAACTGAACCATCAACCAAAGAGCCCACAGGAACTGAACCTTGATATCCTACACGTTTGTATCAGATGTGGAGCTTAGTCTTAACAGTTGGAGCAACAGCTTGGGGTGGCTGTTCCTGATTCTGTTGCCTTCCATTGGTCCTCTTCCCCAGCAGGACTGATAGGTTTGGCCTCAGTGGGAGAGGATGTGCTTATTCTTGCTGGGACTTGATGTCCCAGGGCTGGCCAGTACCCAGAAACGGGGGGCACCCCTTTTCTAAGGAGAAGAGGAGGGGTGTTGAGGGAAGGAAGTTCTGAGGGTAGAACTGGGAGGAGAGGAAAGAGGTGGGCTGATATCTGGAAGTAAAGTGAATAAATAAATTAATGAAAGCAAAACCAAAAAAAAATGACTAAGATATTTAAATTGTATTTTTACACAAAGTACTGATTTTACACTTTAAAAATTGGTAATACTATTATTTTATTTTTAATAGTTTTATTTATATTAGAAAAAAACTAATTTCCCAGTGTACTTGAAAATTTTCCAGCTAGAAAAGCGTATATATATATTTTTTCTAGCCCGTGAAAGAAATGTTAAGTCTTGGGCTTGCAGGGACTGAAGACATTGTGTGCCACAGTGACTTAACAAAGTTTTAAAAATAAATTTTAAAGTCTGAAAAATCCTTCCCTTTGTGTGTACATGTGTGAATGCGTTCTTTTTTTTTTTTTTTTTTTTTTTTTTTTTTTTTTTTTTTTTTTTTTTTTTTATAATGCCCTAACTCAATCACCTACCTACCAACACAGCCTATTGTCACATCTGGAATAATGATGAAATGAGGTGGGATGTACCTGTCACACTATTTTTAACTTTTCTAGAACAATGATAGTACTTCCCAGAATATCTTTACCACTTTACATTCCCACCATCATTATACAAACTGCTCATTTTCCCTGTGTCCTTACAAACACTTTTCAGTTGATGGCCTGACAATGAGATCCTAATAGGTGAGAAGTTAGAACACCCTGTAGTTTTGATTTGCATTTCTCTGTTCACTTAATGATAACTAGTTATGCTGGATATTTTAAATTTTTTCAATTTATGTTATCTTTAAAAAAATGTTTGCTAATACCTTTTGCCAATTTTTAATCTGGATATTTGTGGGTTTTATTTTATATTTCATTCACAGACTTTTTTATTCTAATTATTTTAGATATTAATCGTGTGTGTGTGTGTGTGTGTGTGTGTGTGTGTATCCAGTAATAAGCAATTTGGGTAGGTTATTTCCTACTTACCTGGCTTTATACCTGATAGCCTGGTGTGCTGTTTTTACAAGTCTACAAAAATCCAATTTCTTTCTAGTTCTTATTCCCATAAAGCTAGTAAGCCAGTATTCTTTATTTGACTTTTCCATAAACCTCAAACTGTTCTCAGCCTAATCAACATAGAGGACTAGACCACTGGTAGCTGAAAGCCATGGCAGTCAGCATTTTAGACACATTTTCGTGCATTTATTTCTCATCCCACTAATAAAACACTTTTTAAAAGACAGACATGATTATGGTTCTGCATTAGTTTACACAAAATATGTCAAAAATAAACAATGATTTGTAGTTTTGATGAACAGAATCATGGTTTTCAAAGATGTCCATAACCATCCTCAGAATGTGTCTTTCATATGTTAAGCAGGAATTTAGAGTGTAGATGTGAAAGTATTGTTAACCACTTACTTGGGGATTTGTAAACTGCTCTGGATTATCCATGCAGGCCATTGTGGTCACAAGAATTCATTAAATATTGACAGGGAAATGGAAAGGCCAAACTGAGGTTGATTCAATATAGATTCCCTTGCTACATTGCTTGCTTTGAATGAAGGAAGCAGCCTTTGCTGCCAAGGTTAGTTGTCTGACTAGAGGCTGAAAGAAAGTAAGAAAGTGGGTTGCCATCTGAGGTCTCTAGACGCCTAGATTTTAGAGCGGTTACTCATCAGCACTTCTGTTGTTACAACTATAAGGTAATATAATATAATATAATATAATATAATATAAGGTTGCTTCATATCACTATTTTTTAAAAAATTTGCAAAGGCAACAGTAGATTACAGTAGTGATCAGAATTATAAAGACAAATGTATCTAATAAGATGCAATGTGTTTGCAGTAAGCTGGGTAGATGACCATGCACACAGGCCAGGAAGGGTGTCTGGGAGGTTTAATATTTTTAATCCTTCTGCTTTTAGGTGACTCTTACAATTTGTTGATTTCCACATACCACATTATCAGTACATTTTGCAGTGGAAATTTTTGTCAAAATAATTAGAGCCTTTAGATGAGTCAGTAATCAACAGTTATACAGAGATCCTGTTCCTTGCTGGTCAGCCAAGATATTTTAAAACATTTAATATTCATTTTTCAAAATGAATACGCTCAGTAATATGCTTACAGGATAGAGAATATTCGATGGTTAAGAGCACTTGTTGCACTTCCAGAGGGCCCTACTTCAACTCCCAGCTTATAGCCTTTTGTAACTTTAGTTCCTGGGAATCTGACAATCTGACCCACTTTTGTAGCTTCTGTGGGCAGTAGGCATACACATGCGACACAGACATCCATGCAAGAAAAGCATCTATCATCTGTCTGTCTGTCTGTCTGTCTGTCTGTCTGTCTATCTATCTATCTATCTATCTGAATGAGAATCTTTTACATTACTGTTTTTATTGAAAACCGACTCTTCTCATATACAATATATTCTGCTTCCCCTCCCTCCCTCCTCTTAGTCCCTCCCCATCTCACCTTTCCTACAGATCCATACCAGTTCTGCCTCTCATTAGAATAGAATAACTTTCTAAGCGATAACAATCAAACATGACAAAATAAAATACAATCATATGAAGCAAAATCTACCATACTGAAATTAGACAAGGCAAACCAACAGGAGAAAAAGAGTCCCAAGAGCAGGCATGAGTGTCAGAGGCCCACTTCTTACAGTCAGGATTCCCATAAAAATATTTTGTTAATAGCTATAATACATATGCAAAATACCCATGTACAGACCCATGTACAGACCCATGTAGGTCTTTTGCTTGCTGCTTCAGTCTCATGTGTGCTTTGTTTGATTCAGAGAGCCTTGTTCTCTTGGTGTCCTCCATCAATCTAACTCTTCCACAGGATTCTCTGAGCACTGAGAGGATGGATTTAGATGGAGGCCTTCAATTTAAATTCTCTCTCCACATAATGTCTGTGGGTTTCTGTATCATTTGCTCCTAGAAGAAGCTTCTCTGATGATGATTGGATAAAGCAGTGGTCTATGAGTATAGCAGAATATCTTTAGGAGTCATTTTGTTGAATATTTTTAGACCAGTAGTGTTTGACGTTAGCCTATGTGTCTAAGCCCTTTAGTCTTTGGTTCTCGGTCATTCAAGCAGTGTTGGGTATGGGTTCCTTCTCACGAAGTGGGCGTTAGGTAAAATCAGACATTGGTTGTGCTACCACTGTCCTAGCCTATTTTCCAGGCAGGACAGATTGTAGATCAAAAGTTTGGTGGCTGGGTTTATGACCTAGTTTCTCTGTTAGTAGTGTACAGAATACCTTCCTGCACCAGAGATGACGATGTAGGCATAAGTGCTCTATGTAGGTACCAGCTTAACTTCTCCAGTTTCAATGAGTTTTGTGGGGATATGCTTACAAGGAATATCATTATTCACTTCATTTTCATTTAATAGTCACATACAAGGTATCACATCTAAATATTCTCACTTGGAAAATATTCCTATGCACTTCTACTTCCAAACTATGCAAAATGATAAAGATATATCTAGCTATGAATCCAACTAGTCTGTTTTAGGAAAACAAGTTTAAAATCTTGTCCAAAGCTTCTAGGAGTACCAATATCTTATTTGACTTAAGGCCCACTCCACATGATGGAATCCATACCCAACACTGCCATTGGAACTAAACAGCCTGTTCTACAAACAACAAAAATGACTACTAATGACATTCTGCCATACTCATAGATCATGGCCTTGCTCAGCCATAATCAGAGAACGTTGCTCCTGAAGAGTATGCAAACAAATACAGAGACCCGCAGACAATATTCAGAGAATAAGAGACCATGAATCACTCAGTCTAAATGGGATGTCTCCATTAAATCCCTCTCAGTGCTTAGGGAATTATACAGAAGGGGAGGCAAAAAAGAATTTAAGAGCCAGAGGGGATGGAGGGCATTACAAAAACAAGGCTCCTTAAATCAACATGATCAATGCTCAGTTGAACTCACAGAGACTCAGGCATGTATATACAGGACCTGAATGGGTCCAAACTAGATGGGGTCCTAGAGCTGAGAGAAGTGGACACAAGCCCTAATCCCTAACTCAGAAGCTGTTTCCAGTTGATAACCACTTGCAAGTGAAAATTTAGTTTCTTCTAAGAGAGACTCACTGGGGAAACACTACTAGTAAGAGTAGACTGCATGTTCTTCATCTGTTGGTTCAGATGATCAACAGAAAATGAATTCAATAGCATTATTGAAGGTTCCTTGTCTCATAAGGTCATGGAAGGACTCTTTTTGTTTATCTAGTTGTATCTTTTTAAAATAATTTTTTCTCACCTTACTTTTCCTTATGTATATATTATGGCTTCCAATTTAATATTTTTTGTGGAATTCCTAAATGTGCAAATAAGTAAATAAGTATATCTCTCTGTGTGTCTCTCTGTGTGTCTCTCTGTGTGTGCATTCCATTTCTTATCTGGTCCAGAGTTCAAGCTAAAAAGGCATTTTTTTTCCTTTTCTTTCTTTTGTCAGGGAAGAATAATTTATACAAAGTTTTTTTTTTTGTTTTGTTTTGTTTTGTTTTCCCTCCTCTCTCTCTCTCTCTCTCTCTCTCTCTCTCTCTCTCTCTCTCTCTCTCTCTGTGTGTGTGTGTGTGTGTGTGTATCTTGTGCCTTCTCTTGGGCTATTTCCTTCTGTTTGATTTGTCATATTCTGGTGTTGTTGATTTTGTTTTATCTTACCTTATTTTATTAATATTTGTTAAAAGTCTTATTTTCTAATGAGAAACAAATTATCTATATGGGTGAGTAGGTGTGGAGGAACTAGGAGGAGTAGAGGGAAGGGAAACATTTTACCAGGTTATATTATATGAAAAATAATTTTCAATAAAAGAAAAATAAATCTACAGGAAGAAATGAAATTCTAAAATTTCAATGAATCCCATGGATTTTGACTCCTAACTCTCACACAACATTAATAACAATATATTGTGAATAATTTACCTTGGCATTCCATTTCTTATCTGGTCCAGAGTTCAAGCTAAAAAGGCATTTTTTTCCTTTTCTTTCTTTTGTCAGGGAAGAATAATTTATACAAAGTTTTTTTTTTGTTTGTTTTTGTTTTTTTGTTTTTTTTTTTTTTTGTTTTTTGTTTTTTGTTTTTTTTTGCTTCTTGGTTTAAGAAAGGGAATTCCATTACAAATAAAAAAATACATAGTTGCAAAACTCATCAAATACTCTAACATGCTGAACAAGGCCACACACCAATTCTTGGCATAACATCCAAGTGACTTGGAGCTGGGGCTTACTCTTAGTGCCCACTAATCCCAAGACTGAAAACATCTTAAGTCAGGGCTGGTTATATCTAAATGTCTTGAGCAAAGTCTTTAAATTTTAAGACATACTTAACATTCATAACATATTACATAAGCATTTTTTTTCTGAAATCTGAGATCACAGTTTTTAAATATTTTATCTGACTTCCAATATTTAATAATAAGCACAGAGATAGTTTTGTAGATTTTAGCATTTTGTAGAAGTTCATCTCAATGTGTCTAATCAAGTTAACGTAAAAACAGTTTCCATAAATAAGCAGAAACAGAATAACACTTGACTTTAGGGACTTAAGGGGTTTTCAGTATGTATGTAAGTTAAAGTGGGAATGTTCACCTTATTATGAGTTTTAAGATTCTATTAAAATAGTGATGAGTCCTTATTCTTTAAAAAAATGAATCAAAATTCCATCTAAATTTGTAACTGCAAACTAATTCTATTTAATACAGAGTATGGACATAATCTCCCACTTTGCTCTGTGTAAAATGACAAGGGTCCATCAAAGTAAGACTGTATTGTCCATTTCAGGAATCACCTGAAAATGATACTGAGTAGGGAAGTTCAGTTGGAAACCTTATTTAAGACATAAATTGAAAGAACGTTAGCAGCAAGACTGCAGAATATGTGGTACTATATGTGAAGAGGGAGCTACATTCCAGGTTCCAGGGACAAAGGAAAAACTCAAGACCCACATACTATACTAATTTGAAACTGCATCTGAAAGTTCAAATGTTCTATGAATGAATATATAAACATGTAACAGAGTCTTGATATTTAAATACAGGCTTTCATACACAGACACAGAGACATACATATACTGCACATACACACCTACACATACACTCACATACAATTCTGCATATTTGAGGCCTTTGGCTGGCTTTGAAAACCTATGCTGAAATAAGATCTTTCTCTCTCTCTCTGTCTCTCTCTCTCTCTCTTTCTCTGTGTGTCTGTCTCTCTTTCTGTCTCTGTCTCTCTGTTTCTCTCTCTCTCTCTCTCTCTCTCTCTCTCTCTCTCACGTACACACACACACACACACACACACACACACACACACACACACACACACACGTAATTGGTTTTATTTTAGTATATGCTTCCTGGACAAAATCATTAAATGTACCAGTATGTGCAATTTTAAATATATATTTTTTCATGAACCAAAAAAGAAAAAAAAACCTAAATTTAAAAGGTCTGGTAAGATTTTATCTCTTCAAAATCTCTGTGAAAGTCCTGGAACAATTTGCAGATGATCAGTTTAGGTTCGTGTTAGAAGAGTTCACTTTAATAAAATGCCACTTTAAACTAAGTATGACAAATTCAGTCATTGTCTTAAATTCTATACCTTCAAATTTTTAAAACAAAGACAAAAAGCAAGCAAAAGCAAAACTGAACATTTGTCACACACACGTTTAATTTACTTCTGACACAGTCAGTTTAATTTTTCATCTGGGGTAGTGCTCTGAAACATGTTGATTTAATGAACTCAATCTACAACTCTATTTCTTACATTGCCTACACCTCTAGATCCTCTCTCATTAAAAAAACAGATGTCTCCTTTATGTTTCCTTTTAATTCCTTTAGTAATATAGACATTTTCCACTTTTGATGCCTGAAATTTACTGGCACATTGACATTTTCAAGTAATGACATTTGATATAATTTCATCTTAGGTATCATAAGAAAAGTGTTTTCATCTACTTAAAACCCAACTTAGGGCTCATTACATGGCAACTGTTCTAAGGGAGCAAGCCTTCAGTCAGAGAAAAGCAAGCAAACACTGTTCTTCTGAAAACTTGAGATAAATAACTGACAGCTATATTGAAAACTCTTGATTGGAATTCTCTAAGCTTTTGATGAGTTCATTAGCAAAACCTTTTTGTTGTTGTCTTTTGTCTTTCATGCATCCTAAGATTAGAGGCAAGAAATTATGAGTAACACTGACTACATTAAAAAGAAGTTCTCGCAAATGATGGAATGGGAAAGGCGAAGTTATGAACCATATTGATACTAAATTCAAAATTTGCATGAGTTCTGTGATTGCTTTACTTTTATTAGAAATGCTGAGAAATGAAAATGAAATGAATGATTATCATTTAGTAATTCAAAAATCAACAAGTTATTAAAGTGAAAACATGTCAGTTTTCTGGTGGTACCTGATTCTGTGCCAGGCTTCAGAGCCATTGTTTGCAGCCTCATATAGGGAACTGAGACATGTCAAGTTTATCCCAGATGCCATGCATTTATGTCTCTGTGGGCAATACAGCATGCCCTAGCCTTCAGATTCCCAGGCAGCTCTTTTCTACCTTATTTCTCTTCCAGTTTAAAGAAACATGAAACTGCGTTTTCTACTCATTACTTTCTTTACTACAATTACTATTGAACTATTTCACAAAATCCTAAGAGAAACTTTTATATTTACCTCTTTAAAAAAAAACTTATTTTTATTTCATAAGTGCCTGTGTTTTGCCCAATCATATGCATGTATATACCACATGCATTCTCAGGGCAGTCAGGACAGACGAAGGCATTTGATCTCCTGGAACTGTTATGACAGACAATGGCGAGCCGTGTGTGTGTGTGTGTGTGTGTGTGTGTGTGTGTGTGTGTGTGTGTGTGTGACACTGTGTGACCTAACCTGAGTTCTCTGTGAAAGCAGCAAGTGCTCTGAGCTGATGAACTATCTCTAAGCAAGCTTTCATATTTTTAATAAACCTTTAATACAAACAAGAAAAATGAAGAAACAGATAGTCAGGTTAGCTAATTTAGAACAGTATTTCCTGTTCTAAAGTTTCATCTGTCCATGAGATGGTCTTGTCTGGGGCAGATTATGTGCATAACAGGAGTCTTCTTTATTTAAGTTGCTGACAGCTTTGAGAAAAGACTCCAGACTCACTGTTATAATCACTCTTATATGAACCAGCAATCTCCTCTAGTCTTGGACGTTTTATGCAAAACTGAAGTTCAGTGGAAAAGACATGGGTGTTACACCAGATGAGTTTTGTAATTAAATTCTGACTCTATCCTTTAATTGCTGGGGAAAGTAGAAAAAGCTACCTTAAATGATCCAGGATCAGGTCATTAGAAGGTTACAAGGGGAATGAATGACACTCAACATCAGAGTGATCAACAGGTCATTAGGTTTTACATGCTTTACATGTTTACAGGGCTTGTTCTACATCTGGCAGATTCATCCTTTCTTATGCACTTACTTTAGGAAACTTCAACTGTAAACTTCTGTTCCTTGGAAATATATGCTCTTTTTTTTCACATTGGGGTCCCCCTTTTTAAGTGAAATAATAGAAAAGTAGTGTTCACTTTTAGTTTCTCTATAACTTAGCAACTTAAAGGCTAATAAGCAGTTAGAATACAAAGATGCCTAAGCACACTGACTTCCACAGGCATCCTTCCCATCAGCTTGCCTAGAAGCTGACACTCCTCTTGCCTTTTATCTCAGTAGAGTTGATCTTTGTCCTTCTTCCTTACTGAAATAATCTCACCCTATGCCTTAACTATGCATAAAATCTCCCTCAGGCAGTTCAAAGGATTACATGAGAAAAGTTGTTATAAACAGTAGAGTAACATGAAATACTCAACATATACTGATGTCTCAGGAAAAGTTATCCCTTTTTTTACTCCCTTTACAAATCACAGACCTCTTCTTTGTACTGACAGCCTCAGGGATTCTAAAATTCCCATTTCATAATCAGGTGTTATTTCTGCTATGATATTTTTTGAAAATTAAATAAATAAGTTCCTTTATAATTTCCTTATTATGTGGTGTTATGTTTAAAAGAACAATAAATAAGCAAGGAACATTATAGCAAATCTGCTTCTGTTATTGCTTGAGCTAACTTAGGGGTCTGTATGCCACTCAATAGAAGGGCTGGAAATTTAACAGCCACACCATGGCCAGACACCTGAAGTCCAGAATCTCAGATGCACAGTCATAAGGGCACACCCCACAGGGACAGTAAGAAGACTGTGTTCCATAAAGCAAACCTGCGGATCTCCTCCTGAAACCAATGAAAGCGTGAAGCAAGACTCTGAAGGTCATCACATCAGAAACCTGAGGATGACACTTCCTGCAAGCATTAAATGTAAAATCTTACACCTCGTAGTCTAAGTGTTCTCTGTAGTTGAAGCACAGTTACCAGGCTCTTTGAGTAAAAAAGGATACAATGCAAGTGATTGTCCTTTCCATAGCATAAATAGAAAAATATGTCTTCTACCCCTCTTTACTTTTGTTGGATCCTTTTTTTTTTTTTTTGGAGCATTTGGCTGCATTTTTATGTCCATTTTAATTAGAGTACATTTTTCTGAACTTTGCCCAATAGCTACTAAAGAAGTGTGGTGAAAGAAAAATGTAAAATGTATCTAAAGAGCTTTGTTCAAAAGTGACACTTTCTGATATGCAGCAAGTAATCAGTAGGACACTGGCATCTTTCAGAAAACATGTTTTAAATTTATGGTGTGCTAGGCTTTCTCTCCATTCACATTATCCCATTCCAGTTGCTACCCACTTGCTATCTGGAAATATCTCATTGCTAAGGAAGTAGTACAATGGTAGTTTCTTATCTTGAATAAGCTGGAAGTCCATCACCAGCACTGGGAAATCACATCAGTAAAACAATTATCACAGTGTCAGAGGAGAGCATTGTGAATTGTTCACAGTACGACTGACTACCTGTAGTGTTTAGAATATAATTTGAATCTTTTAAATGATCATTTTTCTTAATAGTTTCTCAGAATCATCAAAATATGACCTTGACTACCTTAGTCAGAGCATTAAAATAAAAGAATAAAGAAAAGATTGAAGTTTGTTAAAAGTAGTGTGAAAAAAAAAAAAAAAAAAAACACCAGGCAGTCACAAAAGACCATAATTAGTAAAAAAGTTTCATTTAGAAAATACCAAAAAGAATGTAATATTTTCTTACACAGAAAACTGATTTCCTCTGCCTTAGAATAAAAATGAAAAGGATAAGGAGATAGTTAATATTTTTTAAAGCATATAAAACATACCAAGATATAAAACCTTATTGTAAATAACCATTGCTACTGAAGGGCACTGTCATCTCAGGAGGTTATACAGAATGTCAGATTTCTAACAATGTCAAGATATTATATGCTGTATCTTAACTACAACATCAGCAAATGTGCATAAAGCAAATGTAAATTAATAATGACAGGTATGGTGGTACTTGGCAGTAATTCCCAACCTAGAGGCAGAGGCAGGAAGTGTATTGCAAGTTCCTGTCTAGTCTGGTCTATCTAGCAAGATCCAGGTTAGTCAGGGAGACAGAAGATTATCTTGTCTCAAAAAATAAAAAATAAAAACAAACAAACAGACAGACAAAAAACCCCACCACACACAATACATCACAACACAAAACAAAACCAAGACTACATGGATTTTTTTTTTATACAATTAGAAAGAAATTGTTTAGAATTACAAATATCAGAGCATATTGTTGATAGCTAGAAAATATTCCTGAAGTGCACACAATTCAAATTTTGCTTTTGGTAATAAATTTTACTGTCATATTTTGGGGACCAAAAGTGAACTAGAAATGAGAGTGTCAATGTCATATCTAGAAGTTGTGTAGTTTTTACTTCTTAACTCAGAGATTCTGCATTAACTAAAATAAGGAATTAGTCAACACTTTAACTTTTGAAAACATAGATTCCTAAGTCAAATTCGTATCTTGTAAATAAAATGAAATAAACTACTAACAGGCTTTGTGCATACTGATTTTATACTATTGTAGTTAGGATGAAATCATGTCATATTTACTAATCTTGTGAAGTGAGAATAAGCTGTTCATATACTAGTATTATCTGAAAATATTTAGACAGACTGATGCCCAGGCCCACTATAAATATAATGTGATTTAAATAATTGGTAATGGGGCTACTAAGTGAATCAAATGTTTAGGCAGGAATGAGAATCACATTGGCACAGAAGGAAAACCAGAAATGAAGGGTAGTGGCGACAAAGTGGCTCTGAGTGTACATTGGCTGATATCTACCGAAAAACGTGCAGCATTGTCAGATTTTTCTTAGTTTTGCTAATCTTTTTATATGGAAAATAAAATTGTGTTTTCTTTGATCCAATTAGCAGAATATTTTTATCCAAATCCTGTATCTTTCAAATGACTAATGGTGTCAGATTTTCTATACCCAGAAGCCCCAGGCCTCCTATTCATGTATTTCTAAGATCTAACACTGCTGAGGAATTTCACTCTACATAGCATTTCAACTCAGAGTCGAGCAGTGGCCATATCATTTCCCACCTCCTTCAATATATATATTTTATATTGTTGACTGTCTACATGTCCATTAGTCTGCCTCTACCCCTTGTCCAGGTCCTCACTCCCCTCTCTTCCACAAATTACACCCATTTATACATGCCATGCATCTCCGTAAATATCAAGACTGAAGTGTTCAATGACTTGAGAAGTCAGTCATGACTTGTGTTTCTAAGGAAGTTTCAGGCTTTCTAAAACATTCTCTGATCTGGTAAGATAGTGGCTGTGCACTATTCTGCATAGAAGCTTGATTTATGGAAAAAATATATATATATATATATTTTATAATATATATATAAAATATATATATATTTTTTATTTTTTATATATATATGCTTCTGTATGAGGCTGATTCTTTGGTGGAGAACAGAAAGGAATCTAGGACCCTGTATTGTCTTCAGTGATATGATTTTGATATTAGTTGCTTTCTGTGTTTGAACTATGACAGCAGATAAGGAAAAACACACATGCTTCTATTTGCTCACCTAAGCTCCACTGCATCAAGGGGACCCAACTCATTTCAGAAAAGCCTTCAAATACCTGTAGGTAGTATTACAGAATCTAATCCCATATCCTTTTTCTTTAAAGGATTACTGTGTATCAAGCCATCAGGCACTATTTGTGTCTACCTTGGCTTACCAGAAATCCAAAACAAACTTCCCTTATTGCATGAACTAGGAAATGCATGAGAACTAACCTTTATAACTTTGAGCTAGGTAAATGTCACACCTTTAAACTATTAATAGGAAATCTTTCATGCAGGAAGTCTAAGACACCAAAATCTTTCAAAATTGTATCCCCAAATGTTGCAAGGAACAATACATTAAATAAAGCAAATAAAAAGTCACAAGAGCAGGAAATGGCAACCAATAAATCACTTTACACCTGATTGTGCATTCTGTGACCTCAGTCAACAAGTATATATATCCATGTAGTTGCTGGATCCTCACCAACGTGGTTCATTGAAAATAATAATAGAAAGAAGGTTCTGGGTTCACTGCCCTGGAGAACATGATTTGCACCATATAAGAAACAAAGCATAAGGTCACTAGGTTTACAAAATGAGCATGATAAAATTGTTAATTATAACTGTGCAAAAGCAACACATTTTTTCCCAGAGAGGAAAAAATATGTATAGCTTTGTGTGCTTTATTCCAGTGTGTGAATGGTTTAAGAATACCATTGGTACAATTCCAGTTTTAAATTATATTTGTATATCTTATTTTATGCTTGAATTTGACACTGAGGGTGTCCCATCTTCATTACCATAGAGATTCAGATGGAGCTGAGGATGAGCCAGGTCCCAATGCATGCAATGAAAATGAATTATTGTAAGTCTAACTGGAAGCATAATTTATGTAGCAAAGCAGACCGTCTCTCAATAATCTCTCTTATCAGCTAAACGCATCCCTTAAAAATCTATGTTAGTTCAGTCAAAGTAGATTTAAAACCTTCAAACTTTTGAAAAGGATAAAGAATGTTTTTAATGTAAATCTCAGTGGTAAATGTATGGTCAACTCATACACATTGGATTCAGGATCATCATTTTACTACAGGGTATCCGGGACAACTTTTACTAATGATTTTAATTTTAAAATGTATTTTTTTAAATAAAAGTGTTGTTGCAGCATTTTCCCCTTTTTCTCCCTCAACTCCTCCCATATTCCTCACTTGCTTTCTATCATATTCACGGCCCCTTGTACTTTAATTATTATGCATTTATGCCTAAATATATAAAGACAACCTGCTCAGTCCATCTAGTGTTACTTGTATGCATATAATTTCAGGGATTATTTTTTAAATATGTCTGAGTACTGTAAAAAGTTTTATTTTAGTATTTATCTGTGTGTGTGCACGCATGTGCATGTGTGTGTGTGTATGTGTGTGCATATGCATTCAAGTACATGTGCATATGCATATGACTGTGTATGCATGTGTTCTTGTGTGTGTGTAGGTATGCACATACACATGTAGGAACCTATGGAGCTGAAAAGACTGTCAGACCCCTAGAGAGGTCTAGGGAGTTAGAAACAGTTGTAAGTCAACCTACATGGTTGGTTGTAAGTCAACCTACATGAGAGGATTGTGAGTCTTCTACAATATCAGTTTGTACTTGTAACTGCTGAGCCATCTATGCACTCCTTATTTATTTTTTAAATTGATAGCTATATCTTATGTATTTCAGAGTACATATGCATTATACAAAGACAACCTAATTGGAGCTGACCTCACATTTTTAATATATTTTTTGTCCTGATATTTCATTTTAAATAATTCATGCAGCTTCTTTCTGTATTGTTAGAGAATTCTTTCTCTCTTTCTATCTCTTTCTCTTTTTGAGTGTGTGTGTCTGTGTATTCATGTATATTCGAGCATTTGTATCTACAAACACATCACATATGTTGGTCAGGATATGGTAGTCAGAAGATAATTGGAGGGAATAAGATTTTTTTCAATGCTGTGTATCCTATGACTCGAAGGAAGCATCTTTATTTGATGTGATGGTTTGTTTTGTTGGTTTGACATAATTTAAAATAATCTGGGAAAGAATCTAAGGGAGGAATTGTACACAACTGACTATCCTGTGACATATATGTCAGGAACTATCTTGAGTATGCTAATCAAGATGGAAAGACCTACCTGCTGTGGCTGGCACCATTCTAAGAGTAAGAAATACATGATATAAATACATTGTTTATGTGTATGAAAGGACCAAACAATAATGTTTTCTAAATGTAGAAAGTGAACTGACCAAGAACAGGCATACATTTATTGCTCTCTGCTCTGACTATGGATGTAACATGATAAACTATCCTAAGCTCCTGTCACTATGAAAACTCAACTCTGCAGGAATCTAAACTGGAGTTGTGAATTAACATAAATGTTTATCTTCAATCTTGATTTTGTCAGCGTATTTATTGCAACAACAGAAAAAGAAACTAGTACACCATCTTTCCAGACCAAGAAATAAATTTCTAACAAACAAACAATACTTTTTCATAGACAGCTTTAATTATTTATTTACTCGTCATTTAATGAGTATGAATGTTTTGCCTACATCTGTGTTTGTGTCCCGTGCATGGTTGTTACACACGAAGGCCAGAAAAGAGTACTGAATACCTAGATACTGAAGTAACAGATGTCTGTGATCTATATATGGGAACTGGATTCAAACCTGTCTACCCGAGGAGCAACCAGCAGTGTTAACTGGCCAGCAATCTTTCCAGGCCCCTTTCCATAAACTCTTTTATGTTTACTTTTTCATGAAATTGTACCTGTTACATATTGATTTTCATAGGCATTTTTTATTCTTTTTCAGTGAGTAAGGTAAACTAAATTAATGCTGAAGTTATACCGAGCAGGATCTACAGAACAAGATCCTCATTCTATGTTGAGGCCACATGGCAGTGGAGGATGTCACAATGGAAAATAAGTAAGATATGAAAGAAGAGAGAATAAACAAGATCCCCAGTGGAATGATATCAGCATCACCCACTTCAGTTAATTCCTTTTTTGTTCCAGTATTTTCAATTCTCTTTTTATATTATCTGAATTCTGTATACTGTTTCTTGAGAGCCTCTTCTGTCCATGACCTGTTACTGGTTTCGTGGCTTCTATAGGTACTCTCATTTACATAGCATATTTAGAGATACAAAGCTAACATGAACTTATGAGGAAGAATGTACATCAGTTGGAATTGCTCTTACTAAGCCTGGGTTTCTTCATTCTCTAATGACTATTTCTAGTTCTATCCACTTACCCAAATATTTTATAATTTAGTTTTTAAAGAACAGTTGAATAGTATTTAATCATGTAAATATGCCATATTTTCATTATCTAGTCACCATTTAATGGGAATCTAATCTGTTGCAATTTGCAATTTCTTGCTATTGTGAATAAAGCAGCTATGAATGTAGATTCATATCTGTGAATACAAGTAGTATGTAGAATCTTTTGAGCATATGCCCAAGAGTTGTATAGCTAGATAACAGGATAGATCTATTTCTAGACTTTTTAATGTGAGAGGAACAACAATGTGTGTGAGAGGAATAACTAGCATTGAAGTCCTTTGAAAAAGTCATGTGAAACATACCAATGAAGAACTTTTAAAAGAATATACATGTGCATATATAACAAGTGTTTCAATGAAGTTATATTATAACAAAAGGATAATATCATTCCTAAACATCATAGACTATCAAATATAAAACTCAATGTCAAGAAACAGTTACCTATTTTGTAATTGTTAGTCATTGGATTCCCAGATTCCCTCAAATGTTATGTACTATTGCTATTGCTCTTGCTTCCCAAAACCTGGTTAAACCTTGATGAAAATAACACATACTTGAGTCATAGAACATGGAGAAATCAAGTTACTTCTGCCCAGGAAACTTCAATCTTATTGGCTGGCTTTCATGGTTCTGAAAGGTGTTATATACACTATCAGAGGAGAAAAATCATTATCAATCTTGTTAAAGTATGAACCCTTCAAAACTACAATCATGTCTGACCTAGCAAGATATGTTTACTGGTTCAACAAGGACCAGAGTGTTGTGGGAATAAACAGCCACTCTTGGGTTAGATTTAAGGACATCTACATAAGACAGAACTCATACTTTGCACTGATAAAAGAGCTAAGGCTCTGTGTCTAGGTAGGTAGACCTTAGTGAAAAGCCTACTACTATTATTCTGCTATGAAGGCATAGTATTAAACCAACTCCTTAGGACTTATCCTTACTCTCATACATAAATGCATCTCCTAGCAATCATCATAGAGGCTTTTTTTTTTTGCAGAATTTTGTGATTACTGAGCCCACGACTGGTCAACATGAAGAGTAGAAGACACTACAGAGTGTTCAGCCCTATTTGAGACATCTAGATAGAACCCCTCTCTCTAAAGGTCAGGGATCAGTATGGAAGACATGGTGCAAACATTATAAGAACAAGAAGCAGTGGTTGAATGCATCAAACAATGTTTGCTGGATGCAACAGGGAAAATACACTTATTGACTCACAGAAGCTGTGACAGCAAGTATAAGACATATGTAAATCAAGCAAAAAGAATGCTGTCATGGAAGACCAAGGTGGACAGAAAGACAAACCTGACATTAGGAGCTATTGACAACTGATGACTTCTGGGACAGTAAAGATCAAATATTTTCAAGGATATGGCTCCTGAGAGGCTACCCATGATGCAGTAGATGACCTTTCCCCATACACATATTTGCATCACTTGGTGAGGTGTTTTTTTCCCCACATAGAACTGTAGATGATGAAGAAATTGAAAATGAGGGAACAGTGGGTGGACTTTATCAAAGCACATTATATGCATACGTGAAATTCTCAAAGAAACAAAATGTTGGCCTGGAAAGTCTTTTGTTAGAACTAGCAAACCGAGTGAAGAATCTTAGAGTAGATAATCCTATCCTATAAACATTTCACTATTATAATTAATGGTGAAAGAAAAATTTCGCTTTTAGAGATTGAAAGAATAGACTGGAAATGAGTGACCAGGGAGGTTGCAAAGGTAATGGTCTAAAGGGAAAAGAATAAAGAAGGAAACATCCTTGGGAGTTACTTATATTGTGAATTTACAAAGGAAAAGTCAGCTAGAATTAAAGAGACTTGGATACATGGAAAAAGGGAGATGGAGAGATCACTGCAGCCAGAATGTGAAAGGGGGTTATCAGGTAACTTACTGAGAAATCACAAAAAGCACTGTCCTAAAACTGTAGACCCTCTATGGTGGGCATAGTAGGTTGGGCATGACTGTTACCCTAGCACTCAGGTAGAAGAGGCTGGAGAACTGCAAGTTGGAGGCCAGCCTTGTCTACCCATAAAAAAGGACTTCGTTTTGTGTATTTTAAATATTAGGCAAAATAGTCATTGTGAGACAGAACATCGAAGGTTTTAAAAGGCATAAATTGAAGTAGATAATATTCTCTATTTTTTATGAATGGTGATTTGAGTTAGGAGGAAATCATCATAGTGTGGGAATACATTATGACCTATTTTGGCATAGTTTCCAGTCGTTAAGAAGGTATGTCACTGAAATGGTCATTCCCATTGAAAAGCAATTATGAGAAAACAAGCTAATATTTTATATCATGTCAGATTTGTATATGTCTCTAATAAATAATGTTTGTAAAACAAAGATAGACTGTTTATTTTAAATGAACATTCTATGATTTCATCTCTTATTTGAACAAACATGTTTAGAAGATGCCTTATGATGTTAGGTTTTAATTACTTTGGATGCCCTATGCTAAATGGTTTTGCTTATGTTAATATTAGATACTTTCTTGTTAAACCAGTTACAATTTGTTTTATTACTGTATTTTCTCAGATATCTATCATATTCATTTTCTGACTTGTTAATTTAAAAAGTATAATAAATTAAAATTTAGACTTTTATATATGATCTGCTAATGTCTGAAGAAAATAATTAGGGATAGTTAGTAATAATGACAACTAGAAAAATATTTAAGTTAAATCATCACTTCATAAATGAGATGATAAAATGTCACTAGCATTTACCTTAGTAAACACAAATACATTTACCAGATTAGTATAGAACATGAGTAATTTGACATGTATCACAGATTAATGGTAATGATTTATGTTTATTTGTTGTTTTACTACTACTAAAGAGATTTTATACATATTACATAATTAGGGCCTAATATAAAATGTTAGCAGATGGTGCATTCAGAGATGCAGAAAATTATTAAGGCATAGTGTTGGAGGATGGATGTATTTATAACCTATGGAATAAAATGTGTGAAAGGATATAACACAGAGTGCAAGTGCAGTTTCACGATGTTGGGGAAGGATGGGTAAAGCAAGAGAATAGACATCGCTACTGTGCTATGACCACAAGAGAGACATCAGCTGAAAAAGAATGGGAGCTGAGCGAGTAAGTAAAATGGAAGAAGATGTATCTGAGCTGAGTGGCGTGTATAATCTATTTTTATCAGTTCCGGGGCTTCTACTCCATGCAAGTTAACATAACACTGTTTGAAAGACTACTGTGTAGATACAGCATTTAGCAGTGTTGCCATCCATAGTCTAGTCAGCTGTGACCTAGAAGATGCTATGAAAGCTTGGAACGTGCAGAAAAGTAACTCAAGGCTGGAACTGGGTAGCATGATTAAGTACCAGGTTTCATTTATAAGACTTATTTCGAAACCTCTTTAATGAAATAAAAAAAAGGAAGGAAGAGAAGGGAGAAAGAAAAAGAGAAGGAAATAAAAAAGAAAGGAAAAGAAAGAAAGGAAGGAAGGAAGGAAGGAAGGAAGGAAGGAAGGAAGGAAGGAAGGAAGGAAAAAAAGGCAGGCAGTTGGGAGATGTTTCTTACATATTCAGAGAGAGAGAGAGAGAGAGAGAGAGAGAGAGAGAGAGAGAGAGAGAGAGAGAGAGAGAGAAATTTGGTGATTTTGTGTTCAACAGCCCTGAAGTTTCCAGCCTTGCTGAACCTTGAAGCTGCCTCATTCATTTTTTATTTCAACAACAATGCCAATGAAATTACTGAAGCTTGCACCTTAGCATGTGTTGATGCAATTACAGCTTCCTTCTGCTGCCATCGTCCCTTTGCTTTATAACACAGAATGAAATGAGTACAGTCTGGAATAAAAAGTAGCACCATTATTTTCATTTCATTTTGTTTATTTATGCGTTTTCCAGGGTGTTTATTAGTCAGGATCAAACCATGGGTCCTTGTATTATGGGCACGCATCAGTGAGCTATATTCCCAGCCTCACATGTCTTCATTCCAAAACCTCTGACCTGGTTAAATGATTTGATCCAGAATGCTTTTAGGTGTTGAGGAAAAAATGTTACTAAAATTTATACATTCTCTTTTCAAATTGATGTTTTATAATAACACAGTATCATTCTGAATCATATAAAAGAGGACATATACATGTCACAATTTACATTACCAGTAACATATTTCTGGAGTAGCATTGCATGCTTCTCCGACAATTTATATTCATGAGTATATGTGGTCAAACTAGGTTATGCATCTTTTAGAGTAAAGTTACGTGTATAGGGACCTAATATACAAAATAGTTCATTATTTATACATTTTAAACCTGAATCATGTTATCCCTGTACTCAGGACTCTGAAGCAGGAGGACTGGTACAAGTTCAAGGTCAACCTAGGCTATCTGATAAGTTCTGGGTTTCTGGAATAAAAACATTAACACTCTATTATAGGGGGTTTGTAGAATTTATTAAGCAATTCTGAAATGTTTCCTTAAAAAAATTACAGGTTGTTGAGTAGCCTCAGAAAGAATTATAATGTATAATTATTTGGATGCTAAAATAAAATCTAAATCTCAGCACACACATGTACAAAATGATGTAAATTTCTCTTACTGAGTGTTTAACATTGCTGTTGTCAGGTATATTGTTTTTCTCTTCACCACTTATGAAAATAACAAAACACCTTCACTGTGATGCAATTAAAGCAGCATTACATCATATAAAAAGGAGAAGAGTCTATGACTGTCTGTATAACATTCAGGTTATACACATTGCAAACCCATCAGTCTTTGGAAATGATGACAGGCATGATGAGTTCACAGGACTAGTGCTACTAATGATGCATGCAGGTCTGACATAGTGTCTTCAGTTCCATCTACTTTGGTTGTTGCTGCCCTAGAAGATGAATTTGGATGCTCACAGTCTATTTTCTAAATGGCTGCTGTGGGCCTCAGAAGGCACAGATACAAGAGCAGTGATTCTCAACCTTCCTCAGGCTGTGGCCATTTAATACAGATCCTCATGTTGTGGTGATCCCCCCGTGAAATTATTTTCTTTGCTACTTCATAACTGTAATTCTCTACTGTTATGAACCATAATGTATCTGATACACAGGATGTTCAATATATTACTCCTGTAAAGGGTTGTCTGACTTTGAAAGGGGTTGCAACCCACAGGTTGAGAACCACTGTATTAGAGTTATTTGCTCTGAGGTAGTGTGGAGACATAAGTACCCTTGACCAATGCAGATATGCACTATTTTTTTTTCTGTGTATATGACTCAACAGCTTTCTAAGCAAATTCTAGAACAGAATGAAATTCAACAGTCTATATACAAACAATGCATGACCAATGCTGTCATGCTAGAGGTGGGAGTGGATGTGGGGTGTGGGGGAAATTTACCTGTGTTACAATTTTTGTATTTTTCCACACACGACTTTAACATCTTAGGCAGCAGGTTTCCAGCACTACAGTTGGCTCCTCTGTAAAATTTAGCTAATGACATCGTCTAAGGTCTCAAGATGTTATGGAGACAAAAAGATCTGATGAAAGAAAAGTAATGCATACAAAACAATTTTGAAGCATATTTAGCACTAAATAAACTCCTTAGAGGATTTTGTATCATATGTGTTGCTGTTGTGAACCAGCACCTATTACACACACACACACACACACACACACACACACACACACACACACACACAATTTTACTCACTTTATTTATCTGGTACAAAAATCCCCTTTGATGTTATGAGAATTGACAGTTTATGTTTTTAAATTATAAAAAATTACTTCTGTTGTCTTCTAAGAAAAGATTGGTGACTCTTATTAGAGAGGGGTCTATTGCTCTGGTTTCTTAAAGGATCCATTGTAAACCAGCCCAATTTTAGTTTTCCGGGTCCAAATGAAAGAGAGGAAATTCATAAAGGAAACACTAGTGAAGAGAGTAACACATGGGGGGTCATCATCATAAATATCATGGAATCAGACTGTCTTAGGGGAAAGAATTGTAATATTAGTATTTGAATTTACAGGAAGAACTGAGAGGTGACACTGTATTATTATACATGAGAAAATGAAGCTTGCATTTTTAGGGACTCATTCCATTTAGATGGTCACCAAATTGTCTGAAATCCCTTATTATATCCTGTAAAGATCAAACACATTAAGAATATCAAAATAACATTAGGTAACTCTTTTTGAGTGTTTAATAACTCCTAAGAATAAAGAAAAGTTGTGCTTTTCACAGAAGTTGTGGAGTTCAGGGCTTGAAGAACAAAATTAATGATGATATTTGGGAATGAAAAAGCTTGAGGACTCATGCTGACATAAAAGTGCGCAGAAAAAAAGATCTCCCCCTTTAAGAGACAGGGACAGTAAATTGAAGTTATCCAAATGGCAATGCCACCCACATAGTCACAGCTTCATAAGAGTAAAGCTAACTGCAGTGTATGCTAAACACCACCATGCGCCTTAACTGTTGCATCATGCCTGTCATTACTTCAGAATTATCAAAATTGAATGACTCTAAGACTCTGAAATGTTTACTCTGAAAACTTAATTGTAGTGCGACAGCTACACATTGACCCAGGAAAGGCCATGTGATTTTATGGTAATGCCTGGTAATTGTCATAGTCCAAGCACTTTACCTAATTATGTGATATGACTTTTTAAAAACTCCATGGCTCATAAATCATTTTCTCACTTAGAAATCAGCAGCAAAGGAAATGGCAGTGCAATCTTTTTGCTCTGATTTTAACAGTACATGATAGGAAAACATGTTACCCAAGAATGAATAAGGAGAAATAAAACCCAGAATTTTCAGGACCATTATGAGTCTTAGCTACGTATAGTATACAAAAATTTATCCAGGCAAGAAATGGCTTCTGACTTGATTACAAGCAATTAAGTATATAACCACTCAGAATGTGTTCACATAATGCACACACATCAACAAACAAACAAACAAAAAGCAATAACAGCAAAAACAGAGCCTTGAACTATATAGACAGAAACCTGAATAGCGTCATAATCTCTGTAGGTAAGTGGTTCTCAACCATCCTAATGATGTAACCCTTTAATAAAGTTCCTCATGTTGTAGTGAACCCCAGCCATAAATTATCTTGTTGCCACTTCATGGATGTCATTTTGCTACTGTTATGAATCATAATGTAAATGTCTTAGATGTAGGATATTTGGCTCCACAGATGGACTGCGACATACAAGTTGAAAACCAGTACCATAGGTAGTCATCGAAGTCTGATCTGTCCAAAGAAAGCCAAAAACAATTGTGTCTCTGTTCTTTACTTTTTGAACAATAGCAATGCAGTGGAGATTATGTTTCACATGTAAGTGCTTTCTTAGGTCAATTAAACCACCTCTCCTAACACATTCATTTTTCCCAGCATATTAGTAAATTAATGAGGAAACATAAAAAATCATAACAAATTGCGAGAGGGGAAAGTTTTATGGATTAGAATATCTTTGTGTTTTCTGAAAATATTTTAATACTTGGCTTAAGAATGATTTAAAAAATAGATTTACTCCTTTTAAAAATGATTAAAAGTATTGGGAGGTTAAAGGAATTCCCCTTAATTCTTGTTGTTGTTATTATTATATGGAATTATTATAATAGTAATATGAAAGCTTTTAAAATTTGAAAAGCTAGTCTATATTGAAAAGCCAGAAGCCATTCACACTCCGTTTAATTAACAATGACCATGTCAATGGAAATAAATTTTGGCACAGAGCCATGAGGGGATATTGCCATAAGCAGTGTCTGGCATGGTACACACAGCAGGAACCACACCTGCAATAAAGCACAGACATAGACTCTGTGATAAACTCTATATAAATAAAAGTTCACAAGTGAATATCATAACAAGAAGCTGCGTTTACAAAGATAAGTAAAGTTTTTCCATCTGTGAAAATTCCTCTTTTAGAACGAGGAATGGTATATTATGTTTCATATATATGGAATGGTATATTATGTTTCCTAATGCTATAATCCATATTAAGCAGGGTGAGTACTACAAGTTTTCAATTTTGCCAACAATGTTGGCTGGTTACAAAAAACTATTCCCCATTGGTGACATTTTAATTGTAAGTTTCCTGGAAAATATTATGATGTTATATCTTAATCTCATTACATTGTTTATGGGTTTCTATGGGTTCAAAGTATAGGTTCAAGTAAATATGGTGAATTTATTATTTTGCAAATATTTTTGTGATACAGTATATTCCATATTAAAGAAAACTGAAATAACCTGGGTTTAAAATACACTTAGTCTTGATACTACTTTACTGTTTATTTTGGTTCATACATAAATTATTATGTTTTATAAAAGATAAAGTATAGGTTACTGACCAAGACATTTTCATTTGAAATATGACAACACATTTTAGTTATTTTCTTATAAATATTTCTATTTAGAGATATGTGTAGTCACTGAGTAAACCGAAAAAGATGTCATTTTATGAGAAAACGTGGTCTATATTTTGAAAAAAAAGAGATGGGTTTGGTTCTCTATGGATTTTTACCTAGACATATAAGCCAATGTCCTCATTCAAGCAATTTCAAAAGTTTAGTTCATTCAATTTGTTTTATTTCAAGAATATTGTCTGTTTTGTGAACTATTTGTGACACCAGGAGACACAAGGTAGTTCCCAGATAGCAGCATGGGTGAAAATCAGAATCTATATGGTACTTTCTAGATTTTAGTATCTTGCTGAAAAAAGAAAGATGAACTAAAGAAAGAAAATAAAATTGAATCATCTAGCACTAAGTTGGAGTATACAGGGCACTAATATATTCAATTTAAAAGAGTTATTTTGCTGTAGTAATTATTATTTCAAGATAATGAATGGAGTAAAAAGTTAAGAACACATAGTTTTAGTATTAAAGATTTCAATCATTTATTTTCCTGTGTGGTATCTCTTAAATACACTAATCATACAGTTAATAAATACTAGATTATGGTCTTTATTCATTACTATCTTATATCTTTCCAAAATATTGGATTATTAAGCTTACATTACCCTCATGTACAATACAAAAAGATAAAATAGCACACCAAGCAAATTTTTAACAGGACAGTCTCTGTCTTTCATTTATTTTGTTCATTCAGTCATTCATTAAATAATAAATGTTATATTCTTTGTATAGTCTTTCCCAAAATACATTGTCATAGTTCAACAGAATGCTGTTTCAAAGAATATTCATAGTCTAAATCATAAGACTACCTTTTTTAGCAGCAAAAGTTAAAGTTTTAAAATTTAAAGTAATGTATTTGAGAAGCTTACTCATGTTTTCAGATCACACAGTCCACTAATTTCACCAACACTTGCCCTCCACTATTACCTTGTAAGTAATCCCCCTCCCTCCCCCCTCCCCCTTGCAGGCACTGTACCGCATAATGATTTTTGAGAGACAAATAATTTTTATCTCCAAGGCAAAACATCACATCAGTCCAAATCAGTGCAACTGGGTTCTGACTGATCTATGAATTTGTTAAATTTCTTAAGTTGACAAATACTACTCAGGAGAAAGACTTGGGCTAAAAGGTAGAAAGAAGAGATTCTTATATGGGACATCAAAAACCCCTGACACCCTTCAACTTAGAAGAGAAAAGGGGAAAGGCCATTGCTGAACATACCCTGTGACTAGAGATATCTCCAACTTCCTTCCTATAATTCTGTGTTCTTTCATGGAATTTGAGCTTGCTCTGGTAGACAGAAGGCAAAAATTCCAACCTTTTAATGTACTTATGTAAAATGTTTCCTGGGAGAAGGCTTGACAACATCAAAGGCATTTAATGGCAGGTTCTAGACGGACCATAATGGAGGTGTATAATAGGAAACTGTTGTAAGAATATACTTACCAAACAGGTTGTGACATTTACTCTACAAATTGTGATATCCAATCAGTGTCACCTTGTTCAAACTCTTGGGGACTCGCTTCCCATTTCAGTGAATGTTAACAGGGAGTTAAAGTAACCTCTACTTCTTTTTAATCCTAAGGAACATTAGGCTTTCTCATTATTTACTATTATTTATTGACATATTTCCAAAGCTCAAAATATTTTATTACACATATAGTTGAACACATGATTCAAATTGTATAGTATAGAAAATAAACTTTTTGGTAGTGTCCTCAGCATTTCATGATGCAAAACTATTGACAAAGATCTTTAGAAAAAATAATAAAATAGTCCTTCGGTATTAAAATTCTTATTAAAAAGCATTAGATCAAAGGGAGGATTATGACAGCATCAATGCATAGATGAGTTAGGCATGAATGGAATGAATTGCCCTGGCTTTATCAACAAATCAAAATATCTGACATCTCAGCTCTTATAATAAATCAAAATACTTGAAATCTGAAGGTCACAGTTTGTCTTAGGTCAATCACAAAAAATAAAATGCATTCATACATTCTCAATTTTCTGCAGTTTCTGATGATGGAACATAGAAAGCAATGTACGTCCAGGACAGAAGCGTCATTCTGCATACTTACCACGTGATTTTTATGCCACTTTGTTGAATGCAGATTAATATATTTGGGCTTTTTATTGCTTGAGTAGAAAGTGCTCATTACTTATTATTTTATGTTTATCATATAGAAAATTAAAAACAAACAGAACGTTTTCTTAAATGGCAGATATCACACTGTGGTGGTGGTGGATTTCCTCAGGATGGTCTTCTGTGGTTTTGGTGCAGTGGGAGGAGGCACGGTTGCAGGTGTGGGAGGGGGGAAGCTGTTACTGTGGCTTATTCCCAGTCCCCCATTTTCTAATGGGAAAGTGGGGAGATGAGGTGGAGGAGGGAGCAGAGGTCCTTGGTGAGAGATCTTTCCAGGTGGATGGACTGGTTCACTGTGTAAATGGACCTCCCTATTCTTTATGTTATACCGAGTCTCACAGTCAGGACAATAGCCATGATATTGTACTTTTTCATTGAACCGTACTCGTTCCCGAGGCCCTGCCTGAGGACTCCTGTCCTTTTCAGGTCTGTGCATCAGAGACTGCAATGGAGCCTTGTCCAAGTTACTATTGGGTATGCAGCAGATGTCTCCATTTGGAATTTTGTTGGGTCTACCGGGTAATCCTCCATTCCGTAGAAGGGTGCCATTGGTCTTTACAGGATTGGCAGTTGGCACCACTCTTTGAGGCTCTTCACACCTCACAGGTGTCAACCTTGGAGGAGGGGGTGGAGGGTTTGGCTTTCTCAGGACAGTCAGGATAGCAGATGGGTGTGCTGGAGGTTTAATGAGAGGGGCATTGGCCTGTTCTTTGATCTTCTCTATGCTGGAGGCTGTTGTCCCACTGGAGCTGCTGTTCAGAGTATCTGTTTTGGAGCTGTCGGTCATCTCATCCTCCAGCTGTAGGTCAGAGGTCAGGGTGTCAATCTGGTCAACCACCTGGTGGAAAGGACAAGGTAATTGTGTTGAAGACCAACCTGAAGTAAAGTTCACATAAATCAAACCTTTTCTGGTCAGCTTTGAGCTTTTACAGAAGCTCTGACTGATCCTGACCAGGTAACTCCATTGCTCCCTCAAGATTTCAGTCAAGAAATATAGACATGGAGACCATTGAATGTTTGGTATCCTAATCTCATAAGCCTACAATCTAATATGCAATTTATTCTATTTGGCTCTGCTATTATTTTCTGCTGAAAAATAATCTAAACAATTTGGATAATGGTTATACTTTTAATAAGATGACTGTCCTTTGTTGGCCTCTGTGGTGTTTTGAATAAAAGTGGCCCCCATAGACCCATTGTTAATGGCACTATTAGGAGATGTGGCCTGGTTGAAGTAGGTGCAGCTTTGTTGGATGATATGTGTAACTAATTGTGGGCTTTGAGGTCTCAGATACACAAGCCATGTCCAGTGTCTCTCTCTCTCTTCCTGATTTCTATAGATCTAGATGTACTCTTGGCTACCTCTCCAGCACCATGTCTGCCTGTGTGCCTCCTGGCTTCCCCCCATGATGACAATAGACTAAACCTTTGCACTGTAAGCTACCCCCAATTAAACCTTTCCTTATTAGACTTGCTGTGGTAATGATATCTTTTCATATCAATAGAAACCCAAAGTAAGACATCCTCCCCAGCAAGAAATCATAAGTTTACTTAAAACATTTTGTGCTTTTTGTGATATGTTTTTTGATACTCCATCCTGTAGTTTTTGAGGGTGATCTTGGTAGATGTCAAAGTTTTGTTTTAATTCAAAAGGTTCTACTGTAAAACTGTACTTGTAAGTCTAAAAAAATCCTCCAGACCCTTCAAATATTTTCTCTTTTGTTTTCCTTTTAACCATGTCTTTTAGACCTTCTTTTAAATTCTCATAACTACAAACTTACTTTCTACCACAGAACATTTGTACAGAGCAATAGTCCTTCATGAAATGCTCCCCCCACCAAACCAATGTCCACAAATCTAAAAAAAAAAAAAAAAAAAAAAAAAAAAAAGTATGTCAGGAGTCAATCTTTAAGAGTTTCTACTTCTCCTGCAACTCTATGTCAAGTTAATTTATTAAATAGTCACTGAAAGCTTTTTTTAAATGTAAAGTATTCACATAATTTTGAATTACATTTTGAATAGCAACATAAGTATTAAAATACTTTTTTTTTTTCATTTAGATCCTGTCTACTTTCAATAGCCAAAGGGTATTTGACTGCTTTTTCCTATAGAATTGTAAAGTAGTGATAGCACTGACAGGGCTCAGGAAACATTTATTAATAAATGCCTCGAGGATTGTTTCTTTTGGTCAAATGTGAGCAAAAGCATTTCCTCCTCTGATAGCTACATGACATGATTTTAGAACTTGCTCAATTATTCTAAAATAAATATTTAAAAAAACCTTACTCATAGAGAACCATATGGTTCTTGACACATTTTTTAGTTCTTAGTCACACATGTAGCAATTGCTGTCATGAGATGGGTAATAGATGCAAGAGGTAAGAAATCAACTTGGCTCATTGAGGCTGGGCTCTATTTCCCTTGTGGGGGTAGGGTGGGGGGTAACTACCTCTAGCATTTAGTCTGTTAAATTTCTACAGCAAAGAAAACAAAAGCCTCATCTATTATGAAAAAAAAAAACAAACCATGAACCTGATAAAAAATTACTGCCTCAAGCCTGATGTGATAATTCCTGGCTGCTCTCTGTCTCAGTATTCTCATTTCCTCCATGACTATTAATGCAGATTAAAAAATGCAGAAACTAACACTGCTTCTATGGAGCACGGAACCTAGTGGGATCGCCTGTCATTGACACATACTTAGAGATTGTAGACTACAAATAGTGAAAGTGTGACTTCCAAGTGATCAACAGCATGTTAGATATTACAAAGGTTCTGAGACCCCATGAGATACGGTGGGTGGGTGCAGCCTTCCTGAGACTTCAGACAGATCTAATTGGCAGGAGAGCAATGATTCAAGGATGCTTTCAGAAACAGCCTGAGAAAGATCCTCTGATAAAGAGAATTGAGTATGGGAACTCTAATGGAGACCTTGCTGCTGAAGGGCACAATGAGACAAGAGATGGAGCATTAGCTAAACAGCTCCATTGTGGAGAGTGTCACAATAGAGTGCCACACACTTCGAAATCAGCCCCAGTAGTGAGAGAAATGGAACTCAAAGGAAAAATGTGTTAATATATATTTTTATAACAGAAATACAAAATAAATTCAGATAAATCACATAGTTTCAAAACAAAAGAAGTATAAATCCTTTCTCAATATTCAACAGTAAAACTATAGGACACACACACACACACACACACACACACAAAGAGAGACATGTATGAGAAACAAAAAGGCATCAAGTATTATAGAACATAAAAATTAAGCAATTATAACATGAAAGGACTATGTTGAGAGATCATGAGACCCAGTAACAGAGAAGAGAGAATTCAGAGATAGTAATAAAGAGTACATATCTTTATTTCCAATCGGAGGAAACAATAAGGGGTAACTACCATCATTAGTCACAATTTGGGGGTGGGTGTGCTTCTCTATCCTCAGAAGATCTATATGGACACATTGCTGGCCTGCTTTCTTCCTTCACCTACATTGAAGCCTCAGGCTTCAAGGCTATATTTGTATCTGTCAACCTGGATTCACAGACAGGAGCCTAACATAACTGTCCTCTGAGATTCTCCACCCAGTAGGTGTCAAAAACAGATTGAGAGACCCACAGCCAAACTTTAGAAGGAACTTTAGAAGTCGTGTGGACAATTTGGGGGAGGGAATGGGGAATCCGGAACAAATAGGGACTCCACAAGATGACCAACAAAATTAACTAACCTGGAGTCTTGGGGACTCCCTGAGACTGAACCACCAACCAACCTTGTATACAAGGGCTGGACCTATGGCCCCTCAGCACATATGTTGCAGACATGCAACTTGGTCTTATGTAGATCTCACAACAACTGGAGTGGGAGCTGACCCTGACGCCTTCCTGTGGATCTTGCTCACCTGACAGGGCTGTCTTGTCTGGCTTTAGTGGGAGAGGTTGTACCAAGTCTTGCAGTAACTTGAGTTGCCAGGGTAGGTTGGGTCTCCTGGAGGTTTCACTGTTGTATATTGAGAAAGAATTCATATTTTTTTGTGATAGAAATGTTTGAGAGATATAGCTTAGTTGGAAATGTACTTCTCACCCAAGCATTATGCTCTGAGTTCAATCCCTTAGTGACCGATCCACATACAGAGCTCTGGCCACCCAGTCTAGCTGTGTTATTTGAGATACTGTCTCAAGGAATGAGATAAGGAATTATTGAGGAGAAACCTGACATTAACCTTTGGCTTTAACACCCACATATGTGCATACATACATGAACATGTATGCACACACTATCAGCCAAGTGATGGGAAATCTAAACAGTGTTGAGAATACCAAAGATAGCATGATGTCCTCCCATGGTTTAGCATCAGGACAAATAATGTTGTTAGAATTCCCATACTATAAAAAGACTGCCCACAAATTTAAAGCAACCTCTCATCTAATTACCAATAACACTGTTAACAGATCTAGAAAAAAAATCTCATAACTCATGTGAAAACACAAACATCTCTGATTATCCAAGGAAATGATAAGCAAAGGGAACAATGCTGAAGGTACAAAACTCCTTATGTCAAAGTGCACTACAGAGTCGTGGCAAAACACACAGTAGAATATTGTTCTAAAGCATACACAGAGAGTACTAGAATGAGGTTAAGTACCCAGAAAATAAATCTGTATATTTCTTCTTTCCCAAAGTTGCCAAGAACATACCTTAGAGAAATACAAAGTCTTCATCAAATTGGTCTTAGGAAAACTGAGTATTAACATGTAGAGGAGTAAAAGAAAAACTTTAAATCCCTCCTTCTATATAAATCAACTCAGATTAAAGAGTTTAACATGGCCAGATACTCATAGTGGCTGTACACATAGGAGAAACACATCAGGTATTTGCACAAGCAATGACTTCTTGGTAAGAGACTAACAGCTCAGGAAATTGAATTAATAATCGGCATGGGATTACATCCACTTTACAAAACTTCTGGGTAGCCATAAGTAGTAATACCACTCAACACAGTGAAGAGCCAGTGTATATAATGAAAGTTATATGACCAGTTATTCAGCTAATCGAGAATAGACAGATACAATACAAAAAGAAAAAAATAATAAAATCAAGTATTCCAACCAAAAGTAGAAAATGATCAGAAAAGATACCTTTCAAAGAAGCACAAGCAGATAATAAACACACACACACAAATACTGTGCATCTTTTGTCATTATGGAAATGAACTCTAAACTATACTGAGATTCTATTTCACTCTACTCAGAGCAGTTATTGTTGAAAATTCCAAACCAACCAACCAACAAATAGATAAATGACAAGGCCTCTCTCTAGTGTGAGAATCGATGTTAAGAAGGATTGCTCTCCAGGTAATACTAGCACACAGGAAATATCAACTACAGTCTCTACCTTCTGATGACCGCAATCAGAAACTGCTTCCTACTGAGATCTCCTACAGAGATTAGCTAACTGGCTTCCTTCTACTTCAACTATATGCAATAAACCTGCCTCCTAGCACAGCAATATTCAAGTTCACCTCTTTGCTCAGTGTTATATAATAAATAGCCTGAGTGTCAGGATGTTAATGAGTCTCCATCAGAGCACACAGTATACCCATTCCCAGCTAGTTGCTATGTGTGTCTCTCCTTTCTTCATTCTTTTATTGTCTGACACAGGCCAAGTTTAAAGCTCTGCAAAGGATAGCAGTAAACACTGACAGCAAAACCTACATAAAAATACTCATATCAAGGAGATTGAATCACAAACTACTGGATGATGAATGGGTTACTTAAAATAGGAAAAATAGTAGACTTGAATGAAAAATAAAAACAACATGCAAGAAGCTATAGGATATAATAAAAATTGAGAGAAAAATTTATAACTAGAAATTCTATATTTTTAAATAAATCTAAAAATAATCACACAATATACTTCAATGTATTAGAGAAACAATAGTAATATGTAGACAAAATGGTCAGGGAAGAAGTTAATAAAATAGATACAAAGGAATAATATGTAGGCTCAATGAAGCCAGAAAGTGGCTCAAAAAAAAAAAAAAAATCAAGACGGAAAATTTAGTTAGAATAACTACAAGACAATGAGAGAAGACTCAAATTAATAACATTGGGAATAGGTAGACATACCACAGCTAGTTTCAAAGGATCATTAGGGTACATATGGAAAATCTATGGTCCAATAAATTGTAAGAAGTAAGTGATATACTTAGAGAAAATTAAGACATATCAAAATTAAGCTAGAAATGAAGATATAATGCATCATGTTAATAGATTCCAGGCCTCTTGATAATCTCAACAGATGGCAAAAAGTCACACAACAAAGTATGGTATCTTTAGTCATAGAAGCTCTGAAGAAACTAGGAACATAAGTACATCACTCAAACAGTAAAGCTACAAATGAGAAGCCTATAGCCAATACTATACAACTAGGGGAAAGCCTTAAAGCATTTCCATTGAAACCAGGAACTAGACAAGGAAACCAGATGCAAATTAAAAATAGATTGAGATTGTATTTCACTAAAATCAGAATAGTTATCATTAAATAAACATGCAAGAGGTGCTGGTGAGGTTGTGGACAAAAGGAACTTTCATAAACTCCTTGAGGGAACAAAAACTGGTCTAGTCACTATGTAAATCAGTATGGAGTTAAAAACTAAAACTCCCAGATGCTGCAGGTATATGACTTCTTGTGTTTCTGCAGGACTCTGAGTCAACAAGTCACAGAGATATAACATACCCATGCTTACCATGGAGCTCTTTGTAACAGTCAGGATATGGTGCCACCCTTAATGCCCTCCAATAGATAATGGTTATAACCATTAACTGCATATTCAAAATAGATTCTTATTTAGTTATACTGAAGAACAATCATGTCCTTCGCTAAAAATATATGTCAGAGGACACCATTACATTAAACAAAATAAGTCAGATCCACAAAGACAAATGTGTCCTTTAATTCTTTTATTAATATTTTGCTGTGTAAAGATACATAAATATGTGTGTATATGAATTATATAAGATAATTAGGGAGGAGTGGGAGAATAAGGGATAGAGTCAAGGAATGTGTGTATACAGATGATGAATATGCTCAAAGTAATAGAAAGAAATCATCTTTATAAAATATATCACCAGGTAAAATACATCAATAAAACAAAAGATATCCTGTGTATATTACTCACACAGCTGTTAAATACTAAGTTCAAAATAAGGCCTTAATGGAAGCCACAGAAGTAAAAATAGATAAACCCAAAACACAAAATTTTGGAATTTCTTTCCCACACATCAAGCCCAATCCCTTCAAATGCTCATCTTTTATACTGGAACTACTTTTTTTTTTCTAATTGGATATTTTATTTATTTACATTTAAAACGTTATCCCCTTTTCCCAGTTTCCCCTCCACAAACCACCTATCCAGGCCCCCCCAACCCCTGCTCCTCTACATTTTCATGTGCTGTCTTCAGGCTAACTTCCTGTTGTGCCTGGCACAGTGCAGTGACTTTAAACTGAGATATTAAATAAAAATTTACTTAGCAAAGAAATGGAAAAGAGACCCAGACTTATTCTATCTTATCTTGATTTCAGGGTTTATGTCTCATTTTTTAGTTTATCAGACCCACTAATCCCATATGGCTCAGAAAAAACAGATATGGAACAGGAAGGGAAGAGAAGACATTGATCAGACATGGGGAACTCTCTCCCTGGTCATTGAAGCATAGACTTGTCCCAAAGCTTCTAATAAAGATAGTTCCAGTCCAACTCCCAAAACACTGAGAGAACTGAAACATGTGGTTGTCACTAAATATAGCTCTGAACATATCCAGACTTTTTCTGAATACTACTCATCTTAGTTAATTAAAGTCATGAAGCATTGAGGTTAATTATCTTTTTAATTATTTTTAATCTTTTATTTACATTCCAATTGTTATCTCCCTCCTGGTCTGCCCTCTGGCTGTTCCTCATCCCATACCTCCTCCCTGTCTCCAAGAGGATGTCCCCACCTCCCCACCCCCACCCCACTGGACCTCCCCACTCCCTGGGGCCTCAAATCTCTTGAGGGTTAGGTGCATCTTCTAATTATCTTAAATTTTTAATTTGTATGAATCTTCCTCTGGGGTCACTTATCAACAGTTCTCAGCCACAAAAATTTGCACTACAAATTTCATAAAGGAAAAGACAGTTTATTTCTAATTGAGACTTTTACAAAAATTTATTGATTCTGAAAAACTTACGATTGTCCTATAAAAACAGCTACCTTAAGCTGTTACTGTCTATAGTAAAATCCAAAAGAAAAAATGAGTAAGAGCCAAAGGAAATATTACTAAAAGAATCTAGGTAAGAATAAGAATAGTCATATGCTACCAGCCCAGATACTCTTACTACTGAGCTCAAACACTAACTGACACAGCACTTGGTTCATCTTCTGTTGGATGGAATGTAAGCCTGAGAAAGAAGCAAGAAGGAAGCAGCCTTGAGTGTACTCCATCACCACTACAGAGAGCTAATCTGCCTTCCATTTATAGGCGGAACTCACATGATCTATTTCTATTTGCCCAAATGATCTACTGTAGGGATTAAAGTAAATAGTTCTTCATCACAACTTTATATTTTGCTGTTAGATGACAGCGCGTTTGAGAAAGGGCATGGGAATTCTTATGCATGAGCAAACCCAGTAATTATAGTGTGAATGGTCAAATTACACTAAATTGGTCTTAGAAAAAAATGTAGCAAATGGAAACATTTAATTTCTTCCACAATTTGGTCTAGCTTTTACATTTATTTATGTGAAAGGATCTGTAAGACATTTAAAAGGCAAGAATTATTTGAGCCTCTCTCTCTCATGGTCTCTGAAATACCTCAGTTGCAAGCATGAAAACGATGCTGAAGTGGCTCAAAATAGACTAGCCTTGGAATATACAGAGCTATCTTCAGATTTCTAGACTAACATGTATTCCATAACCATCCTATTGTTAGTTAGGTACCAATTGGTCACAGAGTATTTCCACTGAGCTATGACATCATTGTCCAGAGCAACAGAGTGTGTCTCTTTCCCACTGTAAAACACCACAAATCTCATAGTAATATAATGATATTACATAGTGCTTATCCTTTTCCTTATTTCTTATATTTGATACCACACATTGTATAGATAATGGAATCCATTCAATAGTGTATATTTGAAACAGGGTCTCGTGATATAATCTCAGCTTGTCTGGAACTCATTGAATAGACCAGGGTAGCCTCAAACTTGCAAGAGATTCAGCTGCTGTGGTTTTCAGAGTCCTAGTATTAAAGGCATGCACTGCCATATCATGCTTCATACAATGTATTTTAATCATATCCACTCCCCACTTCTCCCACTAACTCCTTTCAACTCCATTTCTATCTCCTCCTACACTTTGTGTTTTCTTTAAAAATTGCTAATAATAATAATATATAGAAACTAATGTGCAGTGCCAATATATTGCTGGTATGAGGTCAATTACTGGAGTCTGGTTAATTTACCAGGGGCCTCATGGTTAAAGCAAATTGATTTTCATTGCTCCAAAACTATCAACTGTTCTCTTCCTGGTGTCTTTTACTAATTAGACCCCATATTATTTGCCCTTACAAACAATCCTCCTGAGCACATTCAGTCACTCTACACAGCACTAGAACTCACGTGTTTTCCTCCCTCATATATACCATTGTGTGATATAGTAATTAATTGCTTAATTAGCCTTCATTTTTTTCTTGTGAAAGTCTACTATCTTAAAAATAAATCTCATGTTTTAGAGAGGGAACAAGGAATATATACTAAATACATAAGTGTTAAAAATAAATGAAACAGAACAAAATACTGCAACAAAGTATGGTGTTCACAAAATAGCTTCATTTTTTTTCTTTTCAGTTCTGAATACATCTATAAATTTCAGAAAAATAAATTTGGGCTGTAAAATCATGCTTCTGATCTTTGTAATCTCTCACAATTTTTTGTTTTTTTTTCTTATACATAGAGAATAGAAGTTACATATACACCTTTAAAACATATAATACATTCAGCAATGAATCTGCAAGAGAGATATTGAAATGAAATATTAAAGTAACTCTGCATGATTTTTACAACATTAATACATTTATGATTAAGATAATGTTTATAAAAGGGTAAAATGGTTCTACAGGTAAAAGTGAATGGTGGTTTGAATGACTAGGAGGGGCAATCCTGTTGGAGAGGTCTGTCAGTATTAAGATTTGAGGTTTCAAAAGCCCACTCCAGGCCCAGTCTCTCTCTCACTCCCTTCCCCCACCCCTCAACCCCCCACCCCACCTTCTGCCTATTGATCAGGATGCGAACTCGAACTCCCTTTTGCTGCTGCAACACCCTGCCTTCCTGTCTGCTTTCAAGCTACCACCATGGTATAACTGTGAGCAAGAGCCCAATTAAATGCTTTCTTTTATGAGAGTTGCCTTGGTCATGGTGTGTCATGAGAACAACAGAACAGTAACTAAAGCAAGGCACATGCCCCAAGTCTGATGACACAAATTCAGTTCCCAGAAACTGACTCCTAGAAGTGCTCTGTCCTCTATACGTACACCCATAAATATGTAAGTAAGTGCATAGGCAGATAAATACATGAATTGATAGATGAATATATAGATGCAAAAGAATAATAGCTTGAATTACATTAAAATTACTATATGATGATATTATTTTGAATATTCTAGTGAGACAAATGTTTAGTGGCTATTATAAAGAAAAAATACTAAATTGTACAAGTATGTGTTTGATTTTCTTAGACTCTATTTGTAGAATATTAAATTTCTTCTCAAGGTAATAAAATATCATAGTTTTGATTTCTCAAGTACATAATTACATGGCAGAAATAATAGAATTAGCCAAAATTTCAAATACTATTTTTAGTATTGTTGATATTAATAGCAGTGTTATTCAACTTGATGCTGGAACGTTGGGGCATGGCTAGAATTAAGATTTTCAACGGTTGTGTAATGATAAAATAAGGTCATTTTATAGTGCTACTTTCCAGGTTTATTCATTTTAAACATAAGAAAAGATGCAGGAGAAGAATATCTGGGTCATCTAGACTTCAGTACATGTAAAGGAAAGACTGAAAGATTACCCTGAAGCATATATATCTATAAGCGCGTGCACGCGTGCACACACACACACACACACACAAACACACACACACAGAGACAGAGAGAGACAGAGAGACAGAGAGAGAGGAGGTGAGGGATGGAAAAGGAGAGAAAGAGGGATAGGGAGGGGTAGGGGATGGGAGAGGGAGAACAACAGGGAGAGAAGGAGAGAGAGGAGAGGGAGAGAAAGACAAGACAACTAGAGTTCCAGAAGTAAAACCTAATGTTGTAGAGTGTAACTGGGATAGGGAGGGTGTACATATGAATATTTGAAAATGTTTAGTTAATAAAATGGAACAAAAAGTAAAAACAAATGAAGAACCATTAAGACAAAAGATAGAGAAATGCAGACAACAACACTCAGAAGTGACCAGGGATCATCAGACAACTCCAAAGAGTTTTGCCTTTGCCAGAGGTAACAGGATGACACTAAGTATGTGTGCATCTGCACAGCTGATGTGAGCATCTAGGATTAGCAGAACATGAAGGAAAAGAAAGCATCTATTTAGGGTGTTATTAAAAATGTGATAAGCAAAAACCCAATGAAAATAATGAAAAATGATGCAAGTGGGAAAGGTTTGTTGCTTTTTTTTTTTTTTTTTTTTTTTTTTTTTTTTTTTTTTTTTTGCATGAGTGAAAACATTTGAGAAGCTCTAAGGCTCATCTTTAGCATGTCTTTCTCAACTTGACCTGCTTATGCTCAGTTATAATGGGATTGTGCTTCATGTGGAGGCACGTGGGGACATTACCCTTGACTAATAAGGACTTGCAAGAATTGTGACAGTCCTTCCTGCACCTCAGTTCTAGCATTCATAATAGAGAATTGGGAGTTTCATTTTAAAATATAACTTCATGTTGAATTTAATGAACCAGAATATATGAGATGAAAGAGAAAGAGGAAATTTAGAATGTGAGCTCTCATAAAGTGGGCTTTCTGGGCATCTGTCTAAACTGTCAGAGGACTCCAGATATAGTTTATAAAAATAAATTAAACATAATTTGAGAAACAATGAAAGTCTTCATCACAGAGAGCCAAGAGCCATTTAAATCTGCTAAAGGGTTTTGAAAATTAATCTTTTATGACCAATACTCTGTTGCTAAATCCCTGAAAGGCTTCAACATGTGACATTTTTTTTTCTGAGAGCATAGTTTTTATAGTAAAACCTATGCTTGTTTTGCTTTCACAAAACTGTGTTGGAAATAATTATAAATGCATACAATCTCCATAAGGTAATAAAAGAAGAGAAATGTAAATTATGTTTTGTAACCCTTTTTAAATGTTAACACAGTTAATGTACAAAAACTCTAAAATGTTTCTGATTTGTAATTCCACCTTATACTTTCCACATTGTAAAATATAGAGTGCTACCATCCCACTGAAACTGTGTCAGCTCAGTATTCCTGTGGTGCATGTTAAGCAATGTCATGCTCTTGACTTGACAGCCCTCAGTTTTATACTTTACCTTCAACATCTCTGCCAGTGATTCCTTTTGTAATCACAGTTTCAGTTATTTATAAAAGTCAAAGTCCCTCTGTGCCCAACAATTTAAATAACTTGTGGTAGTTTTCCAAAGTATTTATTTTTTAAATAAGTTAACACATGATTGTGTTTTTAACATAACATACAAGAATATTGTTCTATTTTTTAAACAAGACTGGCTTTATTAAAAAATCAAGGTATAATTTTGAAGAAAATTGACAGGAATGGCATTTAAGATCATTGCTGAGATAAAAATTATAAAAATATTCCATGTTGTGAAATAGTCAATGGGAAATATATATTTAAATTTCAAAAAATGTAATATATGGGTTGTTAGCTACATGGTTCTTAGTGGTGAGAGAAACAAGAGTTATGTAATGTGATTAACAGCACAGGTTACTGCTAAAATCTACTCATTTGCATTTTTCTAGAAGGCTCCAGTTAATTAAAAATTCACTCAATATCTCTTTAAAGTTCTATATAAGGATTTAATACAAATTGACAAAGCAATTCCTAATACTTCAGGATGCATAACTGACAAACAGAAGCAGTAGGTATGGGACCATACTGGCAGAAAGTGATGGATGAGAAGAATGCTAGGCCAGGCAGTGAAACCATGAGAGGTGGTCCTTTTCACATCCTTTTGGAAATGGTTAAGATTAGATAGAAAGGCTTATTTTGAAATATAAGTTTTCAAATAACTGCACACTGAGAAATGATTGGACAGATGAAATTAAGTCACATGTTGGGAGTTAATCAAGGGGGGTTCCCATTGTGGCACCTATGGCTTAATGGACAAGACTCATGATGGGAAGTAACCACAGAATTATCCTCTTCTGGAACGTTTAAAAAGAACACTTGAATAAAATTTAAAAGTCAACATTCAAAATCAGCACACCCCATCACCCCCAGTCCTCCCCAAACAGTGAATTAATACAGTGTCTGTCATTTGTCAGTATGTCAGTTGATATCTTTTCCTGACTTTTTTCATGAGCACCTGTGTTGTAAACATGTGTGGATTTGTATTTACTGCATGTGTGTGTGTGCATGCATGTGAAGGTCTGAGGTTGATTTTGGAATCATCCTCAGCTACTCCTCCACATTAGTCACTGACACAGGGTCTCTCAATCACACATTATATTACAAGCCAGCTTGCTCTGGTGACCTTCTGTGTCTGCTTTCCAAGGCTTGCATTACAAGTGGGCTACCACATTTGGCTTATCTCCCGAGAGTTCCTTGTATGCAAGACAATGAACCCAGCAGCCATTATTTTCCAGTCTTGTAGCATGAGTGACTTATGACAGTTGAGAAGTAGTGTAAATCTTGTCACAGCTTTCTCCCTTACATACCACTGAGTATGTGCCACTGAACATAATGAATTTTGATCATTCAATAAATAATAATATGATAAATAATAAAATTGAAAAAATGATTAATTTGCGAAAGCAAACTAACTTGACTTAAATATTTACCATTAGTAAACAAAAATTAGCTTCCTACCTATCTCAGTAGTTTGGAACAAACAGAATATAAAAGCAAATTAGTGAGAGACTCTTCATTATAACCATTTGAAAGAATTGCTTAACACAGAATGCAAAGATGCCGAGAGACAGCTCAGATTCACTTGTCAAAAGCAAGAGAATAATAAATGCAGCTCTCAACAGCATGTGCAGAAGGAACTCCATGGCATCGGTGGGTATATGTACATCAGAGGCAGGAGAGTTTGAGGAGAGACGTCAACTTTAACAGTGAAAAGCCAGAATGCCTGATTTTCTAATCAAAGCTTTTCATCCTCCGCCATGTTTCCTCAACTTCCAGTGCTTTAGCACAAGAGATAGCCAATAAACAAATTTTACTAAATAGAGCAAGGTGAAGACTAGAATCCCTCAGGCCCATGATAAAAGATAGTTCCCTAGGTCACCAGAGCTAGGAGTCATGGTAGGAAGTATGCCCTCAAGAGGACTGGCAAGGACATTACTTTTGTTTTTAACTTGTAAGGTTTTAACCTCTCCAGCCTTCCAATGACATGCATGTAAGACTTCCACTTCTAAGAGATTGTGACATGTTAAAAAAAATATTAGGAAATAGATGATGGAGAACACTACAATTTTCTTTCTTAGAAACAAAATAACAAACAACACAGGCATTAAATAGCAAACATAAAAATATTTAAAAAGTTACTATTGGATATCGCAAATTTGAAACTTTTTTTTTTACTTTTTAATTGGGTATTCTATTTATTTACATTTCAGATATCATCCCCTTTCCCCATCCCCCCAGAAGCCCCCTATTTCCCCTTCTCTTTTTTCTTTTATACCATTTTAATTACATGCAAATATTAAGGTCAGTTCTAGTTTGAGGAACTACCAATACAATAGATGCAAATAGGGAAGGAACAAGTAAGACAATAAACACAAATAGTCAAAGGACAAGCAAGATAATAAACAAAGTCCTGTGATGACTCCCATACTCCATGATCACTATTTCTAAGGGCTTGTCAGGATGACCAAATGAGCCCACTTCCCTGTTCTAGCCCTAGCCATTTTCTTGTCTGAAGGATACTTCTTTGTTCTAGACTAAGATTTAGATTCCTGCCTGAAATTACTTCTTTGTTCTAGCCGAATGTCAGATTCCTGCCTCAAGCCCACTTCATTGTCCTTGGCCAATGTCATATTACTGCCAAGCAGCCTATTCTTATCCCATGTCAGATTCTTGCCAAGAAGCCCCAAAAGCTCTTTGCCTCTCCCCCTTTTTTTATTTCATAAATGAGACTAAGCTTGTCTTAGGTCATTATGACAAGAATGCCTTCCTTACCTGTTATGGAATATGCATTATCAAAAGTAATGGACTTATGTCTTAGATTGGTAAGGCTCTGTGCAGAATCTTACCCATCCTTGGTTTGCCAGCTTGTTAATTTAATAATTTTGTCTGGGGGTCCATTTTCAGGTGCAAGCCATGTATTTTGTTGATGTTGTTATACACAAGCTTTAATATGATGAGCAGGATGAAAAGTATTCCCAGGATGAAAGAGGCTAGTATGATCAAGCTACATATGCCATTTTTGAAGCTTGACCAAAATAGAAACACTGACCTAAGGCCATGTGTAATTTTTATCAGCAGTATCTGCCGCATCAGGAAAAGTGGCTCTTAGTTCAGTATAGATACTTCTCAGAATGACATTAGTGAGAAAACAGAAACCTGAGCATTTATTTTGAAAAATGTTCTATATGAACAATGAAATATAAGCTATGGATGAGCAGACTTGCAAGGAGTGGCAGATGAAAGGCTAGAATGCAGAAACCAATCAATGTAAAAAAATATGGGCCTACATAGACCCACAGCCCGTCATATGCCCTGCATGTGTAGAAGAAAGACCAGGAAAGCCACATTATCCTGATTTACAAAGGACCCCTCTGCCACCTGCTACACAACCTCCTCACAGGCTTCTAAGATACAGAAATGTGAGGATGTATAAAGCAAGGTTATTTTCATGCTGGGTTCACTTTGAAGACAGTCTTACATACGACAGGGACATGCTAAGTAAAAGCCATGCCTGTAGCTCCTGTAAGTTCCCAGGAGAGTTATTCACCTAACAAGTAAAAAGAAAAATAAATGGGAAGATGACTAGATCGCCACAACTCTAACAAGTGGAAAAGAAAAAGAATGAAGAAAAGAGTGCACTGGGTGCCTGAAGAGTTCAGCTTGGAAGAAAAGGCAAAAAAAGGTCCTGAAGGGGTTTATGCTCGAGAAATATTAATACCATATAAAAGGCCAGAGGAAAGGAAAAGAGATTGAGGAGTCAAAGAATAGGACTGAGATCTAAGAATGCCACTATTTCCAAACTAACAAATAAAATACCAGCCATAGAATGGAGAATAGACACGATCTGAAATTTAATTACAGACATAAAAAGGGGGCTGGATATAATCACTATAACCACAGAAGAAAAGGCAGAGATTTCAGAAATGGCTGCCCTTAGCACTTTCAGAGCTTAGTCTGGGAGTAAAGTACAATATACATAAAGAGTAAGTAAAGATCATTTTAGCCTAATACGACGATTTAAAATACCTTCATTATTTATGTCCTGTCTAAAAAATATATTTAGATTTCAAAGAAAACAATCATGTAAATCAAGCTTTGAGCATAGATGTCACTTAACAAGGACTAGCTACAAAGTCCTGACCATTGCTTAGCACCTCTGTCTCTCTACCTGGGTCTGCACCACAGTAGGGAAGATTCAGATGTACATGTGTGCTTTCAACGGTCAATCTATGGACATAGCAGAATTTTCCATATTTTGGTGTTTTGATCTCTCTCTCTCTCTCTCTCTCTCTCTCTCTCTCTCTCTCTCTGTATGTGTGTATGTATGTGTGTTTACATGTGTTTACTTGTATTATCTGTGTGCCAAGTGTGCAGTGTGTAGAGGCTCCAGAAGAGGGCATCAGAATCTCCCCTGCAAATGGAGTTACAAATAGTTCTGAGACTTCATTTGAGTGCTAACAGTTCAGTCCTCTGAAAGAAAATCCAGTTCCCTTGACTGATAAATCATCTTTTCAGCACCACTTCAATATGCTTCAATAAATTAAATTTATAATAAAAACTCACTATAAGACATTGAAATATGTTTGAAATCAATGGTTGGAGCACATAGAACCTCAACTGCAATATTATGTTCTCCATGGTGAATAACTTTTCAGATAGGTATGGCCACTTGGCTTCACACTGCACCTAGAAGGGACACTATATGGCAATCTTTAGCACAAATTTCAAAGCCTACTGTCTTCCTTAGGTTTAAAGTTAGCACAAATTACAGACACTGGACAGACTCATAGTATCATGGTATATACTATGTTTTGTAAAGTTAACTTCACTGTTATGAGATGAAAATGCATTCAAGGGGTAAATTTTTCAAAAAGAAGGAAGCACCTGCACTTTGCCCTTTATATTGTGAATTTTATTTCAACAGAGTTTGTCAGAGAATGGTTGACACCAACAAACATGATGCCAAGAAACATGATGCACTTCAAGGGCAAGCATCAAAGCAGAAAGCAAAAGAGTATGAGACAGAATAGTGATGTTAGTGAAGGATTTTCCCAGGGCAACATCAAATAACAAAAGACTTACGGCAATGAAAACAATGTTCTGAAATTGTGACCCAAGGATATCAGATGCTATGAAGAAGAGAGAGAGAGAGAGAGAGAGAGAGAGAGAGAGAGAGAGAGAGAGAGAGAGAGAGAGAAAGAGAGAGAAAGAGAGAGGCAGGGGGAGGGAGGGAGGGAGGGAGGGAGGGAGGAAGGAAGGAAGGAAGGAAGAAAGAAAGAAAGAAAGAAAGAAAGAAAGAAAGAAAGAAAGAAAGAAAGAAAGAGGGAATAATAGCAGCAGCGTTAAGATGTAAGTCCCAAAAAAGAAAACAAATCCTAAATTTACCAACACAGAAGATGAAAGAGAAAGCTATGAAGAAAAGATGAGAGAGGTATCCAATGTCCAGATATACACACAATTTGGACAGTGTGTTGTTTTGGACAACTTTAAAATTGATGATTCCTCCAAATGTGGAGATAACTGACTACGGGAATGCATATGGTGTACAAAGACTTTTGAGGATTCTTTTAGACAGCGATACAAAGAAAAATTACTTAAAAACATGCTTGGGTGGCATTGGGGAAGGTCATATTATAAATGGAAAAGAATTTCCAATCCTTTTTCAATCAATGAAAACAACACCATAATTTCAAATAAATTTAGACATTATGGTGGTTATGTAAATTCCAAAAGCAAGCGTGTTTTCATAAAATCTTTATGGTAGAGTTCAAAGCAATGGGAAGGATGAGAAGCAATTGAAAGAGATGAGGGGGATCCGGCTGAAATCCAGGAGATGCAGAGCTTAGCTTAATTTGCATGGCTTAATTGGGAAAGGAAAGTCCCTAGGCAAATGTGCAAAACAAGAACATAGTTAAATGTAGATCAATGGTACCATGTGCCTGTTATATTTTCTGAGAAATTCTATGTGCTTAAAGCATTCTCAATTAAATATGTTAAAAATACAAAGCCTACAAAATATATTCACTTGCTTGACAATGTAAAATCTTTGAACATCTTAAGTGTGTAATATGTGAAGTTATTCAAATGCAGCTTCTTTATTAAGAAAATGTAACAGAAAGGGCACAAAGTGGGTTTTTTTTTTTTTTTTTTTTTTTTTTTTTGCAGAGATATCTGTAAAAAAAAATAAAAAGAAATCATTAAATGAATGCCTTTCTAGTGATATTACTTTATTTGAAATGTGTTAATAACAACATGAACTGTTCGTAAGAAACAATTTTAAATGTAAGAATAACAGTAATAATTTTGTTTGGAGATAAGAGATAGAACATTTATATGTTTAATAAATGCTTTTTATGTAAAAAATGACAAAGGTATACTGTCCTTAAGCTAGTTTAGTAATGAAACAGTCGTCTGTATCTGAGATTCCACTAAATACAAGTAAGCAAGCCAAGACAAGCAGAGCATCCAGAGCATCCAGAGGCCTCCCATGTGCAGAAAGAAACCCCGAGGCTCAGCTTGGAGAGCATGGATTTCTTTTCAGATGTCAAAGAGTCAGCTCAACATCCAGAATGCAAAGCATTTTCTTCTATGATATGTGTCATCTTAAAAAGAAAGTGAGTGAGGTATGGCTCTACCCATCTGTAATCCTATACTTGGAAGGCAAAGACAAGAGCACTATGTGTTTGAGGACTCCTATGTTACACAGTAAGAACTAGTCCCAACCAATAAGGATCAAGTTATCCATACCAGTGGTACATTCTCAAACATCAAGCAAAACCATCCTTCCCTCCATTAAAATTGTCTCATTTGGCCTATGAATGTCAACTCATTTGTTACTTTTAAATATATGTATTTAAAATATTAAATTATATATACTTATTTGAGAATTTCATACATACGATGCATTTTCATCATAGCAACTCTTCATTCTTTTTAACACTCCTCAAGCATTTTCTGACACATCATACTCTCAATTCATATCATTTTTTCATAGTCCACTGAAAACAGGCAGTGTTGGTTGGCATGTAGGAGCATTGACTGAATCAGCATATCAATGGCTACTTCCTTGAAGTATTGAGTTTCCCTTTCCAGAAGATATTAACTGCCAATGTTCCTCACTTAGGGCTGAGTTTTGTGAGGACTCCTCCCACCCGCATCTCTGTTAGAGATTTTTGCAGTAATTATTTACAAATATTGATGATATTTCATCATACTCTCAATTCATATTATTTTTTCATAGTCCACTGAAAACAGGCAGTGTTGGCATGTAGGAGCATTGATTGAATCAGCATATCTTTGGTCCCTGAGCCACATGGTAAGGAGATATGATACAGATCTCTCATTTCATTTTGATGTAAATTGTTCCCATAAGCTGATGTGTTTGAAGAGTTGGCCCACAGCTTTTGATGTGAACTTTGATCAATTTTTCTCTAGTGGACTTTTATTTTTAAATTCATAGCCTGTATGAGCATCATATCCCATTTCTTCTTTTGGTTCTCTGGGATGTAAAGAAGCCTCTTGTTGCCTGGCACCAAGCTCATTCCAGTTGTCATGTTTTCTATATGATGATCAACTGGAGCACCTAGAATTATGAACCCAAATAAGTATTTTATCCCGTATGAAACTTCTTGTTTGGAAGTTAGCCACAAGGACCAGAGGAAATTATTGTACCAGACAAACTGATGTTTGAATATAAAAATATAAGGGAACTCAGTTTCTTCTCCATGTCTGTAAGAAACATTAGAATCCACAACCCAGAAGGTGAAAATGAAAATAGTCCTACAAAGTTTAGATCACTATTTTATGGGAAGGGCTACTATTCTGTCAAATAACATTTACTACCAGGACATTTTAATACTGCCATTTATCCATCAGATATAAAGACAAATGACAGAACTTTCAAAGAACTAAGAAAACCTAGACTAATATCTACAAAGTATTATTAAAAATAACCTACTGGATAATAAAATTTAATATACGAAGACAATAAAATCAAATAGCCACTGGTTTTGAAAAATTGTTGCCTCAAGTCCTGGAATCACTCTGGCTCATTTACAGATTTAGACTTTCTGAAATCAGTGAATATGTTCTCTTTCTCTCTCAGTGTGTGTGTGTGTGTGTGTGTGTGTGTGTGTGTGTGTGTACATGCACGTGTGCGCATGCACACACACACACACACACACACACACAGGGAAGGTGTATAATTAACACTTTGGTGTCTTGTGACTCATGAAAGACTTTTTACTAAACTAATATAACTCTAAAAACTGTTAGAAAAAATATTAATTAAATTTTCATACTGGAATGAATATGGCCTTTAGAATTCATTTATTCATTATATTCATTTAAATATTACCATTCTTTTCTGAGGATTCAGGATACAAATATGTTTCCTGCTTGTTTCCTTTTCAACTTCTATCATTAACTGTACATTCATTGGCTCAGTGGGGGACATCATGATGAATATCTTTGCCAACTCATGGGAAATTCTTACAAAGCTACAGAAACACTCAAATTCTATTAACATAATTACATGTTTGAATTGATATGTAACATACACTCACAAACATGAACACAAACACACTCATGTATCTTGTTGGAGAGATGCTTATCTGTTACCAAGGACTTCTCAGAACAATGTGCTTACCATTGTGAAATTATATATAATTACAGGCAAACTATGCACAAGTAAATCCTGGTGCTGAAGCCACAGACAGAATATTGGAATTAAACATATCAATATCTAATTTTAGATAATATGTGAAAGCAGCAAAGTTTTCTAGAAATATCACCAAGTATCATTATACACAAGACATACTCAGCAATAGAAAAAGGCTGTCCAATGGAAAGTTAATTTCCTTCCCATGTGAAAGAAAAACTCATACCCTTAATAATATCCAGTTCTCAATAATTAAATTCAGTGGGCAAAAGAACACAAAGTAACAGTAGAGACAATGATTTCAGAAAAGTAATTCTCATTATTAACGCTTGCTTCAAAGTCACATCTTATCTTTTTACTCTCACTTCTCATAAGAAATCATTCTGTACAGTTTCAAAAGAGCTCCAATTAAGTTCTTGCTGTTTTCCCTCTTCTATGAATAAGCTTTGTGGATAAGATACTTGCTCAGCTCCAAATTCAAAGAATGAATCTCACAGCATTCACTTGGTAGATCTGAATAAGCAACCCTGGGAGCCAATATTTAGTCTCTAACAGTGCTATTGTGTTAAGTGTTCAGCAACTAGCTCCCCAGGGAACAAAATCTCTCACTGTGTCATTTACCAATTTTCATGGTGTAATTACTCCCACTATGGAAGGGTTTACAGTACCAACAAGATGAAGTCACTGAACACCAAGTTGGAATAATCTGAACCATCAGCTTTCACAGCCTCTGTGAGCTCACTCAGTGGCTCAGGAGATCCATTGCTCAACCTGCAATGAAGGTTTTTATAAGAAACTTTAATGTTACTTTAGCTTTAGTCTGATTACTCAGGTATTTATTTATAATGGCTCTGATATTGTATCCCAGGGAGAGGACTATTGATTGTTTTTCTTCATCAAAGAGCTAAGTAAATGTGGACCAGTTGAGTTTGCATTTACAGCTCTGTGATTAAAACAGTAACAGAATCTCACTAAAGACTTAGCAAAGGAGAGTGATAAAGCTTTATTTAATGGCTTTATGAAGATATTTTGACATACATAAAATACTTCATACAGTCTCCAGTCAAACAATCTAGGTCCTAAAAAATAATTTGGCTACTTCAAAGATAAAGGTAAGCATTTTTTTTAGTCAAAAGCTTTGCTGAACAAAATGATTAAACTATTAACTAACCTCAAATATTTTACCATGAGCATTTGTATGCATTTTCTCCTTGAAAGTTTCAGAAACAGGGACTATAAATAGATAGTAATCTCATAATAAATGTAGGTTGAATAAAATTAATTCCTAAAAAGTTTTATGTAGAGAGATTTATCATGAAACACCAATGATATATGATAATAGGTCAATCACTAGCTACTTAAATGCATATATGTGTTTAATATAAACTCAAAAATAAAGAAGTTATTTTAAAATTAGCCAGAAGCTGCTTTGATGGGGCATATGTAAACTAGTCAAATGAAATGTATCATTTGTAAAGCTTATTTGTAGCCACATATAATTACACTGGACTTCAGATATCGCTATTTATAACCACAGCAATTATCCTTGTTTTGATAGGCTTTGATCATAATTAATCTCTTTCCTGGAGAATGGTGTTACCATGAGAAAGTTTACATTCTTATGGCTACATAAACAAGACTGGAACTATGGCAATATACATGGACTCAATAACATGAAAGAGAAATGTTTTATAGGGTTCACTCTCAATAAAGGACCATGGGTAACTACTGACTGCTGGATGAAGGAGAATTAGTCTCTCCCAGGTATGAGACCCTTTATTGGGTTTTGAAGTAGCAGTTTCTGGTTGTGTCATGTGATACAGATTCATATAATGTTTTGTTGAGGCAAGACCTGTGGGAGGACAAGTAATGTTTGGAGAAAGTATAAATAAATAGGACTCAAGGGACAATGGACAGTGATGGAGCATTTGCATAGCTGGCTTTGCAATGCGTCTTTGGTTTCCCATCTTAGCTGATGAGAGAGTCATCTTCATTGAGAGAGTCATGGCAGAGAATGTCTCCTGGCCTTTCAGCTGGTTCTGGTCACTTCAATTGACTAATGACCATTTCTCCCGGATCATGCCTCTACTAACGATTCATGTTTGGATAGTCTTTACTGACTGGATTAAATGTTTTTTTTTTTTTTTTTTTTTTTTTTTTTTTTTTAGATATCTATTAGTTCCATTGCATTTATGATGTCACTTAGCTCAAGAATTACTTTATTTAGGGTTTGTATGCATGACATGTCTGTTGTGGTGAGAGTGGAATATTTAACAGCCACTCTAGCACTCCGTTGAGGTCAATCTGATTTTTAGATTTAATATTGTTTGTTTTATAAACTAGGTGTCCCTGTGCTTACTCCACAAATATTTAGAATTGTAGCATTCCATTGCTGAATTTTTTTCCTTTTGTGTTTGAAATGTCCTTCCAAATATCCTCGAACTTGTTTTGGTTTAATTCTATTTTATCAGATATTAGAAAAAAATAAATATGCATTTCTTTTATTGTTGCATTTGCTAGGAATGTCTTTTTCCATTGCTTTACCCTAAAGTCATATCTGTCCTTGATGGTAAGGTTCCTTGGGGCAAGCAGAAAGATGAATTTCAACTCCAATATGTTAATATATTCCCTTTTAAGGATGAATTTAGAATACTAATGTTGAGATTTAATAAAGAATATATATTAATTCCTGTCATTTTGCTGTTATGATGTTATTTTCTAATACTTATTTGCATAAGTGTTCTGGGATCATATACTATTTGTGCAGTCTTGTGTACATTTAAACAATATTTCATACTAATATTTCTATATCATTGCTTACATAGCTTTGACTTCAAATAATTATTTGAGTCTATAACATGTTTTAGTATTTATTGAATTATTGAGAATAGAGAATAAAACTCTCAGCCTATTTCTTTTGCTTTTCACATCTTATAATAGTAATGATTCATTTATAAAAATTATCAAGTCAATATGATATAATAAGTTAATGCCTATTCTTTACTGGTATTTACTCAGCTTTCACTAAATATCTTCTTGCTACTCCACCATTCTATCTAAAACAATGAGAGAGAGGGAGGAGGAGGTTGACACTTTTGCATGCATGGATATTCTAGGCTGTAATAATGTCATATCTTTCTCTTGTTATTTTTTTATTTGGGAGCATTGTTTGTTGGGGGGGTAACACTGAGGATTACAGACTTGTTCTGTGTAATGTCACTCAGTTAAGAGTTAGTGTCTAACTAAGGAAATACGAAGTAGAAAGATTCATAGAGGATATATGTACATCGTAGAAATGTAGAAAAAATTCTCAACACATATCAAAGGCACTTACTATCAATTTGACTTATGTTTGATAATCTGGATTCACTTACCATCAGGCACTTAGCCTCTTCAATTTTAAGTTACATTCCATCCACCCCCCATTTTTGTGCTATAAAAATATTAGAAGAAAGTAGTAAATACTGGAAAATAGCAAGCTTACATTACTCCAAAGTATAATATCACAATTACTACATTCTATCTATATCTATATATAGGATATAAGTTAAGAAAACAAGCAACATCATTAAAAATAGACTTTGTTAAAGAACTATGTAAATTGGCTCTCAGCTCGTTAACCTGGCACTTGATTCAACCTACATGCATAGAAGTAGGCACATACGATACCCACACAATGCAAAGTGACACACTAAAAAAAAGAATGAAGTTACTCAAGTGTAAAACTCAGTAGAAATGTAGATTGGCCTGAATTTGGATGATTTAATTCTTTCCTTTATACTAGAATATCAAGACCTACATTCAGAGTTTCTCAGGACAATCTCTACCAATAAGTATGATGCAATAATAAGAGTGATATCACAAACAAAGTAGGCTGACAGCATCTTGGCTCATAAAGTTACACAGATTATATTACTTAAACTATCATACAGTGTCTTCTAAAAAAGAATCAATAAGCAAATAATAACTATCATTTTAACTCATAACAAAATAAATATTTATAAATACATTGTGAAATATGAATAAAAATATTACTTATTTTTTTATCTCATTTATTATGTAAAATACTTTCAATTTGGCAGCCAAGAAATATTTTATATTTTCAATATATTACATTTCAAATTACAAAATGTGCTTTCATTTTAAACTGCTTTCTAAATGACTACAAGCAAAGGTTATCATGTTCACTTTATGCTTAATATTAGTTGCCTATCTTAGTAAGAACTGTAGTAAACACAAGAAGCTAGCTAAGTCATAAATCCTGTGCAGGCAGAAGCCATGGAAATGACAGTAATCATCAGAAGCGTATTCTGCTATCTTCATTCATCCCTGAAGCAAAATGACTCTTGATCTTTATGCTAAGAATGAATCACACAGGCTGCTCTGAGTGTCATAAACCACAAGTCTGGAGGAAAATGTAAATTAGCATGAATTCCAGTTGAACCTTTGTAGAAAATCCCATACCACTAAAGTTCCATTACCTTAGAGCATAGACTAACACTATTCAGAGTGTAGGTTCACTGCACTGAAATTGAATTAAATGTTCCTCTCATTGTTTCTTACCTACATGACATAAATTGTTTGTTTGACTCCAATTGAGTCATGTACAGAAAAATCCTTATATTAGGTCTCAGGAACTATTGGTTTAACTTTTTCAATTTGGTAATCCATTATTTATATTATAGCCATTATTAAAAAATAAAGTCTATAAACATAATCATACTAAAATTGTTAATAGGTATATTAAAACCTTATCTCTTTCATTTAGTTTTGAGGGACTGGGGCTCACTCTTACACTGTAGCCCATGTTGGTATGGAACTAACCATGTTACCCAGACTGACCTCAAATTCAACAGTCTCCTGTATCTCGCCCTCCTTGATTTCTGGGAATACAGGCATGAAAAACTGTGACCAGTAATGTCCAGCCCAAGATGGTTTAGTGATCGTAAGCATTCTACCTCCTTCTCTTTAGACAATATAACTCACTATTTCTTAATTCTTCTTCTTTATGCTGCTGAAGATGCACCTATGTTAAAATTTATTATAGTGCTGGTATTGCAGCCTTAGGCATCTCCTTTAAATTCACATTGGACAACACAAGTCAATTGCTTAAAATTAGCAATGTATAAAGTATTTTACCTTAAAAATGGCAAATATTATAAAACAGGGCTCTTCTTTCCAATTCTCACTCTTCCAAAATCCAGCTATTAGACATTTCCCAGCACACCAGTGACCAATTTCATATTTTCCCCACCTTGCTAATTTATACTCTAGGGTTGTTTGGAAAACAACTATCTTTCACCACATAGAAGAACTTCTGAATACAATAGAAGACAGAACATATTCATGCTAGAATAAAATAAGTTTGATCTTGATTATGTTCCTTCTACACTGGTAACAAATCCCATCAAAGACATGATCATTATTTATACTTTATGTGGTCATAGTCTACATTACAGAGCTGCTTGAAGTATTGGTGTTCTTATTTGGGGATGGACTTTGCATACCATAATACTGAACTACTAGACACAACAGTGGAATGACCAAAATCACACATTATAATGAATTTGATGCCCTCTTTATGGGGAGGCATTTCATGTCTGGGACTGTGATATCGGTGAGACATCTATGACTGGAGTGATTTTAGCCCCCACAGTTGAACTTGACATTTTAATTTTGCTAAATGGTCATGTTTTCAAACTGACTTATAAATATTAATGTTTATATCCATTTACCTGGGCTGCTCCCAAGCTAGGTCACAGAAATGTTTTTTAGCATTGACTGTGGTCAATGAACAGATGCAAAAACTATAAATAGTGCTGAGAATAGGAGACGGAGTGCTCAGACCTAAATGGTACTTATCCTGAAATGGAACACCTTTCTTAGCTACCCATCTTCCTCACCGCCACAGAGCATGAATCATTGTAGAAGAGATACCAAAAAGAATTTAAGAATCATAGAATAAGGCATGTGTGGAAATCTATCTTCTAGAAATATCATGGCTATAACACTTATGAACTTATGGCATCTGTGCTTACTTTCACAGAACCTATGCAAAATCAAGCCAATAAAATTTCCTGTAGATGTAAAAGGTGCTATCTAGGCTATTTCACTTCTGAAAATCTATTGGTAGCTACTAAAACAGAAACGGAGAGAAAATCATTCCTTTTGTGTGGATAGAACCACTGGTATATTTCTATGTTCTAGTGAATGGCCTGACACACATTCTTATATGAGAAGCACTAATTGGACAAGAAGAGGAAGTAGAGGAGGTGGAGTAGGTGGAGGAGGATGGGGACAAGAAGGAGGAGAAAGAAGAGGAGGAGAAGGAAGAAGTTGTAGAAGATGAGGAGTAGAAGGAAAAGAAGAAGAGGAGGGGGAAGAACAATTTTAAAAGGGAGGAGAATGAGGAGGAGGAGAAGAAGAAGAATGCAGCTGCACCAATAAGAAGTTGATAGGAAGATAATAAGGAGATGTTTTGGGACAATTATGGAGGGAGTTGGGAGAGAAAATGGGTATAGATATGATCACATTTGGTCAATTTTCTTGAGAATAAAATGATTAGATTTTTTTATAAAGAAAATTAAGAAGAAAGTTATTTGTACAAATGTGAGAAAATCATATAACTATTGGTAAATAAACATAAGAGATTATATATATATATATATATATATATATATATAGAGAGAGAGAGAGAGAGAGAGAGAGAGTATGAATTTGCTATATATGTTAGATATATGTATAGTATGTAATTGTATTTACAATATGGCACCATTATGAAAATAGAAATTATGAATGAAAATCTCCTAATGAGTTTAGTTGCAGATCAAAGTTTTCCTTAGCTCTATTTGTAGATTTACTTTTAGTATTAGCACATTAAAACCTCTCAAAAGTTCCTCATACAAAGAAACTAAATAAATATATTTAGTATTTATCCTTAAAACTTGTATTTTCCTTGATTATTCAATTGCAGTTAAATAACTCATTTCTCTCAACACTATCAGTATGGGTTAAACTCAATGGTAAGACACTTGCTGAGCAGGTTGACAGCCTTTTGGTCAATTGCCAATACTGAAAAAAATATCATAAAAAATTTGAAGATAAGTGTAGCACTCACCCCTCATAAAAGAAGTTTCTTTTACAACAGAGAGACACCATTGCAGAAAACCACAACAGGCCGTAATATAAAAATCAATGAATCTTGCAGGACTCAGCTCTACAGATATACTTATAGCTCAAATCCTGCACCTCAGGGAATACTGAAGAAGATGGGTTGGAAAGATTGTAAGAGTCAGAGGAGTAGTAATCTACTTTACCAATGACATTGCAACAACATTGCTGCCCAAACAAGGCATTAGCAATGATAATACCAATAGATGTATTTACACAGAAGAGAAGACTCTCATGGACTCCATTCCCTAGATGAAGAATAATAGGCAATTTAATGATTTCTACAAGAGGGAAATGCCTCTCCCAGGAATAACCCTACTGACTACTCAACACAAAGAGGCTAGCCCTAAAATAATATACACACAAGCCACACTAAAAGGATTCAGTGCATTGTATTTATATATTTATGCATCTGCATATATGTTTAATACAAAGAAGCCATCAATTTGAGAGACAGAGAGGGGAGGGACATGGAAGGGGATTAAGATGGGGCTTGCCTCATCTTAGTCGGTCTATGTGCAAATTTTTGATGTGTATACATGTTGAATAACATATATACACGTATTACAGCTTGATTCCTCTTTGCAGTTCATAGATTATGGATTAGAGAGAGAGAGAGAGTATGAATTTGCTATATATGTTAGATATATGTATAGTATGTAACTGTATTTACAATATGGCACCATTATGAAAATAGAAATTATGAATGAAAATCTCCTAATATCACTTCTCACATAACCAGTCCAATTTATTGTAGTATGCACACTGGGTAATGAAACATAGATTATCTTTCATGTTAAGAAACATAACTACATGAGTATGCCATATGTGTTTACTTTCTTGTTGCCATTGATATTTAATACACTGTATTTATAAGCACTGTAGGTAATTAGATACTAGGGTGAGCATAATATTAAACCCAACAATGACACAATGCAGCAAAAGAACAATGAACCTGCTGCAGTACTAATTACTGCAAGTCACACCTGCACATAATGCTAACATACTTATTAATGCCTTTAATTCATTCATTTGTGATAAAATTACTAATTTGCAGGAAGTACATGCTTGTGTTCTACCTTAATTGTAAACACTATGAGGGTGAAGGGTAGGTCTTTTCCTGTTCATTCTATCCATAACATCTGGAATGAGCTTTGTTCATATTAGGTGCAAAAGAAATAGTAGTTAGGGAAAAGTAAGCATCGAATTTGCACTTGTAACAAAATAATATTCTGTCTATCATACTCATGATGTAGTTGTAAATGAGCTTACAGCCTCTGTTCTGTGGGAATATGTCCCTTTATGAGACTGTAACACAAAGGATGAACATTTAAGATGACATAAAGGAGAAATTGATTTCTTTTTTCTAATCATTAATAATATAATAAATATTTATATATTGTCTCTGTAACTCTGCCCAAATAGAACCCAGTCATCTGTAGTTTTGAGAATGAAGAAACTACAGGTGTCAGAGAGGTTGTAAAATATCTAATTCTTCTCAGGGATGATAAAAACATAAACATTGGCATAACACCTTCTGGAAAGAGAGTCATGGGTATTTGATTGACTCCATATTTAGCTTTGGATAAAGTAAGTAGTTACACACATGAATCCCTCTACTGAAAGTGAAAGTTGGGTAAGAACATTTTTCATTTGTGATCCCATTTCCCATTATTTAAATTACCATGTGATTTGTGACCTCATAGTATAAACCACCTGACCTACATAAAGCAGTGTATTTAATTTATTGTATTAAATACACTCACTGTCAATTCTCAGTCTGAGAAATGAAGGTGTCATACAGAGATTTACAAGTTTAAAGCCATACATCAGGTACAACCTTTAATAGGTTTGGTATTTGATGACCAGAATAAAGGCTTCTGGCCATCCTCTATGATTCTTTTTCTAAAGTATATATATATATATATATATATATATATATATATATATATATATATATACATACATATATATATGTATATATATATATGTGTGTGTGTGTGTATTTACAAATATATATACAAATATATATATATATATATATATATATATATATATATATGCCTGTACAAGTGTCCATGGCTGCTGTGGGCATAAGGCTTGTTTATGTAATTATGTACATATTTTCTGGACCCACTAGCTGGGGAGAACGCTTTCCTTCTGAAGAAAGTCCTCCTTGTTAACTTTAATGAGTCCATGATAATTAGATAGTTGAGGTTGATGGCTATGTTTCAGCAAAATGGTAAACACTGGGACCTTCAGTATAGCACTTAAGGTTATGGGAAAGAGCTCTAAATACATAAGTTCAAATATATATACTTTCTCAGCTACGCAAAAAATAAGGATGCAAGATGAATTGTAAGAGGGGCTCCATGAATCTAAAGAAACAAAAGCAGCCCCATAGTAAGCCAACTTGTTGGAAAAATACTAAGAACGGAGATAAAGAGATTTAGGGTCTGGTGATTACAGGAGGTCCCACCCAGCTGAGGTTTTGTTTGCTTGTTTGTTGTTTTGGGTTTTGTTGTTTGTTCATGCTTACAAAGCTAGATATATTTGTAAGTTCAGGATCAACTTAACACAGAGAAAGGTCAGGTCCAGGTGCGATAGAAATGGTAATTTCAAGGCAGGGTCTCACCCAACTAGCTTATCATCCGTGCTTAAGAAAGGCAGGCAGATCTCTGGATTCTTTTGTTATAATGTGTATGCTAGCTGTCTCCTAAGAATCCAAGAGCTGAGGATCATAGGATACTGATTCATAAGATAATCAAAAGGAAAATCTGAAGTAAATGACTGGCTTGATATGTAAAATAAAAGGCTGGACCTGTGTTCTACAAGAGATGAACTATACTGATACTTTTTCAGAATAGCAAGGAAGCAGAATGTAGAGAAATCTGTAGAGAGAAAGCAGAACATAGAAAGAAGCAGTCTGGAAAAGCTGAATCAAGCAGAATATAGGTCGTCAACTTGGGTCCAGTATTTGATTTCAAGTCATTCCTTTCGGTGCTCCCAGATACCCCTTCACTCTGATCTTCTCTCCATACTGAGGCTGGTCATTATTGGTGGATATATATATATCCCATATATATTTCCCATATATACAGATACATATATATACATATACATGTATATGTATATATGGGAAAGAGCTCTAAATACATAAGTACATATATACATATATACACATACACACAAACATATATATATATATATATATATATATATATATATATATATATATAAAACAAGCACTGTCTAGTAACTTTACAACTAGAGCAAGCATCCCATTTGTACCATATTTTTATTTCTTCCGTATTACTAATTTCTAAGACTGCTACTTGAGTGTCTCCCAAATGTAAGGTGTTTGTGGGTTGTGGTTAGGTGATCACAGCAGACTCTTATACAGAACACAAATTGTGAGTTGGCTCAAGATTCATCAAGTTCTTTTCAAATAGTTCAGAGTTATTAAGAACCAAAGAAGAAAAGCAGTTGGAAATTATAGAGTCAAATGATGGGCCTCAAGTTGTTAGAAGTTGCCTATAAACTTAAAAACAGAATATGTATCTTGCTGCTTTCAATTTTAAGGGTCTGAAAATCACTGAAGAAAGACCTCAGACTCAGTAAGTAAAATCGATGACCATTTATTCTGCACAAACAACCAGTATGAAAGGATTCTCTAAAATGGTGACCCCAGACAAAGGCCCACAGGCCTTCTTATAGGGAACCAGGGAACTCTGTAAAAGGATTAGGTAAGCTAAAATTTCATTGGTGGGTGCTAGGAAGGGTCACAGGAGATCAGTGTTCTGCATTCTTACATTATGAATGTTCAAGCATGTGATGAATAGGGATGTCCATCAGGAATGGCCCATTTTGAGATAAGGTATTTCCCCATTTTTGTTGTTACTCTCAGCTCTTCTTTGGGAGGGTGTTTTCTGATCTTGTTCTGGTTTTATGGTCTGTTCCTAGAGCTGGTGTCTTATTACCTAGTTTCTGAGACTTATTATCTATTCCTGAAGCTGGTGCCTTAGGGACCCTTCTGAAATCAGGCCTGGTCCTTAAATGGATGAAATATCATTAGTTGGAGGTTTCTAACTAGACCTGGTCATAGAGGATGATGAGATTAGCTAGACAGGAGGTTAAGGCAAGAAGATTGCAAAAGCAAGTTCAAGAGGAGTCTGGGCACCTTAACACAGCACTATCCTAAGTAAAATGAAACACACACTGGGCAGAAGGTAGAGGGTGCTAGAGAGATGGCTCTTCATGAGAAAGACCCATGATTAAATTCCCAACACCAACAAATAAAAATAAATGATTGATTAATTATATTTAATTAAATGACTATTAGCAAAATTAGGGAGAATTTAGGATCTTCTAAAGGGGAAATTATATGATCAGACCTGCAGGTGACAATTCTTGAAAGCCTCCTTGTTCTCTGATGGGGCTGACAATAATTTGTAAAGTCCGTGACCCCATCATGCAGGTGAGAAATAATAGTCTCTTGAAAAGAATAAAGAATAAAGGATTGAAGAAATAGTAGACAAATTAGAAAAGAAGATGGATTGGCTTGGTAATACTTAATGTGTGCTATGCATGAGATGGAGGAGGTTGGGGAGGTGTGTACTTCTGACTTGAGGAATCAGGTGGACAGTGTAATATACACCATTCTGTTAGATGAACTGTGCTAGTTTGGAGGTTGCAGAAAAGGATGAGGAAAATAATGGACTAAGTTTTGAGCACTGGTTTTAAAATTCCAGGGACATCCAAATATTTGTAGTCAATATGGAAATGCTGTTAACCTTGAGATTTGGAATAAAATCTAACCTGCACCCCTGCACCTTCAGCTTGACACTTCAGCTCAACATCAGAAGGGACAGCTGCACATGAATGATTTGTCTCAGCCATGTTACTTTAGGCAAACAGTGTCTTATACTAGCTGTTTTTTGAATAGAAGGGTATAAGATAGAACAGAAGAAAGCCCAGAACATTGTATATAACCCAGGGCATGTGAACCAATATTTGTTCTACTCTTTGTAGGCATGGATAGCAAACTCTACCCGAGGAACCTTTTGTGTTAGCTCTAATTCTGGAAGAAAACTGTGACAACGTCACTGGGCTACCAGAATGTACTCTAGAAAGCTGGATATCTTAAAGAAAAGGGAGAATACAACAACAAACAATAGTATTTGTTCCTCTCCCCCTCTTTCTCTGTCTTTAGAAACTGCATAATACTTATGTGTCTGATTTGTTGCTGATGCTTAATAAAATGTCATTTCTTACATTTTTATTTGTTATTTGTTGGCTATGGCCACCAGACCAGGTAGTATGATTTCTGACTTGTTGATGCTACAATAATTTCACACTGACACAAGCGCTGACTATGTGAATTGAGAACCCCGCCCCTACCCCATGTGTGTTCCCAGAAAGCAGATGATATTGATATTCTGCCTTTGTCTCAGCCTCATGCTGAGAAAGATTAAGTTTTGCTTGGTCCCTCATCCTATCCATGTCTGTTTGCATAGCTCTTTGTCCTTTGCTCTTACCCTGAAAGTTCTATTGCCACAGCCTATGCCTTACAATGGCAGCTGAGAAAGTCAGTTTTTCTTTTCATTTTTCTTTGTAACATTTAAAGTAAGGAGTTCATCTATCCTCACTTAAGTTTGAAAGCATTGGAAGATATTATCCTTTGAATAAAATAGCAGTGTATTCATATTCCAATGTGGGCTCCATATCTAGATCTCCACTCATTATCATGTGCAACTATACAGTTGTAGAAAATGAATTCCAATTCCTCAACATAGCTAATTACCGTGTATATACACTGTCTTTACTGGGTTCATTACATCTTAAAGGCAGCTACCTCACTGGTTGTGAATTAAACATTTACTCTGAGGATGTCTTCCTGTTAAAGCTTTCACAAGTGTTTGGTTTATCTGTACACAGTTCCAAGCACACCAATGCCAACAATATAAAAGACCTTGTCGAGTTTAAAGACATGAATGCATTGACACTGATGGCAACAGGCCATGGGAATGTCTTAAGGCAAGAAAGGAACAGAGAAACTACTATCATTTGTGGCAGCTTTAGACTATGAGCAGATACATGGCATTTCTATAGCATGTTTCCTCTGCCTGGTCTAATGAGCTAAATTACAGAAAACATAAAACAGATGAATGCGTCATGAAAGTGAGCTGAAATGCTTCCCATTTACTGGAATATCCCATCTTCCTTAACTCTCTGAGTAGTCAATTGACTATAACTAAGATTTTTTTCTTCCTGAAAATTAGAGTTTTAGAAGTCTGTAATAAATAAAAGACAAATATTAGACAATAAAAATGTATTACTTAGCTCTGAAATTATCATCAAATATCTAATGTTAGTTAATAAGTAGTCATTATGTATCATTTGGCTAAAGACCCAAAAGTAATTTACTTAAAATGGGTAAATGTCATTTATTTCATGTTTCTGAGTTAGTGAAAGGCACAGATGCTCAATTAAGCCACCAAATACTGGTATTTAAGAGAAATCTGTTGTTTTCTGATAATAGAAACTATAAGTTGTAGTGATTTCAAAACTCCTATAAGTTAACTGCATAGTTGAGACCAGACGTTCAGTTCCATCTATGAGCTATGAGCCTCGAAGTCTCACAAATCACATCTTTCCTCAGGACTGTGATTGGTCAGATTATTCATTATGTTCAAACCATTATTATAAGCCGAATGACCATGTTTGACCCTTTTCTCCCTTTGTTTCAGATTAAAAGAAAATTTGTGCAAAACTCTTTCTAAGATAAAAGTTACACCTCAGGCCACATGGGTATGTTTGGTCATATATTGGTGTGTGCATGCCAAGGTGTGTGTGTACATAGGATATGTGTTTGTGAATGTGTGTGGATTTGTGTGCATTTAAAAAAGAGAGAGTAGGGAGATGGATCTGTCAGAGACTTGGGAAGAAAGTGAAAGAAGGAAGAAACAGAAAACTGGTCAGATTGCCTGTGGAGCCATCCTGAAGAGCCAAGTTGTAAATCTCAGGATAATATTGAAAAAGAGTGAAGCCTTCCAAATGACCTGATATGTAAGTGGTACTATAATTAACTCTCATGATATCTTTGAGTTCATTTCAGAAAATTTCAGAGCAGTGCCTGGTTCAGAAAACTATTATTCTTTGGTATTATACACATCCTAAAGAATGATTGACCACACACAGGTTCGAGAACTTTGAGAGAATCTAGCATTTTAAAATCCCACATTACTGGCAATCCCATGAACAATGCTGGTGAGACAACCTGTGCACAAGATGATCCATATGTTTGCATATATCACTGTGATGCCTTCAACAGCAATAGGTTCAAGGAGAACCAATGACTCTGGTAAACTCTCAAGAATGTCGACAAGCATCTGGAACATTTATAAGTTTCTCTGATTTTACATGATCCCTTGCAAACCAGGACTAGACACATGCCTTTCAAAGCAAACCTGCAATGAAACTGCCAACCGAGGGCCCCCTTTGTAAGAGGGTTATTTTTTTTTTAGGTTGGGTAAAAATGCCTTTATCCAGTATAAACATCATATTTTCCATATTTGTAGAATCAATCATAAAATATATAAGCAGTTATCTGCATAATTTATATTGAATAACAAATACTTAAACTAGCTCATAAGATGAAGCAAAATAAAACGAAGAAACTAGAAATCTAGACTATATTGTATCTCTCAAGGAAAAATCAGTAACAATTTAACCTTAGGATGAGAGAAGATAATATTTAAAATTGATGATAGGAGGAAATGTATGAAAATATCTAATTTAACCAGAAAACACATCCCTGAATGTATGTCTGTAGTGATTAAGATCAGTTTTCTAAATAGCATTCCAATTAAGTTGCTTTACAGATGCATTAATATAAGAGGAATAACAAGTTAATAAATGAGATTAACATAGTAGCATAAGATCATAACATATTGACATAGGAGAATGCATATTAGCAAAAGAGAATAAAATTAACATTAGAAAATAATATATTAACATGAGAGAACAACATAATAAGAAAAGAGAATATAAGGAGTTCTGCACAACCTTATACTTGCAGAGCCTTGATGTACATTAATTTAATGTACTTTCTAATAGAGTCTTGTCTGTGTATGTATGCATGCTTATATAGGGGTGTGTGTATGTATACATGTGTGTATATGTGTGTGTGTGCCTAAATGTGCCTCTGTGTGGGGAGCATCCAATGTTTCAGTGTGCACCCATGTGTGTATGTATGAATGTATTTTTCTTTTTTTATTAGATATTTTATTTACACTTCAGATGGCATCCCCTATCCCTATTCCCCCTTACCCCCGTTAGGAAACCCCTATCCCATGCCCCCTTTTCCTTTTTGCATTTATACATTTTTTAAAATAATGTTAATCATAGGCTTTATAAGTTTGGAATTGTTCAATCAGAGGTGTAACCCACTGACCAACCTAGATATAACAACTATCTTTGACTGGTGTAGATACATGAATATCTGCCTCCCTGTCTCCCCCCCTCTTTCTCATAAGAGGGTTATTTTAAAAGCATGCAGCAGAATGAGTTGAAAAGCAGCAGAATCTAGGAAGACACAGAGACAGAAGAAATAGATACAGAAGAAAAAGGAAGCAAGGCTCAGATGTTAAATGACATTTTTTCCAACATATTTTTCACTAAGCCCTGTAGAAATGGAAGCTCTTATTTCCAGCAATCATCAGTTTTAAATCATCAATGCATTTGATTGTACTGGTATAAGGATAAGCTGTCTGTTTTTAGAGTCAGCAAGTGTTCTCTGAAGCTTTGTGTCTTAGATATATCTTCATTGTCTGCTCATTTTACTGTCACTTGTTTCATGCTATGAATCAATGAAAAATACTGAAAATCTGTTTATTAGTGTGTTGGTGCTGAATTAGAGAAACCATATCTAAATTACAACAGAACATGAGAAAGTTGAGCTTCTCAATATTTACCAGACTAGAAAGATTAGATAAGCTGAAAGTTCTCTCAAGATGTGTTTCTAGGTTTGTTCAGAAAGGAAACAGATGGTGCAGACATAGTGAGGAGGTGGAGACACCTGCATGGAACACTAAGCCTACAACAGCTGCACCCTAGGAAAGCAAGGCAGGGAGAATGAGTATATAAACAGTTTCCGGTACTCTGGCGGGAGAGTAAAAGTAGCATCTCTCTCTGTCTTATTTTAATATAAAAATTGTTCAAGATTCTAATTATAAAGCTTATATATCTTAGCAAGTCTAAACCAGAAAACCATGAACTTGTGGAGCAGAGAACTGTCAACAGCATAGAAGCACCTGGCAAAGTGAGAATATTTAAAACTTCAAAAGGGTAAGACAATCTTATACTAAGAATGACCAAATGCATAAATGAACAAGCTAATGGGGCTGGGAGTTTACAAAACGCAAACAGTAATTATAGGAATTGAAGGATTTAGGATAATCAAGTGGAGAAATGTCAAAATAGTATGCTTAACACAACTAAAGGAATTCATTCCCCAAAGAATAAGATCTTACACATGAATATAAATAAAATATGTCATTAAATATAAACTGAGGTTTATATCTGAAGAGGAAAAGACTAAGGACTTAGATAAGAGGAAAGAGGGTAGGAAAACAGAGACAATGGAAGTAAAAAAAGTTAGTTAGGTAATGTGCTTGCCATCTGTTTGTGTCTGGAACAAGCACCTGGACTATCAACTTGAAAGAATAAATTCATTTCCATTTATAGCATTAGAAATTTCAGCCCATGGATTATTGTTCATTATTTTGGGGTCTCAGAAGCAGCAGGATTTGAATAGTCCATTCAGAAACACCCATATTGACGTAACTACCTCCCATGTGAAGATTCTTCATCCTCTCAGTAGTCCAGGGAAAAGTGGTCACATTCCAACATATGGGTCTCATGAGATAATTATTCAAACCTAACAGAGGTGCACATGGCCTGACAGTAAGCGATGATGTTTCATAGATGTAGGAATATGGAGAGCAAGAGAGGACAAATGAAATAAGAAAATAGAAGGAAAATGGAAACTCATTAATGTCTGAAGAAAGGAAGCTGAGAACTTTCTAAATTAAATGAAAATCTTTAGAGAGGCAGAATGATGTGAATTAGAAAATAAATAAGCCCATAGTCATAATTGCAATGACCAAAGAAAAGAAAAATCAATCTTGAGAACAAAGTCCAACAACTTGCTAAAGGATAGATTTATGCTGACAGCTGATATCAGACTACTTAAAAGGAATGGTGGAAACCGGAAAGTAATGTATTCATATTTTTAAACATGGAGAGGAAACAACTGGCTGCCCTCTTATGCCCATTGGCAAATTGTTTCCTAGACTGGAGTGAAATAAATATATCTGAAGCAGCAACTGATCCTAACTGGAAACAAAGAAAGTGGGAGATCCCTAGGTGTGCATTAAGAATATAGACGTGGGGCCATTAGGCTATGTGGAGGAAAGGTCAGTAAAGAGTCTGGAGAACACATCACTAAATCTAAATCAGCATCCTTAGTTTGAAACAGTAATAGCTTCAACTACTACTTTATGACACATAAAATAGTACAAGTCTAAGACAGTACAACAGAGAAAAGAATGACAACATTCTAATGCTTATTGTTGTTTTTCTGGTAAATTACCCGTAGAAACACTTACTGCGAAGGTTAAATTTTGAATTTAGAAATAAGTATATATAGAAACCCCATGAGAATCTCTCCAGCCGACTTATTCCTGAGGTAAACAAGAGTTTACTTCAAACAAGTCAGGGGAACTCAACTATGAAAATGGCAGGTTCTTACCTCCAGGATTGTGAATGGAGGGTTTGAAAGACACACCACCAATCCATTAGCAACACAAAGGAAAAAGATCTGCTTTATTTGAGGGAAATCTAATCTCTTCTTGTTCATAACTTTTATTGTTTCTTTTAAAAAGCTTTGGAGGGAAAAGTAATTCCCACCCAATGATTGCTTCCCAGACTTCTGGACATGCAATGTAGAGTTCTGGCAAAGAACCAGAACACAAACAGAATCTATTGTTAAGCGTGGGCTCGGAGAAGTGTGGCCCGTGTCTGCAGGCTAGCCAGTACATGTGCTTTACATTAAGTCTGCCCAACTCTGCCTCATATCTAAAAAAAAACTGTCCTAAAAACAAAATAAATAGAACCAGAAAAATGTTTACATAGTTCCTGTGCACAGCCCTTTCTGAAACACCCATCTTTCTTCCCTGGCTGTCAGTGTATCAGTGTCTGAATTCAAAAGTGAAAACAGAGGAATGGCAGGTGAAAAAAAAATCAAAGAAGCCAAGCTTGGTGTTCAACCATCCGGGAAGCAATCCATCCTCACATTCAAGAAACATAAATTCACAAGGCAATGAAAGCAATTGAAGAAGTGGTTGTAGTGTGCATATGGCTGTTAAAGGAAAAAAATTACCCCCCACCCGGGATGAAGACTACAGCGGGTGAATACAGTAGAGATGGATAATTATTCCAAGAACAGGTAAAATACATTGGTTAAAATGAAAAAAAAAAAAAGGTAGAATTCCTTTCAAAATGGAATAAAAATGGAGAATGTGTGAGCCTTTGATTTGGTTGGTCTCTCTTATTTTGAACAGTGACTTCTGCCTGTAAGGAATGGCCTGAATTCTAAGTTTGTTAAGCATCAGTGTGATTCAGAATATTCCTGGAAGAGAAGCCTGAAACAACACCAGTGTCCAGTGATACCTTCTGAACAGAAGAATCAGTAAGGCTCTCTCCTGGCACTTTCATGTGTGACAAGGCAGCATGATGGTCACATCCTATTTGATGGTCTTTGAGTCCTATTTGAAAACTTGGCTGCTTGCAGTTCCAACTTATTATAGTAAAGGCATCTCATATGGTATCAGAAAAAGTGCTTCAGAACACAGCTATGATTTTCAACCCCAGATTGACAGAATTCAGCAATGATTGGCAGACAGCTGTTGCTGGAACCAATGATGGCAAAGCGGGAACATTTGTAACTAGTATTAAGAAACACTAAGTACCAGCCATGTTTCAAGTATGTAAAAACTACATGATTTGGACTTAATTCCAATGAGACTTGGTTGCCTGGTCTGTAAATGAAGAAAATGATAAAGTGCCCTGTGTAGAATTATGCGGAAAATAAAAAATAGAACCTCATGAAACTGAGTTATTGACTTTAAAGAGATGCATTATCTCCTTGGGGTACAGATTAGGATTTTTATTTTTTTTATAACTTGCAGGCTCTCTGTCCATAAATCTAATAACACAATGCAGTTTTCAGTTAAACATTTTTATTAAAAAGATAAACTGAATGAAGTTCAGATATTTATTTGCAAAATTAGGTATTGTAATTCTACATAAATAACCTTTCCTATTGAAGCATCAATATATTTTTTATGTCAAATGGCCAGAAATAACCTTTTACTTTTTGTAATGTTTATTATAGTCAAAAGACAATTAATCTTAAAATGTATATATCTGTTTAGTTGAGTTTTATCTTTTCCTCTTTTTTTTTTTTTTTTTTTTGCTTTTTTTTAAAACAGCTTTATTATGGCACAGTCAGCATGTGGTAAAAGTCACACAAACACAGATGATTCTTCTCTGGTCAATAACTTTTAATACATTTGTGAATGTGATGCAGACATTGACTACTTGAGAAAGCTGATGTCACCTCAAAAGATTTTTATGGCCACATTATTGTAACTCCGAGTCTTAAACACTGATAATATAAATTCTGATGTCATAGATTTACTTTTCATATAGTTTACATAGATGGAATGGTATAACAATGTTATATGGTCTCTTTGGCATCTTTTATAAGTGCAAATATTTTTAGGTTGATCTATATAGCATGTGTCAGTATTTGATTCTTTGTGACATTAAATGTTTTTTCATTGAATAAGTACATCATATTTTATCATAAAATCAGCTGATGAACATTTAGATTGTTTCCATATTCAGGTATAGTGAATAATTCTGTTAATATATATTATATATATGATATATATATATACTATATATCATATATATATGATATATATGAAAACACATCCAAATTGAATATCCCTAATCTGAAAACATGATAACCAAATGCTCAAAAGTATGAAATCTTTTGAAGCCAATATAATGCTTAATATATCTGGATTCAAGATAAATGTGTAGCTCACATTTTAAGACCAAAATTGCTGAATTATTAAGGTTTGTGCAAATATTCCAAAATCTGAAAAGCTGGAAACACTTAGGTTCCCAAGCATTCTGGGTAATTGACCTGAAGTAATTAATATCCAGTATGCATAAAGCTAGAGCTTCTAGGTGCTTAGGAGTTGTTCGACAAGGACCAGTAAAAGAGAGACTTGACTGTTGGTCAATGCATGTTGGAGTTGTGTCCCGTGAGCCTCCAATATTATGTTTATTAAATTAGGTAAGTTTGTATTTGTGATGGTTTTTATATGCTTGGCCCAGGGATTAGCATTATTTGAAGGTGTGGACTTGTTGGAATAGGTGTGCCCTTGTGGGATTAGCTTTTAATACCCGTGTCCTTGCTGCCTGGAAATCAGATTTCTCCTAGTAGTCTTTAGATGAAGTAGAACTCTCAGCTCCTCCTGAACCATGCCTGCTTAGATGCCACTATGGTTCCGCCATGATGATAATGGACTGAATCTCTGAACCTGTAAGCCAGTCCCAATTAAATGTTGTCCTTATAAGAGATGCCTTGGTCATGGTGTCTGTTCACAGCAGAAAAACCCTAACTAAGACAGCATCTTTCATGATTTCTTCCACTGTAGAATAGAAACAATGTAGAATAGGCAGTGACTGTCCTATAAGCTTGCCATGAGGGGTATGTAAATCAGAAGTAACACAGTACTAGCAGTATGGGACTATTGTGTCTATGCACAGTTCATGTTGGAAATAAGTGACTAGAATTGTTAACAAACACAACGCTTAGATTCTGAGTTTGTCTTCCCATTCAGAGATGCAAACCTCCTTTGTGATTGATGTAGAATGCTTTTAAGCAGCTTGTGCTTTTCTATATAAGGGAAAAATATTTATTTTTCAATCAAGTTACTACCACAAAGCAACTAGGGATGCAGAAACTCAAAGAGACAAAAGACAGCATCTTATTGGACCTAAAGACAGAGGATTACTAAGTTCCTATCATCAAAAACTCTTGATAATGTGATGTTAAATGAACAACATAAGAAATAGAATAAAAATAAATTAAAAGAGTGCTATGATGTTTCCACTTAATTGATTTGACAAATATAGACTGTGCATTATAAACAGAAGAAATAGCTAATTCTCAAAAACAAACAATTCTATTATTGTATTGCTTCTATGGAGTCAAATCTACTATCTCTATCTGCAGACAAGATGATGAAGACACAGAGACACTGAGGCTTTGGACCAGCATCACACAGTTACTAAGTGTGAAGCTGAGCTTCTAACCTGGCACCCCGGCTTTCTGGTTTATAGTGTTATAGGATGGTAAGTCACTTAGTTTATTCAGAGTAAAAACAGCTGATGGAAATGGAAATGAAATATTCCTAGATGCTCTTGAAAAGCAAGTTGAAGCATGATCAGTTTGTGCTAGACACAACCTTTTGTTACCTAGCCTAGATTGCTATTGGCCATACAAAAAGTAATAAGTATGTTTTCCTCTAACCCTCACTTTAAAATCATAATCTAATCTAATATTTGGAGAAACCATGACATGAGAAAATAAGGAGAAATAGGAAATAAAAGCAGAGGTAAATATTAAACTGATAACAAAGTATTGTTAGTCCAATTATCTTACTTGTTGCTTAAAATAGCACAAGTTCCATATTTACAGACAGATAAACTGAGTGATGTGCCCAAAGCATGCAGCTAATGAGAGGTCAAGCGGGGTTCTGAATGCAAGCGCTGGCAACACAGAATCCATTAGACAGCCAACTGCTTTCCAGTGTATCCTAGGAAATCAGATCCGGGGACACATAGATG